>NC_060269.1:107331979-107931979 GCF_021613505.1 Equus quagga | reverse complement strand
CAGTCATTTGTATTTACTTGAGAAGCTGAAATGAACGGGTCATGTTTCCATCAGGACTTTCATCAAGATATCTTCTAAGAAAAATATAAGCAACGAATTTTTATACAACTTGAAGGATTTCTGCATATAAATTATATATCTTGTAAGGATTTCTGCATATAGAATTATATATCTTGTTCCTTATTAGCAAATCTTTGATGTTCCAGTTTTTGTTACTGTTGTTTGTTGCTTTTATTTTATTTCAAATGGCATTTCCCTCTCCGTGCTTATCATATATGATTCTTTGTTTTCATGTAAGTCTACTATCTCAAGTTTTGGGAGTCTTTTTCTTTTTTCTTTTCTTTTTTTCTTTTCTTTTTTGCCAGTATTACCTTCTAATGTGCTACATTGATTTTATTTTAATACTAATATATATAGTTCACAGTCTTAAATAAACTGGAATTAGCCAGAATTCAGAGACATTTTGTCAGCCATTTTTAATAAATTCTTATTAAGCTCAATACAAAAATTGTAAATTTTTGTGTCTGGCAAGTCTGTGTCACTTATTTTTGGAACTTTATTACTATTAAACTTTTACTCCTCAGTCTCAATCACTTAGAGTACATCTAGAATAAAACCATTGAATATATGTTACAATAATCCAAATAGTAGACATTTCTTCCTTTTCTCTCTTCTTAATATACTTAATTGTATTTTATTATACTGACGATGAGGTTTGATTTCTGAAACCTTTAATAATAATGGTGATAGTTTACATTTCCAAAAAATAGAGAATCATATCAATGGTAGGAGATAAAATTGTTTTTGTAGGTTAAATAAATGTTATTTTGGTACAGATAGATGTAACTATCATGTTCCATCTGGCTGCTGGATTAGCGTGTGTTTTTCTATGAAATGTTATTAGGGCTGTTGAGTTGATTATTACGTACAAAACACATACTCACACACAAAGCATACATAATTTGATTTTGAGAAGTTTGCTTATTTTGCCATCAATTTGCAATGCTTGTAAGAGAATCTTATTATTTTCTGATGTTTATGAAATCTTTTTATCTGTACTGACATTATTCTCGAGAATGTACTTAGAATTACGTTTAGTACTATAATTAGACATTTAAAAAATCCAATTAAAAGACCAATACAGTCATTTTTTAAAAAAAATAACTCTCAGCTAGTGGAACACAGGTCTAAATTGCAGTGTTAACAATGGGCATTTATTCCATTTTGTCTCTGTTTTCATATCTTCTCTTAGTTTCTCTTTCCTGCTATTCATATGGATATTTAGCACAGCCAGCCAGTGTGCTACTGTCAGAAGATAAAGGCTGGCATTGACTTAACGATAATTCAAACAGGACTGATTTGGAAATTCAGTGCTAAATACTTTGATTTTATGACCTGAAACTAATCAGTTCATTTAAACTTTAATTACCTCAATATTACCAAAAATGCAAACTGAACAGTTCATTTTTATTTAAAGAAAAAACTCAAATTTATAGTTTATAGCGCTTTCCTCACAATCTAAGTACACAATGACAGAAGCCATCGTTAGCATGATGGATAGATTGGAAAAGGTTTGGAAGTACGTTCCAGGAGGATGGAGGGTACTGGGAGGAAGTACAGCCCAAGAATCACCTAAGAGTTCAAGATGGGCTTGAAAATTGGTAAGGGATTTCTGGAAGATGTAGCTTAGGTCATGAACATTTATAATAGATCAGGATATCCTTGAGTACTAGAATCGATAGCCAAGCTCTTAAAAATAATTGAAATAAAATTTTATGATCTGAAAATTATTATAAATCATCTATTAAGTCTTAGATTTGTCTCCGTAGCTCACTAGTTTAAGAACAGCTCTAAAAGAGGTCATTTTCCCTCTGCCAGTTAAAAGCCCCCAAATTTCTTTATTTTCATTTCATTATCTAAGTAGCATAATCATTTGGGTAGAAAAGTGATTATTGACTTTTAAAAATACCAAATTACGGAATTATTCAAGAAAGATCCTAGCAAAGGAACATTGAACTGGACAGTATCTGCAAATTATATGCACAGGTTTATGTAGTACATTTCACAATTTCTTAGCTCTTCAACTCACTGATAGAAAATTCTATATTCATTTGGAGTGTTTCTCTAAGCATATTATCATATGATGTTGTAAAATGTTGTTTCTTGTAACATTTCATTGACATGAAGCATTTACCTTGTTGAACATATTATCTCCAGGTTTATTGGACTCTAACATGACCAGTGGGAAATAGTACAGATAATGAAGTGTTTCTCATTAATATATCAAGATAATCATTCAATATGCATGTGGGGAGTGCTGTGTATATTTACATGTTATTTTATTAAAGGCCAAGAGCATTTTTCACATGTATGTGTATATTTTACGTGTACTGGAGATTGAGGTCTTATTGTGTCATCATTTTATGACCCAGGAACCCTATGATTGCACAGAAAAATTATCACCATATGTAGGAATTTTGGGCTGAGAGTAATTTTTCTGTTAAGGAGTTAGCCATACCAAAAGTATATCAGAGAACATCAGGACTTCTCTCTTGTTATTATCAAATGTGATTAAATGTTGGCCTTAAAGTTGAATGTTAAACATGAGTTCTTATTGGAACCAAGGAAATATGATAACTTCCACATCTAGAGATCACTTTATATCATAACTTCACCCACTAGAAGGTTGCAATTAAAAAGACAGATATTAACACCTTGGTGAGGATGTGGAAAAATTAGAGTCTTCATATTTTGCTGGTGGCAGTATAAAATGGTGCAGCTAGCTACTTTGGAAAACAATTTGACAGATCTTCAAAATGTTAAATATAGTTATCATATGCTGGTATGATATAGTATCATACCATATCATATCATATCATATCATATCATATCATAGCAGCCATTCCACTCCTAGGTATTTACCTAAGAAAAATGAAAACATAGATTTACTCAAAAACTTGTATATAGCAGCATTGTTATATTAGCCAAAAAGTGGAAACACCCAATATCCATCAACTGATGAAAAGATAAATAAAATACGGTACAGTCATGTGCCACATGACAACATTTCTGTCAATGATGGACCACGTATGTGACAGGGTCCTGTAATGTATAGCCTAGGCGTGTAGCAGGCTGTACCATTGAGGTTTGTGTAAGTATTGTAGGGGAGGAAGAAATTTCCCTCTACCCTTCTAGGTTCTTCTGGCTGGTCTAAGGGTTAAATTGACATGAGACAAATTAACAGGAAAAAAACAAACAAAAGTTTAATAAGATGCATACATGGGAGAAACCCAGGAAAACTGAGTAACTCACTAAAATGGGCAAATCTCTCAGCTTAAATACCCATCCTCAGCTAAAGACAAAAGAAGATGTAGAGGTGGGGAGAGTCAGGGACTTCACAGGGAAGGAAGGTAATTCACAGGTAGGTGAAAAGGAGCAAACTTTTGGAAAACAAGTCTTTGGCCACACAGAAACAGAACAACACGGAGGGGAGCCCAACAAACAGGCTTTTCTAGGTTACCCCCTGTCTACCACTTAGTTCATGTTATGCTAAGGTGATAGCTCACTTCCTGAGACAGGTGTTTTATCTGAATTCTTTTAGACAGCTAAAGGGGAGGTAACTAGAAAAACTTTGAGTCCTTTGTTTCTTAAAAGTAATCAACCTAAGATGATCCTCATTTAAAGAGACACATTTTGAGGTGGCAAATTTTGTTCCTGACGTTCAGTACACACTGTGATGTTCACATGACAAAATTCTCATAACGAGTCCCTGTCATTAAATGACACATTACTGTATATCTATATGATGGATTATTATGTGGAAGTGAAAATGAATGAAGCATTGATACATGCTACGAAGTGAATATACCTTAAAAACATTATGTTAAGTGAAAGAATCCAGTCAGAAAAGACTGCACATTGTATGATGCCATTTATCTGAAATGTTCAGAATAGGCAAATCTTTAGAGACAAAAAGTATAGTGGTTGCTAGGACTGGGAAGAGAGTGGGGAAGCCCTTGGGAGTGAATATGGTAGAGACAATGGAAAGTGACTGTAGATGGGCACAGGGTTTCATTGTAGTGCCATGAAAATATTCTAAAGTTAGATTATGGTAATGATTTTGAAACTTTTAAATATACTAAAAACTATTGACTTGTACACTTTAAATGGATGATTTACAGTATATATAAATTATATTGCAATAAATCTCTTTAGTAACTTTGCTAACTTATCAAGAGCTGACCTTATATTTAGAAAGATATAATATTTTTACTTGAGACATGCTTCAGCAATCTGGGCTTTAAGTACAGTATATAAATTTTTCATCTATTCATTGAGAATTTATGACTGTCCACAAAGCTATAGCTTTTATTTATTTTATAATTTTTATCTTTATTCTCTTTGAGAAACCCATTGTGGCCCCAGGGACTTTGGAGTTAAGTAGACTGGAATAAAATTCAGGTTGAACTAATTATTAGCCATGTGGCTGTGGGCAAGTCACTTATTTTCCCTGAGTTTCACTTTCTAATCTGTCATGTGGGGGTTGTTATATACGTACCTTGCAAGACTATTGCAAAGTTTGAAACTATGTGTTTGTGACTGTGTGTATGAGTATATACATATGTATATGTGTGTGCATATATATGTATAAAAATTTAAGTATCTATGTATATAAAGTGGCATATATAAACATTTATTAAGTTAGAGCTATTATTAATACTGGTACTATTATTTGGCTGATACAAATGAAGGAATACAAACTTTATGATTAGTAACATTGTTTTAATTATAAAATGAATTGTATTAAAATCATCCATTTATAAGAGTAGTGATCACAGTTCCTAATGCTACTGCCTCCTGTTAATTTAAACAACATGGGACCATTGGAATTATTCCAACACTTAGTATTAATAAATGATAACAGCGCTATTCTTACCACTGTCGTCCACCATAAAAATGTAGGATGGGGCTGGCCCCGTAGCATGGTGGTTAAGTTTGGCATGCTTCACTTTGGCAGCTGGGGTTCGTGGGTTCAGATCCCAGGCGCAGACCTACACCACTAGTCAGCCATGCTGTGGCGGTGACCAACATACAAAATATAGGAAGATTGGCACAGATGTTAGCTCAGGGCTACTCTTCCTCAAGCAAAATAGAGGAAGATTGGCAACAGATGTTAGCTTAGGGTGAATCTTCCTCAGCAAAAAAAAAAAAAAAGTAAGATGTATTTTACTGAAGAAATAGTGAAACCCTTATTTAAAAAAAATAACATTGAGAACATGAAGACAACATAACCTATATTTGATGTATTAGAGCCAGTGTAGAATTCTAATGTTCAAAATTGTAGCTAAATCACCAATGCTAGTCTTGACTACTATTGATCGCACTCCATTCCTGTATTACTCTGTCAACCTTTTTTCCAGTTCATGCACTTGCTCACAAAATGTTTCAAGATTAGATGCATGAGTGTGCTGTGATCAAAATGGCATTAAAGAAATTTTTAGACATATTACGTAGTGAGCTTATTATACTTCACGTTTGTATCTGTCTCTTTTCCTCTTCTCTTCCTTCTTTCTTGCCCCAATTCTCATTATTCCTTCTTTTCTCTGTCAAGCTTGCCAGATATATGTAGTACAAATATAGAGAGATCTCCATATGGTGCAGGGAAAAGAAGATTATATAGTTCACAAACTCTTGTAAACAACCTGATATAATGAAGCCTTATAAATTTCATGTTCTAATAATAACCAAGGATTTTGTCTATGATTTAGGGTCCTGAAAAAATTAAGCAAATACACTTGCTAATTTATAGTACTTTGAAAAACTTGTTAATAGTCAGATGTCTACTTTGATAAGAGTGTATTAAACAGGCAACAAAACAGAATGTATCCTAAAGTATTTTAAGGTCACCACATTAAACATGCTAACTTTGAATAAAAACTACACTCTGATAGTGTTACTGGTATCTAAAAGCATTTTAAAACATGTTTCATGTGATATTTATATATGTTGCACAACTGGCCTTACCATTTTTCTAAATACAGAATCATGTGCTTTTAAAATAACTAATGATAATAAAATGATGAGTAGTTTAATATTAGAAGAGAGTAAACCTTAGAAGTATGATTTTCTATGGTCCTGTTTTGAGAAAGTAATTTAGTTCATTATTTTATTTTTCTCTTTTCTGATTAAACATGAAGGTGGTACTTGTTGGATTGGTAATTGACATTTTTATGGAAGACTGATCCAGATATCCACATCTTTATTATTTAATTTGTAATGATGTTTCCTATATTTTGGAAGACAATAATTCTGAAAAAGAGTAATAATTTATTCTTATCATTAGCACAAGAGTATTCTTTAGAGTATTCAACCAATAAACTTGTATTAATGCAGTGTCTTCATCACATATGTAACAATATCTGCTGCTGTTATAATTTGTAAAAAATGCTACAAAAAGAATTTTAATGACATTTTTATATTAGATAAGTGAAAAAGTCAAGGTTTTGTTATATGACAAGTGCTCCTCTGAACTCCAGAATATATCTGGTATCATAAGATTTTTCAGTATTGCTTCAAATAAACGTGTAGTATCGTCAGAATACACTTGCTTTTTCAACTGCAGGTCATCTCTTGTTACAGTACTATTATAAACATAACTTACAGTTTTATGCATGTGACAGAATTTCTTTTTAAAAAAGAAATTGGCATAACAGAAATTAAACAAGAATGGCCTATTAAAATTAGTGATTTCACAAATTAAATGTTGCTTGGTAGATAAAAGCAATTTTCAGATAAATCTTATTCTTCAATAGTGGGTCTATCTGGCCATTTGCAGACTGGACTTTATTTTTCTTAGTGCAGTAAGTTGTTCCTGCAGTATTTGTTTTACTAATCTAGCCTGGTCTCGCCTTAACCAGTGGTTTTGCATTGTATCCAAGCGGCATTGAATCACCTAGGCTTATAGAATGCTATAAAGTGCAATATATGTGCCTAGGCATGCAATACACACCCCACGTAACATAATATACATGTAATATACACTCCTTCACCTTAATGCCAGAGTGAATTGTTTCAGCATTGACACATGGAATTCAGGGCGGGAATCATGCAAACTTTTAAGGTAGTTAATGGGAAAGATGGGAAATACAGAAAGCCTTGAGAAATTCAGCATGTGGCCAAAAACAACAGCAGGTGTGGCCATATGGCAATCAAATTAGAAAAAGGATTCTTGCCACACTGCCTTACAGAAGATAGTCAAGCCCAGGCGGCCCTCATGGAGGGATGATTTACTCAGTACATTTTAAGTGTTTCATATTGCCTCTTTCACTGTTCAATTCTGAAGGGAATTTAAATTTATTGTACCAAAGAGATAGTGAAGAATTTTCTTAAGGAATAAAAATAATAACTTTCAAAGTAATTGCATGTCCACATTTAGAGATCACTATGCCAAAAGCACATTTATTTGCAAATAAAGCATTTGCTAAGCTGAGACTGTTTTCAAAAAGGTAAAGCATTGTAAGGCTAACATTTAATGACGTTATTTTATTTTAACAAAACATTTGGTGATATTAAAGTTTTAAAATTCCATACTTAGTCCAAGATACTCTGTAACAATATAACTAAAATTATTTCTTTAAGAAGTCGTTAGCCTGTAGAATAACATCTTTTAGAAGTTCTTGAAGCACATTTTCCTTTAAAAAGAATTTGCTAAAAATGTGTTTTAGTTCTCAGATTAGCTCTCGAGAACTTGTTTGACCTACAAAATAACAGGGACTGTACTATTAACAGTTGATTTTAAATGTGTTATTAGTATTGTATCATGTTGTTATAATTTCAGCAACATTCTTGTCCTCCGTGGGGTTGGGAGGAAGGCAGCTGAGTGGGTTCTAATCTGGGGAAATGTCCATGCTTTGTCTTTTATCGTTTTTGTCTTGAGGGAAAATATAGTTTTTGTTGAGAAGCCAGAGAGACCTGTGAACATTTCCCCTGCTCTGGTATCCCCCCACCCCTTGCCCAAACACATTCCTTTATTAGGGTGGTAACAAACTAGCAGAATGAAGACAATGTTCATAGTTCAACCTCTGAGTTCTTTGGTTTGTTTCTGTTTATTGGCAACATCACACTCTTATTTTTCATGACCAAATTTTTTTGAACAACGGCACAATAGAAAGATAGCTAATTATTCAAACTAATGGCTAATAGTTTAACGATTAATTGCTTCCCTAACACCCTTTTTTTCAAATGGGATTATATGTTTATTTTGAATAATGAGAAATTATCTCTCTGTATGAAAACATGAACTTGTAGTCAGTTTCTTACTGGAGTACAAGTATTATATTTCTATTGAAGTTAGTTTATTTAACACATTAGAAGGAGGCCAGATTTTGTTGTTTTGAAATTGATTTTTTTCGGAGAATTGGGTTTCTTTGCTTCTTGGTTTTTGTTCTTTTGGCTTAGAAATCTAGCCTTTAATCTTTTTAAAAAAATTTCAAGTTACAAGAAAGTGAAAAAATAAATAAAATAAACATCACTGCCTCCATGACACAGATGTTAAAACTGTTAGTATTTTGGCACATTGCTTTCAGTAATTATTAAAATAAGATGTATGGCTAAAGCCCCTTTGGTCCACTTCTAGTCCTCTCTGCATTCATGTAAAAGGCAACCACTAACATGAGGTTGGTGATTTTTGTTCCCCTTTCCATTTAAAAAAATTACATGTATATATGTATCTATCATAAATATAGTATATTATTTTAAGTAATTGAAATATATATAAATATATACCAATATATCAATCTCACACTTGAAAATATATATTATATAATAATACTATATGTTCATATAAATATATATCAATCACATACTAAAAATAATACTGTATATTATATATATATATGTTAAAAGGTATGTGGTATATATTCTTCACTTTGCTCTTTCACTTAACTTTGTTTTTGTGATCTATCTTATTGACATCTGTAGACTACTTCCTTGCTTTTAACTGTTCTATAACATTTCATCATATGAAAAGAAAACATTTTATTTATCCCTTCCTCTTTTGATGGACATTTATAAATTCTTTCCTTAGCAGCTTTTCTGGTATTCCATTATTGCTGAGGTTTAAGTAACATTTTCATAATGACGGAAACATTTAGCTACTTAGGATTTGCAGGTTTAGACTACTTAGCAAACCACTCTCGAATATTTTCCACTGGAGATGTTTTCTTTTTTAATTATGCCTCAAATATAGCAAAATGGCAAATAATTCAAGATATGATTTTTAACATCAAATGTAATTTGTTCAAAATTTACATTAATCTTTCTCATAACTAGTCACTTCCATTTTGTCTTCCTGTCATCCTGAAGAATGAAAATGTAATTTCCCAGGGGCTTTAAAAATTGGGGGAGTATTAAATGTAGCTGAAATTAAGTGATTAATAATTTACTTTTGGGTCATGAATCAACTTCATGGGATGCTAAGGATCATTTGCAAGCCCAGAAGCACTAGCAGTAACAATGCACTTTTTAAGACTCAGGAACTCTCAAAGGTTGGCTGCCCAACCTAATTAAACTTCAATCTTCTGATACCAAATTTATTTCTTCTTTGTACTGAATTTCCTCAGATCTTCTTGACAGGAAAATGTCACTTTCCCTGACAGCTGATAGACAGGTTATGTAGCACCATAATTGGAGAGAAAAGGATAGCTTAAAGCTACTCGATTTAATGGCTATGCGTATGGCTTTTTCGTTCTTTCCTTTACTTTTTTTTAAGGTTTCTGTGACAGACACAAAGGGCCTTCGCAAATAGGCCCAGTGCCATTTTTTTCCTGCTTCCTCCGGGGGTAATTATCTTACTCCATCAATAGTGCTGTCAGAAATTGGGCACATAATTCAGCATTTAAATGAACAAGCAATGTAATATTTCCTGTCTCCCAGTGGAATGCACTGCAGCTCACATTCTTCTCTGTCACTCACTCACTCTTGATGTATGTCCCATACCAGTCCTTGAAGACCTTCTCTCCCTTGTGTTTCATTGCAGATGTTGGCTCCGACTTGACACCTACTTCATTTGGAGTTTTATAGGACCAGCGACCTTGATAATTATGGTAAGAACTCCTAATTAACTATGTGTTTCCCAGGTCAAGAAATAAAACTTTCACTATCCCTGTACTGGCTATCTTTAGTTTACATAGATTAATTTGAGGAATGCATGTACTTATTTGACCCTACATAACTCAGGCAATTAGACACTCATTATAGTCTACTTTTATATTGTAAAATACTTAATCAAAACCGTTGGGAAAAGAAAACATGCATTTGCAAGAGTTTATGCAGTGCTATAGCTCCTCAGGAGCCTAATCCAACATAATCCATTTGGTTTTATAGGTTTTTGGACAATGGTGACTTCAAGTTTGACAACAATACATTTCCTTTCTTTTTCATTTGGATAATTTGAATTATGAATGGAAACAGAAATTGGGATGCTTTTCCTGCAAAGTACCTTCCTGTTCCTTCTAGTTTTGTTTTATATTGTGTATATTGAAAAATTTTAAATTTAGAAGGATGTCACTTTAGACAGGCACAAACAAGCATTCTGTAGTCATTCTTTTTTATTTGTAGATGCATAATATCTTGATTTCAAATCTGATTTATTTATCCTAATTTAGATATAATTGTTGGTATCATTAACATACCTATCATTTTAAAATACAAAGTTGCTATCCATTTTTTGAATAAAATAGGCACTTGATTTTGAATAAAATATAGGTCTACAGTTCATTCTCTGAAATCCTGTGGGCCAGGTATATTTTGAAGTTCAGAAATTTTTCAGACTTTAGAAAGGTAACATGTACATGTACTGCATATTATGTAGTGTCCCTCGTGGGGAATAAGCAGTTGCCCAAAATCAAACATATCAACCGAGACTCACAGTAGGGACTAGGCAGGACTCTGAAACCAAACACAGTAATAATTCAGCAGGAAAAAATAGGAAAAGTAAGAGCAAATAGAATAAAGATATGAGGAGCCTTATGTCCATGACAATCAGGTTTCCCCACCAAATGGTTCAGTTCTGGTTAGGCTTTTTGGCTACTCAATGAATGTTTTAAAACTTTCACTTTCAGAGTTTTTGGATTTGATAAAGGATTGTAGACCTGTATCCTTGAGAGAACTTCAGTGGGCCTTAGAATTGGACGTTCCTGGTCCCCACCAGTCCCAAGTTCTGAAATATATAAACAAATCAGGTGATAAATGGCAATTCAATATGTGATTTCACTTCAGTTTACATACATGTAATATACAAGATTTACACTGGAGTGTTTTTTTGTTTTGTTTTAAGTCATATGCTCTCTCTGTAATATAACAATCTCATTGGTGGTTACCTCTCCTTAAATCCTAGTTTATTTTAACATCAAAATTTAACCAGCATTTTATAATCCTTTTGATGTAGCTATTCAAAAATATATTGATTTTAATATTTTTGTTTTTGTATTGTAGCATTTGAAAATATATCCCTTAATGATAAATTAGGGCCATGTGCAGAGGGTGGAAATAATTACACACCTAGAATAATTATTGTGGGTTTTTTTTAAGGTATGCTTGGCTTTGAGTTGTTCTGCAATTTCTGCAGTATCTTTCCCACTGCTGCTGATTTTATATTTGGGTGTATTTGCCCTCACAGTGCTTTGTAACTCATTGGTATCCCAATTCCCCAAACTGACTTCTTGCCTTTACTAAAATACTAGGCAATCATCTATGAATCAATCCCTTTAAAAGTATAGTGAGAGCTAATTTCCCAAAACAACTCATTTGTTATGGAGAATAGACTTACTTTTTTTCTACTGCAGCTATGCTATATAACAATACCTTTTATATTCCAGCTTAATGTCATCTTCCTTGGGATTGCTTTATATAAAATGTTTCATCATACTGCCATTCTGAAACCTGAATCGGGCTGTCTTGATAATATCAAGTAAGTGATTTTTCTTTTTGTTTTCTTTAGGCTGCCTTACTTTTGTACTTTAAACTATCCTTACTTTTAATTGTATTGAAATCTTATGACAAAATGTTAAAGATCAGTGTGTTGTCTTTGCTGAATAACATCATTTATTGACTGTTGAGGTGACTTGATCAGCTTGAAAATAAGTATAATGAAGCTCTGTCTTCAAAGAAACTTTTTCCCCCAAACTCTGATTTAGAACATACTAAGGTTTGAATATACATTTATTTCTTTTCTCCTGAAAGCAATTACAAAGCTTCTGGATCTGGCTGAACTCTTATTTCTTAGAGTAATAACCACATCAGTTCCAAACATTCCATGTTCCCTGTAGGGGAGGAAGATAATTCTTCTACCCTCTAGGTCCTTTCAGCTGATCTAAGAATTAAATTGACATTGGACAGGATAACAGGAGAAAATCAAACAAAGTTTAATAACATGTATACATAGGAGAAACCCAGAAAAACTGAGTAACTTACCAGAATGGCTGAAGCCACCACCTTAAATACCATCTTCAGCCAAAGACACAAGAGGATGTTGCAGGTAGAGTTTTGGGGCTTCAAAGGGGAGGAAGACAATTTAATGGAGATGGAAATGCAAGTGTTTGATAAACATGTCTTTGCTGGGCCATCTATAGACAGTGTGACTGAACTTTGATAAAAGTGGGTTTGCTGGTGCCTTTCTGTCTATCACATCTATTTTACACTATACTATAGTTATCTTATGGTATTAGCTTCTTCCTGGAACAGGCCTTCTATCTTAAATTGTTTTAGGCAGTCAGGGGGAAGGTCAAAGTTTCTTGCAGAATCTTTGTTCTTAAAAATAATCAAGCCAAAGAGACATGTTTTGGGGTGGCCAATTCTGATCCCCACACCCTGTTCAGAGGAATGTGAAGAGAGCCAGATAGTGGCAACTGCAAGTACCAAAAGGGGGGTTTTATACCACAAGAAAGGAATCCTGAAATTATTAATCTGGGTGTTTATATCAGAATTGTTATACAGCTGCCCTCCTCCTCTCCTGAGAGAAGAAGAGAGACTTCAACTCCCTAATGTAAAATCCTTTGGAATATAAATATATGGCTTTAGGCTTTACCCCCCTTTGAAATGTTGCCTTGGGCGGTAAATCCCTCCAGAAGTCTCTCACTATCTATTCAGTTATCTTTTAACTTCCCAGATTTGTCTTTTAAGCCAAATTCTACTTTTCTATGCTCAGAGAAACTTAGCCATTCAGAGAGATGAAAATATTCACATTCGCTTTCCACACCAATAGTGCTTCCTTTATATACACAGAAAAGAAACTGATTTACATTTTCTGAAAAAGAAATAGAGTTCCTCAGTATAACCAAAGAATCTATCTTGTTCCCTTAGAGGCTGTGACATTTGAGAAAGATAGTAATGCGGAGATATACTTTGGTCCTTAATATATGTTATGTATTTAATTGTATTTGTATATAATTTGCCTATGCTATGCGTTAACTTGGTTAAATATTTGCGTTTAAATGAATGTACTTTCAGAAGTTTCATGAGGTCACCTTGACTTTCATGTGCTGCTGACATTCTCCTTGAACTACCTCAGATGTCAGCTCTGTCACCCATTTTCCATCTTTCTACATTTACTGCCTGACATAGTTCCTTGCCCATAGTAGGCCCTCAATGAATGTTTACAGGATAAATTAATACATTAAAGACTTTAGTGACAAAAGTGTAGTAACATTAAATGGTTAATTTTATTGAAGGAATCATCTGTCTTAGTTAATTTAAAAGGATAGCTATGGAATTAGAAAAAATAATAATCTAATGGAGCAAACTAGGAATTACCTACTGAAAGTAATAGTCTTTTGTAGTTCCTAATATTACTTAGTTGAGATAATACTCAGTATATTGTGGAGTCATGTACAATTAGACTTCTCTTCCAAAATGTAGTGTTAGTTCCTTGAACTGTTTGTTCCTGATGAAATTGTATTTGGATAAATTAAAAAGGCACATAAAATATATTTTCTTCATCATATTGTACTTTTACTCACTTTAGTATAAATTACAACATCTTTGTATCTACCATTCTATAGTATAAAACAAAATGCAAGTAATACTTTATTTATTTTTTATGTTTTTAAAGTACTATCAGAAAGAAGTGAATAACACTTTGATATTTATGTAGTAGCTT
This sequence comes from Equus quagga, assembly GCF_021613505.1. Lineage (NCBI taxonomy): Eukaryota > Metazoa > Chordata > Mammalia > Perissodactyla > Equidae > Equus > Equus quagga. The sequence goes on along the minus strand of NC_060269.1, from coordinate 107,917,824 downwards.
TTACCAGGTTAAAAATCAGGAAAAAGGTCTTGTACTTAGTACTACTATCACATATTTTGAAAGATCAATTTGTTCTCTCATTATTCATATGTTAAGTAATATGGGTGGAATCTTTATGATATTAAGGTTTAGAAAAACAAGCACACAAAAGCCAATAATTACATTTAGTGACATTGATGACATAAAGCTTTAAATTACAAAGCAAAGTAAAGCCTTAAATGAGAATATCTTGATTTGAATTCTCTCTAAACTGCTTTAAACTTTATAGCCTTTGGAAAGTTTACGTAACCTTACTGAGCCTTCCTGTCCTCTTTAAAATGGGTGTAAAAATGAAACAGGCGCAACCATCAAATGAGCAGAGGAAGATAAACAGCCTTTGATGATGCTTTTAAAAAAGGTCTGTAAGGCAAGAAGAGAAATTGGCTAGTTGTTAGAAAGGGTATAAAGTGTGGTTTTAAGATGGAAGATCATGGATATGAATATGCTGATGGGAAAGAACCAGTGATAGGTTAGAAATATAGGAAAGGGAATCATTGTTATAGTTGTGACCTGAGGAAATGTAGGGAATGAGTTCCAGAACAGTGGTAGAGCAATTCCACTCCATTAGATTCAATGAAGGACACTTTTCCAGTGATACTGGATGAAAGAAATATTAGGTGTGATCTAGATATGTTGATGGAACCAGGGTAGGACATTATATTGGGGTATTTCTGCCTACTCTACTCTGTGAAGTAGGGAAGATGGTCATTTGCAGGATACAGGGGCATGTTGAATAGAGATGATAAGAAAGAAACTTGAGAAAGTACTCCTTAGAACTTTGCAGAATCTGAAGGACATTTTATTTAAAATATACTATATTACCTATTTAAGGAGTACTTGTAAAGAAATCAGCAGGGAATAATTGATAAAGAAAGAAAAATTTTTAACAAAGTAATGATTTTGAACATTAAGGAAAACACAAAATCTGGCATCTTTTTTTTTTTAAAGATTTTATTTTTTTCATTTTTCTCCCCAAAGCCCCCCGGTACATAGTTGTACATTCTCCATTGTGGGTCCTTCTAGTTGTGGCATGCGGGACGCTGCCTCAGCGTGGTTTGATGAGCAGTGCCATGTCCGCACCCAGGATTCAAACCAACGAAACACTGGGCCGCCTGCAGCAGAGCATGCGAACTTAACCACTCAGCCATGGGGCCAGCCCCTGGCATCCTTTTTATTTTTAACAAAAATAAGGATCTGTATAATATTTATTTTTAAATCGTATGTGTGATATGAGAGTATGTATTTTAAAGGGATAAATATCATTTATCTGGAAAGTCTTTTTCTGAGTACATGAGAAGGGAATAAAAGTTAATAATGTTTCCTTGCTTTTGTCTTTTGTATTTTTATGAAGTGGTGAACAACACAGTCCACCTCATTCAGTTTATTAAGAAAAAAACCATACAAGGCCTTTTGGAAGTCATTGTCTCTCTAAAACAATTTCTTCATTCATATATCAAATATTTATTGCTTTTATTATGCATGTTCTTTCACACATAGATATTTCTTCTATCTAAAATGCATTTGCTTCTGCTCCTATCCACTGCCACCATTTTAAGCCACTGTCATCTTCTGCAGAACCACTGCAGTGGTCTCTTAACTTCTTTCCCTATATTTCTTCTTGATCCTGCCTTCATCAGCTAGAGTGAACCCTTAAAAAGTTTAAATCTGATTGTTACTGAAGAAAAACACAGGTTCATTTACCTGTCACACAGGAGGGCCAAAAACTGGAAACATCAGGTGCATGGCAAGGAAAGAGGTTTATTATTGATAGGCAGCCAGATGAGGAGATGGGAGTTGGAACTCAGATCCACCTCTTCGAAGGGAAAAAGGTAGAGGTTTTTATCTGGGGTTTTAGGTGGGGAAAGGGGAGCATGTGCTGAGGTTTCAGATAGGTGAGGGGGAGCATGTATCCTTGCTGGTTGACACCTTCCCACCATCCTGTGTTTGGCCTTGAAGACTGAATTTCTTTTCCCTTGACTATCTGGACTTTTCTGGTTAGTTTTCATCTTCAGCCTGTGTTTAGCCTTGTGAAGCTGAATCTTGACATCTGGACCTTGACTTCCTGGGGAAGATAACTCACTTATATACTAAGAAAGGACAGAAAGACCTGGTCAGTTTTAAACAGCAGTTGATTATGTTAAGTATGCACAGCTGCAGTTTGCAAAGCTTATCTCAGAGTTTTTGCTCTAGGGAAGATTTTTTAACCTCTTCATTCTTGGTTTCACTATCACACTACTGTGTTGGGTAAAACTCTTCAATGACTTCCTGTTGCTTTTATACTAAACATTCAGACTCCTACCCATGGCCCAATGCATACTGACCAATTTACCCCTTCCTTTCTTATCCTCTTGATCCGTGTGCCACTCTGGCCATTCTAGATGTGGTCTCTTTTGTTTCAGGTCTTATCTCTACTGTTTCTCCACTGACTTTTTCTTCCCCAACACTATGCCTGGCTGACTCCAATTTACCCTAATTAATTTAATTATTTTAAAATAATTTAAATATGTTTTAACTCAAAATTTATTTCATGGTCATCATAATAAACACATTTTGATGTTAGCATAGAACTTTCATTTGGCTGGCTCATTACTATATTAGTGATATACTCTGGAAAAAATCATAATACAATGGATTTCTATGGGTAACATAATTACAGAGGAAATGAGATACACCAGTTCTCAGATTTAACTAAAAAAGTAATAAAAATTAAACTGTACATTTCGGTTTTCTGTTTGCTTACTTGTCCTCTGTCTATTTTTTCATCAAAATAGGTAGTTATATTTGGAGGAAAAAGGTAATTCCAGTCATTTGAATTTTCTGGCTGTTTTTCTGACAAGTTGAAACTGGAGCTTATAGTGATCATAGCAAAAATCTAACCTAGTTTTAAAAATATATCTGTAAACAAGAATAAAACAATTATTGAATTGTCACCAGCACAGAATTGACTTATAGTGTCACTCAAGTGTTATGACATGTAACCAACTGTTAATTCTTGAGGAGCATTTAGAGTAGTCTTTGACATTTACCTCCAAAATAAAAATTGGTTGTTTCTGTAGTTATCAACTACTTTTTATATTGTTGAAAAATACATTTAATAAAATCACAAATACTTTGAAGAATAAAAGGAAACAATAGAGGCTTTTCGGACTGAGAAAGAAAGTTGGTGCCTGTATGGAGGGACAAGGAATCTGCTAGGCTTTCCTTTCCTGCATCTGTCCCTCTGCCCTTTCCCATGGACAGACTTATACATCCAGGTCTCTGGTTTTGGCTCAGTCATATTTTCCCATCTCTGGTCTCTCCCCTTAACTTAGATTTTGCCTGAGTGATGGATCGGCAAGCACATTGTCACGTGGTTTGAAGAAACAACTTCCACTTTCCTTCCTGCTTCCCTGTTCTCTAGTTTCTAAAAGGAGACGTAGTGGTAGAGGGGAGTGATAGCTTCATCGTTAGACACACTTCAGTTTAAATTTCCATTCAGTCCCGTAATGATTCATATCACCTTGTAAGTTACATCATGGCTCTATCTCAGTATCTCTTCTGAATTGGGAATAATTGTATCTACTTTGTAAAGTTTTGCTATAATTAAATATAATCATATGTGTAACACATGCAGCACATAATTTAGTGCCCATACAGGATGGTTTGATTATTTTTAACCACTCTATGTGGAAATATACTGCTGCCTTTGGTTTGTGTCTTCCGTGGTGAAATTTGCTTAACCTCTTATTAAAATCCCATTAGAATTTGACCGGCTTTGTTTACCATATGGTCTCATTAAGAATTTGCATGATATGATCCTTTTTTTTTTTTTAAGCCAAGCTTATCCTATTATGAAAGAATTGGCTCCAGGAGTGAAATATTCATTTGATTAATAAATAGCAAGTTCTGTAGTTAGTTCTGAAGAAAAAAGAAATGTCCTCAGTGAGCTTGGACACCTGCCATACTAAAGGAAATCTGAGAAGGCTTCTAAATAGCTCCAGGGATGAACAGAAAAATGTTTTACCTTATCAGTATCCATAGTAACATATTCCATTCCTTAAGAAGGAAACTTTTACTTTGAGGACTGTGTTTCTACATTCAGCTTGACTAGTATTACATTAGTACTTTACGTAGTTAAGGGTGGTTGGGTTCTAAAAACTTGAAGGCAAAAAAGCAAATTGATATAGTCTTGAAAAATGCAACAATATCATAAGAATATTTTAATGCTTTAATTTTTCCTCTATATTAATATAGTAAGATGGATATATATGTACACATACATATATGTATATTTATATATATAGCCTGCTTTTCAAAATGGTGTCATCTTTATATTGTAGTCAGAGCAATATCCCAAAAAGAGTCCAAACCTTTATGAGAACAGTAAATCTGTTTCTGAATTGTATTTCATAAAAATATTCATCCACTTCAAAGTTTTCTGGTTGAGTTTTAAGGAAAATACTTTTAGTGCTTTCTCATCCTTCTCAAATATTAGCTAGTGATATAAAAAGGTTGAAATACTGATTGGAGTTTAAAAGGGAAGCTCAGTATATCCATATAGTTCATGCAGATTTTTAAAAAAATAGCTTATATCTCCATTCAGTTGATTGTATTCATAGTTTACCTTTCACCACCAAAATTACTAAATTCAAATGAAAATTTCACAGATCTCTAATTATTTTAAATATTTAGAAATGTTGTTTAGAAGCTGCCACCTCTCTTGTACTAAGATTACTAGGTCAACATACTATACTGAAGAGTGTTTTACCAAATCATTTTTGTCAAATATACTCCCCAATGCCCATACACACCATCAACACTTGTTCTTCAAAAGAGTCAGAACCAACCATTGATTTATTTTATTCATTGTAATTAGATAAAGTAACTTTTAAGAAAATTCTGAAGGGAATAGCGTCTGTCTGATATCTCATTTTTCCCAGTCTTCTTCCATTTCCTTGGTCTGTGGTTAACCATCACTGGAAATATGACACAACATTATCAGAAATGATCCAGGTGTGTTTGAAGAGACAGGCACTCCAAACAACACTGTTTGGAGCTCTGTGTATTGTTATGACACTACTAGCTTGCTTCAAACAAGTTAAGACTTTCCTTAGGTAGTAGTTAGTCCTTTGCTGATTAACTTAATTTCAGCATTTGAAAGCATTTAACTGTCACTTCTTTAGAAAATTAATTTCAGCCACGGATTTACAAAGCAGTACATTCTACAATTTGTTGTTGCCCATCTCGTTGTATCATGCATTTTAGGCTGTAGTTTTTAGGTGTTCTGAAATGTAAAAGGGTTGGTCTCTTTTTTCCGGCTTTTTCTTTAAAATGCGTTCAAACCCCCATATGATCTTTCTAGGAACCAGGTGTTTTATGCATCACTGTATTTGGCGTACTTCATACGCTGGGAGCTGACATTTGAGAAAACCAGTTTGAAGGATGGCTGTCACAGGCACACTGGAACTGTTATGCGTTGTACCTCGAGATCAATAATAGTTTTACCTTTCCCCCAAATAATTAGGTTTATATCAGATTTAGGAGAGTCAATTGCAGTCTAAGGATGAGAAAGCCTGAAAGACTACCTAAGGGAAAAATAATTCTTTATAATAAAAACATAAAAATTAGCAGCTCTTTTATCTTTAAATGTGGCTTGGACTCATATTTCCTTTTTCTCCTTCATGAAACATGCAGTCAGACTTTGGGAAAGCTTGGTAATCAGAATTATTTTTCTGAAACCAACATTTCTGAAGTAGTTGTACACACAACAGCAGAATTAATCTAAACTAACTATTCATAAGACTATAGTTTTTGCCCCAAAATAGTTAAGTGCAAATTTTCATAAGAATGGAAGAAATTGGAGAATAGTTGTAACTAAATAACATTTGTGTTCCGTATTATTCACACATTTCATTTAATTTTTAACATATGAACTTTGACTTGATTTTTATCCTTTAGTTATTCACTAATTTATTCAATAAATGAGAAGTGCTAAAATTTTGGATATTTTTTGAAGATGGAATGTATAGAGTTTGCTAATTTATTTTATATAGGCTATAAGAGGAAGGAGTGTGATTCCAAGATTTTTGGGTTGGAGTACTGGAAGGGTGAGTTGTTATTACTGAGATGTGGAAAACTAGAAAAAACACATTAGGGGTTGATCAGGAGAGTTTTTAAATTTTTTAACTTAACTTTGAAAGACTTACTAAACATTCCAATATCGATGTTGAGTAGGCAGTTGGAATAATGAACGCTCGAGATTTAAATTTGGAGTCAAAATGATAAATAAACATATCCTAACTGTTACTCTGACAGATACACCTTGAAAACCACCTAGAAGACCAGGATTGAATTTAGAATCCTTTGACTCCTTGGAACTCTATGCTAGGATGTGGCCCCTGGCTCGCTACCCATCTTCCTTCTCTTCCTACCCTCAATTTCATCCGTTATCATGTAGGGCATCATACAGTCCTGTAGTCACTCCAGCTGTCACATCTAAGCCCTGTCTACCCCTCTCACAAACAGCCTCCCCTTGGCCACTCCTTGAAGGTAGAAGTGTGGGTACTGGCTACAATCTTAGGAGAATGGGTCAAGGTAGATTTTATTTTAACCCCTGAGACTAGATAAAATAAAGGAATTAAGCATAAATATAAATACACATAAAATATGAATACCAGGGACTGAAACCCCAGGTCAGTCTAACTTCTAGAGATCTTGGAAATGTAGAGCCTGCAAAGTAGATTTAGAAAGAACAGCTAGTGAGATATGAAAAAAGCTAGAGATCCTGCAAGCCAGGTGAATCAAGCATTTCAGTTAAGATGGGGACTTAGACTTGACCACTGGATTTAGCAACATGGAGGTCCTTATGTATTTGACAAAAGCTGTTTTGTCTATTTTGATAAAGCCTTATTATAGTGGGTTGAGAGAAGAATAGGAAGAGAGGAGTTAAAAAACACGTGTAAAGGCAACTCTTTTCAGATTATTTTCTGTAACTAAGAGCTGAGGAATGTAGTAGCTGGAGGTAAATGTTGGGTCAAGGGAGGTTTTTCGTTTTTGTTTTATTCATTGGTTAGTTTTTAAGCATGAGAGAAATTATAGCCTCTTCTTTTTAAGCCAGTGAGAATGGACAGTTAGCTGATGCTGGCAAGAAAGGGGGAAATTGCATGATACCTGCATTTGAGTAGGCAAGGGAGAATGGGATCTGGTGTACCAGTGAAGGCTGGTCTTAGATAAGGAAGAGAACAGACAAGACAGTTCATCCTTTGTGTGATGAAATTATGACTGAGTTCTGCTAACTTATTATCCAACAGATGTATTCTTTTAAAGTAATGCAATAAATTATCATGATTCTTAGGTACTAAGTACTCATTGAGTTCAGAAACATTCATCTACCTGCAAAGAAACCTGTATAATCTTGAAAAATATAATATTATTACAAGATTGTTTTAATTTTCTGTTTTCCCCTTTATTTTAATAGATATTAACATATATACTGGTTAAAAAATTAATATTCTGGTTATAAATATGTCCATATCTTTATGTATGTGTAGATATGTGTGGCTATGTATGTATATTATTTTATATGTACTATTTATGCTATATATAATACATATACCTTCTATAAAATGCAAATGTCCAAATACTTTATTAACAATAAAAATCTGTTACATTTTGAACATATTTAGTAACTTTAATGTGTAATGGCATGAATTTAAGAAACAATAAATTGGTTAAACAATTTGGAGAAGAATTAATTGTCAACAAAAATTACTTAAGCAAAAATTACTTAGGTAAACAATTTACTTTAACAACTTAAACGACAAAAATTACTTAACAACATCCCCATGCCTCCCACCCCCCCAGTCATCTCATTAACATACAAAAACACTGTTATCACTCAGGAGATTCCGAGGATGTTTGGAGCCTCGTGCCAGGACCAAGGAAAAAGACTAAATATTTATTGTTTTTAATACAATTGCAATGTTTAATTTTCTAAGTTGGTGTGATGAATATATAGTACTCTTATAAAATTTTTTTCTTAAAAATGGCTTGCCCTACATTATGTCCATAAACATATTAATGACAGAACATTCTAAGGATGTCATTTTTCTGAAAGTTATTCTAGATTTCTATACAAAGAAAGAGTTTTAAAAAATCAAGTCTAATTTTCCATTATTAATATGCAACTAAGAATATAGCTACATAATGAAAATTTAATGAAGTCTTATGAAAATGGGAATATTTAATTACTGTATTCATTTATCTCCAAATTCTTTGCAAGGTAAAACTCATTCTAGTGTTTTGAATTGATTTTACTTACATCATTTTATAAGTTAATGGAAGAATCTAGTTATGATTTTGAGATAAAAATCTTAAAAAACTTACTCTGGTTTTATATTTTTTGTTCATCTTTTAAAGGTAATTGCTATTTATTTTCCTCGGATATTAAACATTTGAATAAAACGTTCAAAAACAGCTACATATGTTTAGTAATATCTTGTTTAATTTTCATAAAATTGAATCTTATATACTATGGGTGAAATTTACAAATAGTATCCTAAAATGATTTCATTTACTTTTAATATATTAATTTTAATGTAATTTCAGCTCATAAATAATTTTACAGGGAATGAGTAGGTTTGGAACCACAGATTCCAAATGTAAATAAAGGCATTTGAATCATTTTTTATTTATTTCCAAAAAAGGTTGTTTTTTTCAATACATAAACCAGTTTTTACCCAGTGGTTATTTAAGGTCATAGTTCTTCTAAGTCTTAAATGGAAAAGATGATTACTTCCAAAGGCTGAGTGAACTACGTGTGAAATCTCATTGATATCAAATCTCGTGGCTCTTGAAAGTTTGTCTTGGTTACCAATCAGAACCAACTAGAAATATATTTTTTTCTAACATAGCTTTCTTTAAAATGACACAAATTATTTTAAATTGCAATTTTTATTTATTGCAATGATTATGTGTATATACATTTGTTTGAAAATTGACCAAACTTACTCATTTAAAAAAATTGTTGTGAGAAACTTTGAATAAGTAATATTAGGCTGAAAGACTTTTAGCTTCCAAATCCTAATCAACCCAAGTTTCAGATGCTTTTTGGAGATATTTAAAGTAAAATTTTGTGAGTTATATGAAGTTAAATCTTACATCATATTTTGAGTCACATCCTGTAAGTAAAAATTTAGTCATGGTTTTGAAATAAAAGAACAATACTCCTGGTTCTGCCCCTAAATCAGCAGTAATTGCTGCCCTTGATCAAACATCAATTTGAGATTTTATATATTGTGTCTATTTGAAATTACGTGCAAAGTAATAAGATGAGTAGTTAATTTATTCAAGCTTTAACGTGTGCTAGGCATAATTCTAAGTCCTTTCCATGTATAAGTTTAATCTTTGCAATAACCCTTTGAGGTTTGTAAGAGGAGAATTAACTCATCTCAAAACCTCACGGCTAGTTAGTGCCAGAACTAGAATTCCAACAGGCAGTCTGGCTTCAGAGTCCATTTCCTTAACCATTACTATATATTCCTCATTGCATTACATTGCACACCTATAAATAAATTAAATTGTATTTAATATTAAAAGAGATGATTTCCTTTTCAGGACATGCATAAGAGGCTTTAAATCCAAATATTGGTTGGATTACGTGATCATTAAGGGCCCATCTTTAAAACCCTCTGATTATTCTAATATTTTAAGTTATGAACTATAAACTCACGCTAGTAAAATGCAATTTTCAGGAGTTTCAATGTCCTAGCTGTTGTGTCAGGATTAAATATAGATATTTCAGAGTTACTAGTATTTGAAGTGAATTACTGAATGAAACTACCCAAGAAGAATGTTGTTCTGGTATAGGTGACTCAGAAAGTACAGTCATCAAGGTATATGTAAAAACATTATGTCATGGAAGCCAAGAACAGAGGGAGCAGTCAACTGTAGAATATTGCTGAGTGGTCAAGTATGATAAGATGGATCTGGAAGTGACAGGGGCATTGTGGAGTTATGGGGAAAGTATGCCTAAATAGACTGGCTTTTAGGAAAATGAGCACGTAGGGATTACAAGTATAGAAAACTCTCAATAAATTTTTCAGTAAAGGATAACACACAAGATTCTTGGAAAATCTCTGGAATCTAGAAAGAAGATTTGTTTGTTTGTTAAAAGTAAGGAATACTAAAGTATATTTACTGATGAGAATGAGCCAATAGAGAAGAAAGAGAGAACAGGAGCAGGAGAGAGAATAATCATTTGCAGGAGCACGATCACCGAGAAGCGTCAGGATGGGTGGATATGTTGGCTTTATGAGAATAGAGGCACTTCTTTCATTATAATAGGAGGGAAGACAGTGTGTGTGGGTACTGTTGAAGGTGGTTGATAGATTTGGTGTTGGATGTATGAGAACATTTCTGTCAGTATTCTTGATGGAGTTCTCCCATAGCTGGACTCTGAGCCAAGGATTCAGCATTAACAATTTATTAAGGAAGTGCTTTCAGAAGAAATCAGTAAGAAAGTAAGGGGAAGCAGGTAAGTAGAAGGAAGAAGCTATGCAAGGTTGTGAATTTGGATGAAGTCTCAAATTAACTCTGATCCCAAAGGAAGCTCTGCTGTGTCAATTACACTTTAGAGCTGTCCAACCTGGAGGTAAAGGAGCTGTGATTGTGTAACTCCACACTTGTTTGTAATTGACTACAGACTTGCTGGGGGATGAGAGTGGAATGTAAACTCCCAGGCACTTCTGGTTGTATGGGCACAGCAGCTCTAGTGTCATGGACAATCATCTATAGGTCACAGGGGCCAGCCTTTATCAGCTAAGCATACAGAAGCTGGGGGATAAATTCAGGAGCTGCACAAGGCATTGTGAGGTATGGACAGTGCACCAATGTGTTTACAACTGTGAGATTGTTTCTATTTTTTCAAGGATGTAGGAAGCTATTTCCCATCCCAGTTTAGGGGATTGGGATGAGAAGGAAGTTTGGGGTTGAAGGAAGATGTGAAATATTCCTTCTGGAGGATGGGAAAGCATATGTGTCAGGAAAGTATAGTTGGCTCGTCAAATATTGTTAAGTGCCATTAGAATTTTGTTGTCATGAATTTAGCATATCTTCAGTAATCATGGTTGTGTGGTTTTTTTTCCCAGTAGTGTTCACCTATCCAGGCTCAGGTTTTTTCATATCCTTAAAGGAGAAAGAGGAAATAAGAAGGTAAGAGGCCATGGGATCTAGGCTGACAATGGAGGAAAGTATGAACATGAAGGGGATGGTGGTAAATGTCTGATGGCAAGAACTTCAAGGGAGCTGAGGTTTTTGACAGAGGGGAAATCATGGTTTGGCAATGGCATTTCTACTTCTCGAAGATTGTGAGAGAACCAGTATTTGAGTTTGTGTGTTCTTCAGGGAAAGCACTGTCAGCAGGGGACAGTTTCACTAAATGCATGAAGGTGACAGAGACACCCAAGGATGAAGTTTAGGATATAAGGGAATTTGTTGATATTGGACTGTGAGTTTCAAAGAACAGGATGGAATTTTTTGGGAGGGAGAGGAATGGTGGAAAGTTGGAGTAGATTAAGAAATAATGAAGAAATGTTAGAAAAAAATGGAAGGAATAAGCTTGTAACCATTTTGGTTGTCCAAATTCATTACATGCTATCTTCTTGTGATCACTTAGCATCTTGGGCAGCAGAGTCCCTACCCAGAGCAATGGAAAAGTCCCCTAAACGAGTGAGAACACTGTTCACACTCTGACTTAGATATATACATGTTCTCCCCAAATTCTGGAAAACGTCACAGTGCATAAATCTTATAATCACAGCTTAGGCTATTTAACTGTATCTCAATTCATAAAAGGAGAATAAAATGCTCTATGATTAAAAGTAATAAAGAGATGATCACTGATATGCAAAATAATTAGCACAAAGGTTATGGACTGTACAAATGGACTGAAAAACTTACCAACCTACTGTGCGTATCAGTTTCCCCTAATTCCTAAGGTATGCTCTCATTTAGGTACAAACAACAGTAAGGTAACAACACTCTTTCAGACCTCAGCTTTTCTCGTTCTCCTGTTTTCCAGGAGTGCTTTCTAATAGGAGTGTTACTTTGTTTTAAAATGATTTTTTTTCTTTACTTCACATTAAAAGTGAGGAAAGCATGTAAGTCATAGTTACTTTAAATAAAGAACTATGTATTAAATCACTGGATTTGTAATTAAAATGTGCAGACAGTATAGTGGAATGTTAAGTGTCTTGAGCTGCTCAGTCCACACTTGAAAATTTCCTAATCTAATTTTCTCTTGGCTGAGTCCCAACTGTTGTTGGATTTTTCCACTACATAAAATTATGTATTTTTAAAAGGTCTGTCATCAAAGTCCCTGGCACTTTTATAAATGTACTATTGGAGTATACATTCTAGAATACTCTGGAATGTTGTCTATGGAAGTTGATATTTTCAATAAACACTTCAATGGACTAAAACAAAAATCCTCTCAGTTCCAGAACTAAGATGGATAGTCTAAGGTTATAATTTAAAACTGTTTAATTATGAGATTAAGAAAACAAGCCATGAGTATAAAAAGTAATAATGTATTAACAAAAGTATTAACATTATTGTATATTAATATATTTCATATATCAAATATAAGTTAAAAAATGGCACATTTGTTCCTCTACCATTACCACATTCATACTAGAACTTGCTTAATATTTGGTAGAGGGAGTCCTCCCATTTTGATCGTCTCTTTCAAAATTGCCTTAGCTACTCATGGACTTTTATTATTTTTTGTCATAAATTTCAGAATCAGGTTTTTTTTTTTCCCCTGAGGAAGATTGGCCGTGAGCCAACATCTGTGCCCATCTGCCTCTATTTTATATGTGGGATGCCTGCCACAGCATGGCTCGATAAATGGTGCATAGGTCTGTGCCTGGATCTGAACCAGCAAACCCCAGGCTGCTGAAGCAGAGCACACGAACTTAACCACCATGCCGCTGGTTTTTGAAGCACAATCAGTTTTTGAACCCAGAATTAGTTTTTGAAGTTCTTTTAATATATTCCTTCCCATTCTGGGACAAATCTTAATTGATCATGATGTTTATGCATCATTTGATTTTGCTATTTAATAACTTTTTAATGATTTTTGTATAAATTCTTAAGTAAAACGTTCTTGTAATTTATTTTTTATTCTCTTAAACTGTCCTTACCTGGTAAATTATAGTAGTCTCATAAAGTTTTTCTTCTTTTCTGTTTAGGCCTAACCTATACAAGAAAAGGATTATTTGTTACTTGAATATTAGATAGAATGTATTTGTAAAAAGTTTTGGGACTTGAGGCCTTTTTGCAGATACGGCAGCAGATAGATAATTGTTCGTATGCATATTTTATCAGTTATTGATTTCTAATTTAATTTCATTATCACTAGAGAATACATTCTGATGGATGTCAATTCTTAGTACTTTATTGAGGCTTCCCTTTGGCCTAAAATGTGATTAATTTAAAATTTGTTATTTTGCTATTTGGAGCTTTTTCTGTATCGACGAAATTGGATTTATTTATCATATTGCTTAAATTTTCTATAACATTTCTTAGTTTTTTTCTCTTTGACATAATTTTAAGGAAATTATATTTAAATTCCTAGTAACAAATTTAATTAGGAACAACAGCATCATCCAGGGTTTCTGTATTAAAAGCAGAATAGTGGTAGAGACCTTGGGTCGTTAATGAGGCCTCCTCACTGTCGGAGTAACTAGCTCTCGTGCACTGCCTATGCAGGGAGACTTCAACTTCAGATTCTTTACCACATAATGACAAGGGACTTTCACTGTTCCCTATGAATGATAAACTCAAGAATTCAGAGTGCTCTTCAATAGCTCTCACTAATTGATAACCTAGGGGCTATAGACTATTCTTTCCTTGGTTCCTCGACACTAAAAAGATCCTAGTGAGATTATTCTATTCATTGTGGAGGTGTGTAAACTAAGGCTTATGAAGGTTAAGTTGCTTGTCCAAAATTAAATAAAACTTGCCAGCTTCCTATTGTGTTTCAATGCCTCCCTTGGTTCCATTTATTGGACTCTTTAGTAAGTACGGACATGTTTTAAATACTTGGTTGTGCTTTTTTTATGTTTTAGTTGTTCTTACAAGCAGTTTATAATAAGGAGTTTATTCACAGATGAATGTTTCTGTTGCAAGTTGTTGAAATGAGAGGTGATGATACCATATGGTACGAAGAGGAGCATAACAGCAATTCAACCTGTCAAAACACATTTGGCAAGAATATCAAAAAGTTATTAATTTCCTGACTTATTTTACTTAACTTAAAAGTTTGTGCGTCTTCTAAGTTTAAAAAAGAAATCCTGGAAGTATGTAATACATTCTTTAAAGTATTTCAACACCTTGCATTCCAATGACCAAATTTTATCAGCCCTGTGGTCATATGTTCTAAAAAGTCAGTGAATTCCGAGACCCAGTATAAGTCTAAAAACCACTGGCCCTCCAATAGTGCGCCAGGAAACATTGTGATTTTAATTATAAGTATCAACAAATAAAATATGTCAATTTGTTGTTAATATTTTGTGGATCTTGAGATGTTACTGACTAAAGCCACAGTTTTCATTGCTTGCAAGATAAAAATTATGGAAAAGAAATACAAATTTCTCTTTATATAGGCATCATGTCATTTATTTCATCTTTCCTATTCATGGTTTCGAATTTTCAAAAAATAATAAAAAATATTAATGAAGTCCAATTTTAGAACATATATCTCATATATCATGAATTTTCCTGAATATTTCACATATGATTTTTTGTCTTTTATTCTTTATGGCCAAATGATTACATTTAGTGAAACATTGCAATTACTTAGTAGACTTTTAAACACTGAGGATACAGTATATTTATGAATTAAATTTAGATTTCTCATATAATCCAGAGAATTCTGGGTTTCTATTTTAGTCTTCATTAGAAAGATGGATGTACCCCATTTCAATTGAGAATGTAAAAATTTATAGCATTTACTAAGTCTAAAGAAATCTTAAGATGAAACATTGTATAAACTGAGACTTTTTAAATATGAATATTAAAAATCATTTCAGATCAGTGACTCCCTCTTCCTCTTTGGATTCATACCTAATATATGAATTTCCAAAACATTTAAAAGGAAACCTAACGTAGTACTGTGTTTGTATTTTTCCCTATAGCCCCTTTTTTGAGGTCAGAATGGCAATACACAACACTAATTGTAATAGCAAATATTTATAGAGTACTTTTAGATATTAAAATTTTGTGTATTTATGCATTTTTGTGTGTATTTAAAAAAGTGCTAAGTCCTTTTATTTAATACACACAACAGCCCTATGAAGAAAGTTTTGTATTTATCCCCATTTCACAGATGGGGCTTATGAGGCTCAGAGAGGTTAAATAATTAGCCCAAGGTTGCAGAGTTAGTACAACGCACAGCTGGTATTCAAACTCAGGCAGGCTGATTTGCAAGTCCATGCTTTCAGTCACTATCTTTCATACAGTAATGTTAATAAATAATCATACAGTGATATATTTGCTTCCAACATAAGATTCCAAACTTTTATATCTTATTTGCATGAAACCTACCAGTTCATTTTTATGAATCTGATAGATGACAATACTAAATTGTAATAAGTTTGTAGCTGTCTAGGTACAATATAGGAACTCATTATTCATTCTCATAATTGATACCCTTAATTTCTTTCATATATAAATTACTTTTTTGACCACATCATATTGAGTTATAAAAATTTGCATAACATTGAGTTTTGGAGATAATATAATTAAAGTTTGATCAGTCATTGATTTAGTATTTATTGATCCTGATTTATTATATTCAATTCTGCCTAATTTCAGACTTACTCAATTTATCAGCAGAGTGAAATCTGTGATTAAAAATTTAATATTGGTGTATGCTGTCAATCTGTAGTATTATTATAGGGACATTGAGGCATGGGAATGACAATGTTTATGATATATTCTAAACCATTTATTTATTTGGTTCATTTCATTTTTCTCTTAATAAATTTCATATGAACAAAATATAGCAATATAGCTTTTAGTAGTAATACTTTAATAGCAATCAAATCCACAGTTGAAATATAAACATCTTCTCTGTCGTTTATAATTTTACATTTATGTTATTTGAATTTCACATTTTTCTAAGAATTTTTAATACTTAATGATTTAAACATATGACCATAATGAAACATTTTTATATTTTACTCAGAAATGTTGAATTACATTCTAAATGATTTTTCCTTTTAATCTTCCTATAGTGGTCAAAAAAAGAGAGTGAATTGAATATAATAATATAATTCTAGGATGGTATAGTCCCACTAATATAAAATACATTTGAAAGAAATATAAAGCAGTCAGAATTTCTATCATAAGTGTTACTAGTTGATTGAGCATTTTCAACACAGTGAGGTGTAAACGTGGAATGTCTAGATTTTTCTCTGATCACTACTCTTCTAGTTGTGCTCTCTGAAATATCCCTTAACCACTGGATAGCAGATATCTGAGATGGATTTTGCTACTTTGCAGTCTATTCTGGTTATTAAATGTTTGTGGCTGGGGGATTAGTATAAGTAAAGATGTTTCTTTCCTTCCTCTTTCCACTGTTTCATATATTCTGTGAACATTGCAATCCTAAAAGGCCTTGTCTTTACTTCTAATTTTAAAGAGTAGGGACCCCTGGATTGGTAGTGTGGCAAAGTAGTGTCTCCAAGATCACTTCTAAGTGAAGTCTATTAGCTTGGGTTGTTGTTGCCTCCTTTTAGAATATGGGTAACTGAATCCTCTTCGTCCTTAGTTTGGGAGTCTTGTTGATGGAGGGGCAATGGGGAAAGCCTGTCCAACAGGCAGATGCATAAGTATTTATTACCTTTTTTCTTCTAAGAAGAATGAAGAGTACTTTTGGATGCTTTAAGATGAGAAACTCACCCACATTACCTTTATCCTTCCTACAGTAACCCAAATCAAATCCAAGGGGAAAAGTGTTTATTTCTTTGGTATAATTAGTTTTATGCCAGGGAAAGTAAATTCAGCTGCATACTGAACCTAGAAATACTGGGATACTAATCAGGTATCTGTATACCTCATGAAGCTCTCTTTCTCAGTATTAAACATAGAATTCACTCACCAACACCAATTAGCTAAGTCTCCAACAATACCAGAGAATCCCAGAATGTATTAATCTTGAAGTGATGCGATCAAGCCATTCATTTTCCTTTACCTGTTGTGACTTATCACTGACTGCATCTTTTGGCTTGGGGATTAAATTCTCAAATATGCTTCCCATCACTGCATCTTCCTTCACACCAAACCTTACCCATTCCACTATTTTTAAAAATTACCATCTATCTAAATATAATAGAAGGGAAAGTTTTAAACTATTTAAAGAATTTATCTCCTTTATATCATGTATTTTAGATAATATTTCCTTCAAAAATTATATCAAAAAAATATTCAATTTTGAATTCTTGAAGGCAGAGAGAGAATATCCAATAACTAACTTGATTCATTCATATTGTTTCTGTTCATTCATCATGTCTATACTGATACACTGCACTTTGAGTCTTTACATCATAGCATTAATTTGTAAGTTAACGTTTTGGTTAAGACATTTATCCTCTTGAAGAGGTATTTTGAGCTAAACTTCCATGGGGCTATATTTTAATAGCACTTTTGTGTACTTTGGAATTGTTATAGAATATATAAATATATGCATAATTATTATCTGTGTAGAGACTCCTAAAAATTCCAATCTTGATTCTAATGATCACTTTTAAAGATAATTTTATGACATTAATATTTAAATAAAGTTTTCAATTTTAGATGTTAGTAAGAATAAAATAATAAAATGTTTGACAAAGGAAAAATATTTTTGCCAAAGAAAGAAGAGTCCTTTCTTCTTATTTATTTCTTGAAAATTGTATGTTCAAGATATTTTAATTCGTTTTCAATGTCTCCACTTTAAATTATATGATAACCTGTAAATTTCTGTTAACATCTGCCAAGAGCATCGTAGGCCTTTGTGTCCATATTTTCAAAAAATCTTAAAATAACAGCAGTGAAATCATTTTAATCATACAACCAGAATGAGGTTTCGTTTCAATGGCAAATCAGAATGAAAATTCTTCAGCTTTAGAAGCTAGTTTTGTAGATCTGTTTTTTAGAATAAAAAATAATGAATCAATAGCATGTGGCTTTGCCACCAAAACTGGTGGCAAACTTACCATCAATTTAATTTGGGTTTGGTGGAGAGACATTATCAAACTAGATTTTCTAAGCCAATAGAATATCTGACAAAATGATGGAAGGCACTGACATCATTTTGATTACATAGGTAATTTTTAGTGATTTTTAATTTTTGAACCATTGTATATTATTTATGTCATTCTGGAGGCAAAATTAATGAATAATGCTTTATCCATTAGCGTGAATTTCTATATTGAATATGAACTGGAAATTCTTATAGCTCAAAGATACAAATTAAATGCTTTATTAATTATTGTACAGACTAAGCCACTGTAGAAAGAAAATACTCAAAAATATAGTGGCTTAAACATATCAGGTAAGAGTCTAGAAGTAGGTGGTCTGAATCTAATACGGCAGCTCCACATCGATACACAGCTTCCATTTCTTGGTCTGAGGCTCTACTGTCACTTTCTCTTAGCAAACGGGAAGGAAAAAATGGTCAAGGGAAGCCTATTTCCAATCCTTTAATTGGAAAGACCCAGTAATGTGACAGTTCACTTTTGTTTACATTCCAGTGGACACTACTTAAACGCAGGGCTATAGCTAATTCTAAGTGAAGCTGGAGCTACAGTCTTTGTTATCAAGCACGGCAACTGGCTGATCCCCACAACGGCCAACAAAAACTGCTGAATTGTACCCTGATAGCTCTCTTTTTGATATTTCCCATTACAGGCAAAATATCTCACTCCAACAATTATAGTGCCAATTTTGTATTTTGTTGTTTGAAACATGTAGATAACTTAATACAATTTTTAGAGCACTTTTGCATGTATTCCTACATGCCAACCTCTGTAACTTTCTTTACCTGATGTTGTCCTATACAAATTAAGATAGAAAGTGTCATTCCAGTCATGAACTTAGCACACAGATGGGATATACTGATGCAATGGGAATGCGTATAGTGGAGTAAATATTATGTTATTATGTTCTGTAACTTTTCAATGTTACTGTAGGTACGGGATTTTCTTTGAAGGCACAGTTCACAATTAAATATGATCAATTGTTAGAAATTCTTCTGTCTTTATCTCTCACACATCTATTCACACATCCATGGCATTGTTTAAATATCTCTTGGAATTCCATTTCCTGGCTTAAAACTCTCTTTGAGTGTCCTAGTCCAGCACTGTCCAATACTTTCTGTAAAGACAGAAATGTTCTAGAACTGTACTCTCCAGTATGGCAGCTATTGACGCTTTTGAGCCCTTGTCATGTGATAGTGTGACTAAAGAGCTGAATTTTAAACTTTTTTTCATTTTAATGAATTTAAATTTAAAGAAACCCATATGGCCAGCAGTTGCCATATTAGACAGCACAATTAGTCTCTCTCTGCTCCATCTACAAATTTATTTCTGCCACATCTATTTTACTTCATAATATTGCTCCTGAAATGTCTTCAAATGAATTTAACTTCTCAACATTTATTATGTGGTGTTTTATTCTTTGGGTAAGAAATTCTGTATTTTCAGTCTGACTTTAGCTTTAAATAGTCTAATAATAACTATGTAATATTTACTAGACACAATATGTCAGGCACTGTTCTGAACGCTTTATACATAATATATCATTTCATTATCATAGGAAACTTACATTATAATTGTCACCATTTTATAGATGTATAAACTGACACAACCACGGGTTAATTAATTTTTTCCTAAGATCAAATAGCTAGTAAATGGCTGAGCTAGGATGTAAACCCCAGGCAACTGGCTTCAAATCTCAGACTCTCACACCATTCTTTACTCTTTCAATGTTCTGGACAGTGAGGTTTTTCATAAGTAGCAATCTTTTTTCAAAAGGCATCACAGTTGGGGCCTTTCTAAGACCTTTATTTGTGTATGCATAATATTGCAAACTATTGCCTCTGGCAAGAGGTAAGAGGAAAGAGCAGACAGTTTCTCTTTTTCTGTCCTGTCACAATTCACTGAGCAGCAACTATGTTTGTAAAAAGATCATCCAAAATGTTCCCTAACTATCTTTACTAACTTGGCACTGGGATCTTATTTTATCGCAATGATACTAAATAAATTAGTAAATGTACATGATTATGAACAGGTGCGGTGTGTTTGCTCCTATCACTGCGAAAGATTATTGAAATTTTTTTCTTGGTACACTAACAGAAAGAATTTTAAAGTAGTCAGGATTGATTATTTTCAAAGGGCTATAATGTTCCGATTTAAGTCCGGTCAATCACTTGCAAGTTAAAATTACTTAGAAGTGTACTGTCCATAATTAAGTAATCTTACCTACTTAGATTACAGAACAAGGATACCTTTAGGTGACATGAGATCTGTCATTTTAAGTATGCCCCCAAGCCTTTTCCAGATTGCTCATAAGATTTCTCATTCTCTAGAGAAATGCAATCTCTAAGAAATAAATGTTCTCTGTCAAGTCACAAGTAATATAAGCACTTGATGAAAAAATGGAATTTTTTAGTCTCATAAGGGATATTGCAGTATTGTAAAATTGATTTTATTCCTTGTTATTTAAGTTCTCATGGTCATTTTAGGATTTACCTTCTGGATATAAAGGGAAGGTTATGATGCTTTTTAGGGAGCTGGGGAACAAAGGCCTTTGGGAACCTGGAGAATATTTTTCATATGAAATTCTTTGTCATAAAATGCTAATGTTGGTGTTCTTGTCTTTATGTCTATGCATTCTTTAGCTATGAGGATAACAGACCCTTCATCAAGTAAGAATGACCTGAATGGCTGATAAATTCCATTTATCAGTGTGGTCCCATGAACCAGCTGTCAGATCAGTCCTGAGAAATCATTAGAGCTTCTGTCATTCACACTGAGGCAGAAGAGCAAACTGTGCAGGAAAATAATCAGGCATACAACTTCTGGGCAGAGTAAATATGCTGCAAGTGTATTGCCAAAAAAATTCTGCTTCACCTCTTTTAATTGGATATCACCTGAACTCAGTGCCACAGTAATAGCAACTTCATGTAGTACAGACTTGTTTCGCTTTTAATTGTTTTCTCCTTTCATTGTGCTGTGTTCCTCTGTGCTGCGTAGGTCCTCGTTTCTCTTGTTTGTTTGGACACGATTCATCTAAAATTATTTTGCGATTTAGTGGTATATCTTCAAAATGATCTTATGGGTATGAAACTACCCAATTGCAATTGATATTAATGAATTTCTATATTAAATAACCAAAAAGGGGAAAAAATGCCTCCTTCAAAAATTAAAGTTTACTTCTGCAAAATTATCTCTTTCAAAATTGACGTCACGTGATTAATGATCTCATTCTTTATGAATACATCTCTTAAATTTTTGAAACAAAGCTACAAGTCTGTACTAATCTAATAAGAATAAACATAATGTTAATATTTGTGTTTTTCCTTTGTACGTTTTAAAATTACATGTCCTGCAACAATAAACTTAAGATTGGCAACCTACGGGTGACCTTGCTCCAGACTTTCAGTTTGTTCTTCTGGTGAAGAGTCCTTTGTTTTCATTTTCTCCAATTCCATTTCACATACTTCTTCATGCTCTTGCTTATTTTTTTCTTTAGAAATTGGGCTCATTGCAGTTTTATATCAGTAACTCTTGGGCCCCTCATGTGCTTTCTAGTGGATAATAGGTGACTTGAGTATTTTATCTTATCATTTTATTTCTAAGTAGCAATCTTGCCTTGATTTAATGACAATTCTTCCCATTTTTCCTTTTTCCAATGTCTGTAAGAAGCTGAGAGCTTTCCCTTGAAAGTTCTCATATTTCTGAATCTAATTGTAGAATAAAATATCACATCTAAGATGTTTTCTAATTCCTATAAGCAAACATGCTCGCTACAAGAGCAGGCCTTCTTTAGGGATTCTTTATTCAAGAAAATGCTCTAAACATTAAATTTAGTAGATATTTAAATCTGAAATATAATGGCTGATGTTTGTAGAAGAAAAATAGTAAATATTTGAGATTAATTTTGCTAAGGCTTTAATAATAATTGACTTCTTTTGGGACCATATCTTTTTTAAGATGGAGTTCTCTCTGAAAACTTTATTTAACCCAGCTTCAGATTATGGTAAACATACGTGTTTTTTTTTCCCTTTGTGTTGCAAAGTTTTAATCCCTATAAATATTTCTTCCTTAGACAATGTAAATGGAGGATAATAGTCTGCTGAAAAGAAATAGTAGCTTACCCTGTTCAAGGAAGGTGTGCTGAGAAAGGAAAGAGTGGATTCCTGAGTGTATAGAGATCTAGACTGGGTTGGTCCTATTCTCCTCTATACTTAGAAGTTGAGAAGGATTCCATTTTCAATTATTGGATTCCCATCTATTGGAAAGATTCGTTCTTTGTTGATAGTAAATATGTAACACATAGCCACAAATATATGAAGTTTTGTCACCTGTTTATTACTATTGCGAATGGCAGCTTGGTGGACGCTAAGGGAATGGAGTGAGAGTGAGAATTTGTCTTCCATTCTAGACTACTTTGTTCATACCACTCTATCCCCATTCTCAGCTTCATTTTCTCCCTTGAGTTTATAGACACTTCAAAGAGATAAAGATGCCACGAGACTTTAAGCTTCTTTTCAACAAAGCTGCCAATTGCCTGATTTTCAAAGTCTAGTCCAACATAATCTAGAAGACAGCAATCAAAGGCTGAAAGAACATAAAGCATGATCTGGAATGGAACTATTTTTTCCATCCACTATATCTCACCTGTTCTACACAACCATAGAATCAAACAAATAGAACTTTTAAAATTCATACATGTATTTCATATACTGGTTCCTTCTAATATGAGTTCTGTTTTTGTCAGTAAACACTGAAAATTTTATGGTGAAAAAGGAAATTTGGAAAAATGGGGTAAAAGTGTGTCAGATGAAGCACTAATACAGAGAGTCCAATTAAACAAATGTTATCATACTAATGAGACCAGTGGAGACTAACATAGCTTTATAGACTTTTCTCCCCCTTGCCATTCACCATAATTACATCTCCATATCATTTGCATATTTGCTGCAAATACATGAATAATTTAATAGTACAGATCTGCTTTTGCTTAAATGAATTTCTGTGTTCATAACATTTTCATCCGTGTATATCTCCTCAAGCTTGTAAACTTGTAGTCTCCATTAAAATCTTAAAGTACTTATACCACATGTCTTACATTTTCTGTCAATAAAACTTACTGTAACATTCTTTTCAGTGTCAGTATTGTTGATATGATATTACTATATTAATTAAAGACCAATTATTGGGTAACCTTTAATTTTCTCTTCTCTCTACAGGTCATGGGTTATAGGTGCAATAGCTCTTCTCTGCCTGTTAGGATTGACCTGGGCCTTTGGACTCATGTATATTAATGAAAGCACAGTCATCATGGCGTATCTCTTCACCATTTTCAATTCTCTACAGGGAATGTTTATATTCATTTTCCATTGTGTCCTACAAAAGAAGGTAAGCTAGAATTCTCTCTTCAGGAATAAATGGTGTACATCGCATAATAGCAAAGCAACCATAATGTAAATCATTCTTGATATGTTTGTCTCTAAGAAATAAATATATTACTGCATTGATTTTATTTTTATAATAGTAAAGGATGAAACAGACACAAAATACAAGCATAATAGTGGGTGAATGTATTTAATAGCAAAAACAGAAGCAAAGTATTTTCTGATTTAGACAATGCACAAAAATTATATTCTTGTAGAATTCATCTTATAGTCTTTAATATTTTTATTGGCACACACATGGAATTTGTGTCTTAGGAAGTAGCTTTTCTAAGATATTATGGAGGCATGGAGATAGATATATCTCTCTATGTATCTATATCTATTGGCATGCCGTAGGAAATACATATTTTTCTATTTCTTTAAAAACTAGTTTCTATATACTAGAAAATATAAATGTCTAAACACTTTATGATAAAATAACATATTTCTGTTTTTTGAATGAATGATGGGGTACTTAGTCATGGTCTCTGTACTTCTTTTCTTTAAAAGCATCTTTTATTAAATCTATGAGTTGAATGATTAGAATGCAATATTTAATTTCTTTATATTGGCCTATTTTTGTGATTTTTCACATCAACCACAATAAAATATTTATTTTCAAAGTTAATTTTAACAACTAAATAATTTTATTGCATTTTTTTTAAATCTCAAGATTGATTTTCTCATCTTATACTCTTTAAATCTATTAAAGATGTGCTCCTTATAGTTCTGATCACATAGACCCCTGAGCCAAGACTGTCTGGGTTCGAATCCTAGTTCCTCCACTTAAAAGCTTGTTTGAGGGGCTGGCCCAGTGACACAGCGGTTGGGTTCACATATTCCTCTTTGACGGCCCGAGGTTCACCGGTTCGGATCCCAGGTGCGGACGTGGCACCGCTTGGCAGGCCATGCTGTGGTAGGCGTCCCACATATAAAATAGAGGAAGATGGGCACGGATATTAGCTCAGGGCCAGTCTTCCTCAGAAAAAAGAGGAGGATTGGCAGATGTTAGCTCAGGGCTAATCTTCCTTAAAAAAAGCTTACGTGACTTTGGGTAAGTTCATTAACCTTCCCATGCCCCAGATTTCTCATGTGTAACATGGAGGTAATAATAATAATTATGAGATATTGAGAAATGGCTTTAAAAATGAAATGGCAAAAATGTGAATATTTTTCCTAAGAAGGAAACAGCAAGATGTAAAATTTTTCTTTGGAAAACAAAGAAGATAAAGAGTAAAGATATCTATGTTTGCGATATTTGGTTTGAGAGACTGATGGGATCTAAAACAAAAGTTGAGAAGAGTGTCCGCTTGTCAAGCTGAGTCTAATTTTATTCTGTTTCAATTTTATGTGGTGATAGGTATCAAAAATATATTGACATGATCATAAATACAGGCTAGAATAGTAATGATGACTCAGGCCTATACATGCAGGTTACAGAAAAGAAAAGAGGGTATATTAGAATGAATAGGTTGTAACCTAATGGATTAGAATTAACTTAGAAAAGAGGTTATGTTAGAATGGATGAATGTTCACCCCTCAAACTGCAGTTGCTTAACCTAATACATGTTTATTGTTTTCTCATGGCCCAGTTGATGGGGCTGCCCCATGGAGGGACACAGGCTGATGAAGCCTCAACCAACCTCAATATATGATTTCCACGTCACCTTGGGTGTTAACATCCAGCAGGCAGTCTGAGAAAGAGAGAGAGGATCTTGTATAAGAGGTCTGGAAGTGGCTTATATCACTTCTACTCACCTTCCATCAGATAAGACGCTATCAATGGTACCACCTAAACTTCAAGAAAAACTGAGAAACGTCCAGCTTTTTACCCCAGGAAGATGAGGAATTGGATGTTGCAAACAGCTAGCAGTCTACCACGTTTGATGAGGGTAAAAAGTAGGAGACATGAATGATGAGTAAGAAGAGACATGGAAGGAAGGAAGTGTCTGAGGAGAACGAAAATCACGATGATATAGTGAATGAAAGACAGGAGAAAATGTCCAAAAGTAGACAGTGGTCAGTATTGTAAAACACTTCAGAGAAGTCAGAAAGACTAGGCACTTGGGGAAAATTTCTAGATTTTGATAGAAGAGAGCTATCACTGAAGGTCAACAAAAATATATGTACAAAGATGGGAACGAAGTCAGGAAATTAAAGAAAATGGTAGCCTTGAGTCCAAATAACACTTTCACCACTATTAGCTCATCTCACCCTCAGGGTGTCCTCCCTGGGGAGCAGGAAGGGCCAAAATGTTCCCATTTGGCACATAAAGAAAGTGTGGCTCAGAGAAGGGGGCATGCCCATGGTCAACACCTGCTAGAACCCCATTCTCTTTGTGCTCTTCTGCCTTACGTAAATAAAGAAATATTGGACCATCATAATAGGTTACAATATCCTCAATTATAGTGAACCAGATTTACTTATTATCTTTATATATTAGCTGAAAATGTGGACTAACAAAATTTAAAATTTTAATGTTAATGTAGAAATTTTCTACAGAGCAGAACAGATATTTTGTACTTTATGCATAATTATTCTGGTTGTATTTTTTGTTAGCTAATACCTATTAGACTTTTCCCGATTATTATTTATATTTTTCTTATCTTACAAATACACATCACTGATATAATTAGGAATTATATTTGATACCCAGGTAGAGATATTGAACTTCACAATCCAAAAACAAGTCTAGAGTTTTTAGCATATTTAACATATTTAGCATAAGTGAAATTTTTTAAAATTTATGTCGTCAAGCTCAATTGTGTGATTTATTAGAACAGAATTCAGCAAACCACAGCTCATGGGCTAAATTTGTCCAGCTGCCTTTAATTTTTACAGCCAGTCAGCCAAAAATGGTTTTTACATTTTTAAATGATCACTTTAAAATTTAAAATAAGTGCATACACAGTATCCTTGGTTTTGCCTCTTGGCTCACAAAGCCTAAAATATTGACTGTCTGGTCTTTCATAAAAAAATTGCAAATCTCTGATTTAGAAGCTTACTGTTATGGTTTATAATAACAAGTAATAAGCATATTGTTCTTTCATCCATTCTGTGTTTTGAGTTTTTCAATTTTGGTGGCATTTTTATTGGGTGTCAAAAACATGTCTCAATATCAGAGAATATAGAGAACATGGAATTATTGTTCACTTTTTTTTTCCTACAATAAAACCAAGTACTTCTCTTGGAAATTGCAAAAATCACCTTAGGAGATTTTTCTTTTATTCTTTTTAATAAATTGAGATATAACTTTGCATAAGTTTAAGGTGTTACTATATGTTGATTTGCTTCACTAATATATTGTGAAATGATTACCACTATAGTGTTAGCTAATACCTCCATCACATAATTATCATTTCTTTTTTGTGGTGAGAGCATTTAAGATCTCATCCCATAGCAACATTCAAGTATACAATACAGTATTGTTAACTATAATCATCATCCTGTACATCAGATCCCCAGAACTTATTCATCTTATAGCTAGAAGTTTGTACCCTTTGACCAACATCTCCCTATTTCTCCTACTCCCCAACCTCAGTTAACCACCATTCTGCTCTATTTCTATGAGAGTTCGGCTTTTTTCAGAATCCACTTATTAGTGATATCACGCTAGTGATACTAGCATGTGACACTATCATGCTAATGATACTAGCATACATATTGGTGATAGTATTTATCTTTGTCTGATTTATTTCACTTGGCATAATACCCTCAAGTTCCATCCATGTTGTCGCAAATGGCGGGATTTCCTTCCTTCTTGTGACTGAATAATATTCCATTGTATACATGTACCACATCTTCTTTATCCATTCATCCATTGATGGACACTTTGATATTTCTATTTCTTGGCTATTGTGAATAATGCTGCAATGAGCATGGGAGTACAGATATCTCTTCGAGTTCCTGATTTCATTTCCTTTGGATATATGCCCCGAAGTGGGGTTGATGATATGGTAGTTTTATTTTCAATTTTGTGAGGAACCACTATGCTGTTTTCTATAATGGCTGTACCAATTTACATTCCCACCAACAGTGCACAAGGCATACCTTTTCTCCATATTCTCACCAGCGCTTGTTATCTCTTGTCTTCTTGATGACAGCCATTCTAACAGGTGTGAGGCGATATCTCATTGTGGCTTTTACTTATATTTCCGTGATTAGTGATGTTGAGCATCTTTTCATGTTGGCCATTTGTATGCCTCCTTAGGAAAGCTGTCTATTCATTTCCTCCATTTCCATCCATTTTTTATTTGGGTTATTTGGGGGGGGGTTGCTATTGAATTGTATGAGTTCCTTGTATATTTTGGATATATCAGAAATATGATATATCGGAAATATTACTTGCAAGTGTTTTCTTCCATTCTGTAGATTGCCTTTTCATTTTGTTGATTGTTTCTTTTACTGTGCAGAAGCTTTTTAGTTTGATGTAGTCCCACTTACTATTTTTCACTTTTGTTGCTTATGCTTTTCATGTCATATCCAAAATTCATTTCCAAGACCAATGTCCAGGAGCTTTTCCTTTATGTTTTCTTATAGGGAATCTTATGATTTCTGGTCTTATATTTCAGTCTTTAGCTCATTTTGAGTTAAATTTTGTGAGTGGTGTAAGATATGGGTCCAATTCATTCTTCTGCATGTGGTTAGCCAATTTTCCCAGCACCATTTGTTGAAGAGATTATCCTTTCCCCATTGAGTATTCTTGGTTCCCTTGTCAAATATTAGTTGACCACGTAAGGGTTTATTTCTGGACTTTCTATTCTGTTCCATTGGTCTATGTATCTATTTTCTTGCCAAGACCATACTGTTTTGATTACTTTAGCTTTATAGTGTAGTTTGAAATCAGGAAGTGTGATGCTTCCAGCTTTGTTCTTCTTTTTCAGGATTGCTTTAATTATTTGGGATCTTTTGTGGTTCTGTACACATTTTAGGGTTGTTTTTTCCTATGCCTGTGAAAAAATACCATTGGAATTTTGATAGAGGTTGCATTGAATTTATAGATAACTTTGGGTTGTGTGGACATTTTAACAATCTTAATTCTTTTAGGAGGTTTTTCTTAAGCCATCTGATTGAATTTCAATAATATGTCCATAATGTAGTTGCTCATATGTTTTGATTAGAGAATATGAAATATTCCATTTTTGAGATATTTTGGTTTATAGGGTTATTTGTTGATTAATTCAACTCATTAGCAGAAATCAAACTTTGAATTGTCAGTCCTTTTCTGGGTGTGGATTGCATGATTGTTTCACCAGTATTTCCACTGGTGACATTAAAGTTGTCACATTTTCTTTTGTTATGTGCTCAATTATGTGATACATCTCAGAGGGTTTCATAATTATTTTATTTCTGATAGAGAGTATAAAAGAAATACTCCATTGAAATAAGATATGTCTGATTGGGGTAAGATGGAGTATCATGTGAAAGAGTGGATTAGAATATGCACAAGATTGGGCAATCAAATAATTTTTATTGTAATCTAAGGAAAAATATCTCATACACATAATCCATGTTATTTTGCTTTCTTCTTTTTAAAACACATGCTTACCTTCTCAAATCTAATAAGAGAAAAATAAAGTCAGTAATGATTAAGTAAGTAATATAGCTAAATGTGCAATTTGGCATACTAGATATCTTGATTTGCTGGCTGTTTATATAATCGGTTCAGAACATTTAACCCCTGTTAGAAAATGTAGATAGTCCCTGATGAATACCTGTGTCTTATACAATTTTGCTGCCTTTGTAACAGGAGGTGGAGTGGTTCTCTTTCTCTCTTCCTTCTGTCTCTCTCTCCCCTAAAATATTTGTTTAGATTTAAGTCACTTCAGGAAAAAACACTTTCTCTTCTAAAAAGAAAAATATCACTTGTTGAGTACATTAAGAAAAACAAAGTAGGATGTAGGTTATAATCAAAGTTTAGGTTCTTGGAGATGCTTCGTAAATTCAGTACAAATTACTAAACTGTAATAATAGTGTTTACCTTTGGGTAGAGCTTATTTTAAGCTTTCTCAAATTCTGATTAAAGCCTTTGTCATTATTGTTTCCAAATACAGAGAAAATAAACTAATAGATTAATAATAATGCTAATAATATATAATGGCTTCTGTTGATCATATAGTAATGTCAGAAATGTGGCATCTTAGGAAGAGCTTTCAGATCATAGAACACCCATGAGCTTTGAATTTTTTCACATAAGCCACATTACTTAACCTTTCTAGTCTATCAGTTTACTTTCATTGCTTAACCTTTTCGGTGTTCTTACTGTAAAATGTAAGTAGTGATCATTTCGCAGAGTCTTTTTGAGGGAGCGCTTTAGCACAATTTCTGACAAATAGTGATTAAAAATTAGAAGTTTCTTCATTCCACCCTCCCAAACTCACACATATCAAGAACACATGCACAAGTAGGTAGACTTACTTCTTTTAAAAAATTAGCAAAATGTGAATTGGCTTGTAAACACTGAGGAAAGGTAATTATTTCTAATTATTGATAAATGTAGTGTAGAAGTGATTAGTTGGAGAACAGGTCAATATAATTTAAATATATTAAAGAATATGTTATTTTGGCATTCCAGATCAAAGAAAGGCCTCAAAGGTTAGCATAGCATGCCTCTGTTTTGCTCATGCTGTCCTGAACATCTAGAATGCCTTTTTCTCTCTGGTCTACCCTTTCTTTCAACTTCATCCTCTAAACTGACTAATTCCAACCTATCTTTTGAAGATTCTCTGAGAAATCCTCCTTGATTCCCCTACCTACTTCCAGCAGGCACTCCTTCTCCGTGCTTTCATTCACCTGATTCTGTGTTAGTGTTCCTATCATATAACAAGCATTCAATAAATGTGAGTTCTTCAAACAAATCTGAAATATTCTATCTCTGTACTGTATCTTTGATAGAGTGAACTTTACAATATTAAAATGTTTTAGTTTTGAACACTAATTTTAATGTCTCATTCACACTCCTTTTCTAAATAACATTCCTCAAAAAAGTATATATTTATGACTTTGTTTTAAGTAAAATTACCTTGGAACATTTCATTGTCACAAACTGTAGAAAGTACAAATTCATGTGAAATCAACACATAAAGAGCTGAGAATAACATATATACATGGTTATTTCATAATGAATATAAATTTGTGAATGTATAACAGATAAGATGTCCCAGAATGTATTTTTAGTTGATAAACACATTGTTGAGGGTTATTTTTGTTGATGTTGATAGTAGAAGAATGATTTAGGACAGTTACTGTTTATTTTTATATGTCTTGTTTGATTAAATGGGCAGTAATACAAATTTTAAACATGATAAAAGTTTTCCCAAAAATTGTTGATATATTTTCTTGCTTGAAAACGTCAATGAAAAAGTTTATCTCCTTTTTTCTTGTGATTTTATACTACAACCAGGATTAAGAATTTAATCAGCAATGCCATAAAGAAAAACAATCATGTTTCTCTGTGATTATTGAATAGAACTATTTTGAGGGAATAAATCAAAGGCATTTTGAATTTTATATTCTAAACTTTCAAATTTGACCTCTTTTAAGAGAAATACACTTCAAAGAAATATAGATTTAAAAGAAATACTTACCCCAATACATTCCTTTTCTCTGCCTTTAAGTATTCTCTTTCTCTCTTTCTCATTCTCTCTCCTTCTCTCCCTCCCTTTTCCATCTCCTCTTCTCTCTGTAATTTCCTCCCTAGACTTCTGCCTAAAGAACCATTGCACCAATAGGCTACTTCATATCCGATTTGTGAAGCTAAAACTAAAGTCTTGAAGAGTCTTAAGTTTTTGTTCTTTGAACTAAGACATAGTATCGTTATGGTGTGATTGGATGTGTGTGTGTGTGTGTGTGTGTGTGCGTGTTTTAAAAGACTCTAGTTATGCAAAATTTCAGGCTTGATGGTATGAATATCATTATTTTATATTATAAAATACATGCTGAACAGACTTTCTTGTATCCTTAGGGCAGGGAAATAATCATAGTAATTATCTAAAAATAAAACTCACATACCTTTTTTACCATAGTTCCTAGCTGAAATGAATTACTTGCTAACAGAAGTTAATATTTACTTGGCTAGGTACGAAAAGAGTATGGGAAATGCCTGCGAACGCATTGTTGTAGTGGCAAAAGTACAGAGAGTTCCATTGGCTCAGGGAAAACATCTGGTTCTCGAACTCCTGGACGTTACTCCACAGGCTCACAGGTAAGCAATATTTATTAATTAAAATGAAATATCTCTTACCTGTATTCTGTTACGAGTTGTTGGTCTTTCCTGATCTGAACTATTTTCTATCCCAGTGGTTAACACATCAAATTTGTGTTAATTTGATGTTGTTGTTGTTTTAGTGTATCTTAAATGGGAATAATTACGACAAATTTAAGAAACTAAATTCAATAATTTTATGGAATTTAGGATCTAAGTTTGCATAATAATTAATGATTTTATGTTATTCATAGTTGAATAAGTATAGAAGGTGAGGAAAGGAATTTGGCACTTCACCCAATATTCTAAGAAAGTAATATTTTATATCTATGATTCTTGAGTTATTACTTCTTTTAACCAGTGTAATAATTCTCTATCACATACTGAAAATATTTACTTATTAAATGGTATTAAATGGTATGTTTAGTAAAAACATTTATAACTCAACCATATTGTGTGCTGATAAGTTGAAGAGTAAGTCAGGGCAGTGAAGAAGAATCCCTGAGAGCATCATTGACTTAACTGGTCTAACTGCTACTCCCATCAGCCCAGCACTAGATGTAGTAGTTGCATCGTCCCTCACCAGGGAAATTGTAAACTTTTAGGTAACGTCTGCCATTTTTCCCAAGCCACAGTATCAGTCTAAAGATTATCAGGTAGAAATTTCAGCAACTCCTGGATGCTAAAATGAGCCAGTCAAACAAAAGACATAAGATTATGTGGGTCATGAATGAGTTTGGGTTCAGACTAGCAGACTAATATTTTTAAGATCGTGTGATTCAGTGGGAATAACAATCATGTATTCAGTGTTGTCAATTGACTTTTTCTGAAGAAGACCTGAATTTAAATTGACAAATAAAGTTATAAATCAAGAACTTAGTTTTTTCTTAACTGTTTTAGCTCAGCCTGTAAATCTAATTATTTTTTGTAAATCTGATTTTATATAGAATAAGAAAGATCATTTCATTTGTTCTTTGATTAATGCTTAATTGTGCTGTTAGCTTAATAGATTAAATTTCCCTAAACAATTCCGTTCATATTCTTAGACAATGAAATATCCTTATAAGCTTTAAATATCATTTACAAATTTAATATTTCTGATTCTCTCAAACACATCCACTGTCAGACTGGACAGTTATACACACCTAACAAGCACTTGAACAGCTCTTATAAACCAAAAATAATGAACAATGTTCTCATAAGCAAACACTTTTCTCAAACTAATGAAATCCTCTTTTATCTTAGAAATAAAACCACATATTTACTATCAATCTAGTCCTTCAAACTGAAAATTTAAAAACTAACGTATAACCATTGAACATATCAGACTATTTAAAGCTTAACAACCAAAATTATAATGATTGTGAAACTTATTCATAAATATAATGCACAGTTATTCATAATTTGAATTTAATTTATTTTATTATTTCTATCCCTTACTGAGATTGGAGAGTTGCCAATTAGGGGGAACAGATGTACCAACTCAGATTGGCTGAGATTTCTGAGTTTCGGATTAATAAATTTGCCAGTTAGAAATCTGAAATCTCCCATAAAAGTAGGGGCGTACCTGAATGATGCTTCCAGCATGAGCCCCTTATAATCCATGCCTTTATTTCCAACCTGATAATCCTCACCATCCTTATTTGTAATAAACTTTTCCACAACTTTTAAAATCGCAATTGCTAGGATTCTGTGCATCATCCAGACTTATTAGATCCTGCATGCTTTTCATAATACTGAGCTTATCAGCCATCATCCTGTAGTCATTTTATTAACATATGTCATTAATGAAGCAATAATATTTGGGAGTTTCATTTATTAAGTGACAACAGAGTTGTACAATGTTTAGCAATACTTCTGAGCTACGGGATAGGGCTTCAAGATAGGGAATGATTATGAATAATCATAAACTTGGTCTGTGGGTATACCTTGATTTGGATTCTAGCCTTGCTACAAACCAACTGTGACACAAAACAAGTTACTTAATCTCACTGACCCTCAGTTTTTCATCTGTAAAGTGGTGGTAATAATATTGATTTCTTATATTGCTTGAAAGCTTGAACTAATGTATACAAATACTTAGAACACATGGTAGGTGTTCAATAAATTGGAGCAACCACCACTTAATAGTGTCATCATTACAAAATTTAATTTCAGATCTATATTTTAAAGCTGTATTATATTTTTTCTTCACTTTTATAGTTGTAAGGTCACAATTCTAATCTTGGGGGAAAAAAGCCTTACATTGTTTACTTATGCTTAATATGACACTGATTCAGATTAACTATGACAATCCAATCCTGCATAAAGTGATAGTTCCTTAAATCTAGTGTATTTGTTTAAGTAAAAATAATAAAATGTATTTCACATTAACTGTGACCTTCTATAAACAAAGTCTAAAATACTCACTGATGTTAAAGTAAAGTTTGAGGAAAATGCATGCCTTTTTCACATCAGAGAACTTCTAAAATAACAACCCCTATATTTTTTACTTTTTACTGAGAAATATTGAGTGTCTCCTATATAATGCCAAGCCATCTTCTAAACTCTGGGGAGACAATGATTAAAAGACAGATAACTTCCCCTATGATCTGGGGCTTTCATTCTAGTAGCGGAAGGCAGGAAATTTATTAACACGTAAGTCAAGAGAAAATATCAGGTTATGAAAGCTGGTAGAGAACCAAATGTGGTGATATGATACAGAAAGTCCAGGTGGCTACTTGTAGTAAGTGCTGGAGAAAGACTGTTTTGGGAGATGACATTTACACCAAAATTCTGAGTCACAGGAAGTTGAGGGGAAGAGAATTCCAGGTGAAAAAACGTGTAATACAAAGTCCTTATGTTAAGGGAGAACTTGCAAAGTCAGGAATAGAAAGAATGTGATTGGCTAAAGTGAATGAGAGTGTGAATGGGAGATAAAGTCAAAGGAGAAGGCTAGAGACAGATCCATAGGTATTTGTAAGAGTATGCAAGTCTACATTTTATTTTGATTACTTTAGAAAGCCAGTGGGATAATTAAGAAAAGGAAGTGGCAGGATATTATCCACATGTAATAAAGATTATATGGCTACTATGTAGATAATGGAGGGACATGATTGGCAAGACTAAAAAGTGAAAATCCTCTCCACCTCTTGCTCCCCTATACTTACTTCCTGGTGCTAATCACTTATAAAAGATTAGTAATACCTATATTCACACAAACATAAATTCACAGAGCTGTGTATAGGGTTGTTGCATGTGTGTGTTTATAAAAACCATGGACTGAAGTATTGTCCTTCCCTCTGGGACCTTCCTTTGATTGTTCTGTCATTTATCTTTCATTTATTTTATTGACTTTTAGATGTATTTACTTCTATTATATGGTATTTGAAGCATAAAAAATATATGTAATGTCTATTAAATTGTGAAGCATAGTCATAAAATGAACACCTGAGAACTCAGCATCCGTCTTAGGAAATGGAACATTTTCCATGTATTTTCCTCTTCTTCAAACTTTCCCCTGGTCAATCCCTATGCCTCCCCACCAGAGAAAACCTCTGAACTTTTGTTCTTCATTTCCTTGACTTATTCTAATAGTTTCTTCACCTCCAAAAAAAGATATTTAGTATTCTTTTTTTAAACCTTTCTTTAAAATGGTGTCTTATTGGGCTGGCCCTGTGACCTAGTGGTTAAGTTCAGCAAGCTCCGCTTCAGTGGCCCAGGTTCAGTTCCCGAGTGTGGACCTACACCCCTCATTGGCAGCCATGCTGTGGTGGCTACCCACATACAAAATAGAGGAAGATTGGCAGTGGATATTAGCTCAGGGTGAATCATTCTCAGCAAAAAAAAATGGTGTCTTATTGGATGTAGTCTTCTGTGACTTACTTTATGTGCTCCCATATTCTAACGCTCCTCCTGGTTCATTCCATGAACATTTAAGTGTTGGTTCTGTGCCGCATACTATATACTTTTCCTTTGCCTGCAATACTTCACCCTTTCTCCTTTTCCTATTCAACTGTCATTTGATATAGTATAGTGAGTTGTTAACCTTGTAGCTCACTATCCAGATAACTAGATTCAAATATTGGTTATGCCACTTATTAGGTCTGTGACATTGAACATGTTAATCAACCACTGAAACTCAGTTTTCTAATGAATAAAAGGGTACCTACCTCATGGAATGCTTGTGAGGTTTCAGTGAATGAATACATGAAAAATACATGGTATAGACTCTAGAACATAGAATTAATAGAGATATTTAAATATTATATTTATATAATATATACTTTATATATACATATAATATTTACCATATTTAAATATTATATTTATATAATAAATACTTTATATATACATATAATATTTACCACATACGGGGCATTATTTCAGGTGTGTGATACATCAATGAACAGAAAAGACAAAATTTCTCTTTGTCTAGAGCCTCAAATCCAGTGCAGACATTAGACATTAAATATAAGAAATAACTACATAATAATAATATGCCATATTATAGAAGATGGTAATGACTTTGGGAGGAAAATAGCTGGGTTGGGTGGGTGGGATACAATTCTGAATAGGGTGATTAAGTTAGATTTCTTTAAGGAGAAAATATATGAGCAAAAATTTAAAGAGATGAAGGAGTTATCCATACCTGTATCTGGGGGAAGAGCACTCCAGGCACACGAAACAATTGTACCAAGTCTAAGGCAGAGACATGCTTGGCATGTTAAGGAATAGCAAGGGAGCAGGTGTGGCTAGCCCAGATAGGGGAGACTAATAGAACATGAGATAATGAGGGCAGCTCATATAAATGTCACCTATCAACAATCATAATTCCACCAACTCTCAGTTAACATGTTGCTTCTTCAGTGTAGTGTTCTCAGACTTCCTAGACAAGGACATGTCCCCTTATTATGTGCACTTAAAAACATTCTTTTAAATTATGTAGTATAACAAACATTAACAAAAGTACACAAAATATAGTGTATGACACAGTGATTTAACATCCCTCCTCAGGTCAAATATTAGAATATTGGGAGTATCTTAGAAACCCTTTGAACTTTTCTCAATGCTTCATCTTGAAACATAACCACTATGGGGACCGGCCCACTGGTGCAGCAGTTAAGTTCACACATTCCGCTTTGGCAGCCCGGGGTTCACCAGTTAGGATCCCAGGTGCAGACCTAGCAGCGCTTGTCAATCCATGCTGTGGCAGTCATCCCACGTATAAAACAGGGGAAGTTGGGCACAGATGTTAGCTCAGGGCTAGTCTTCCTCAAAAAAAACAAAAACAAACAAAAAGACATAACCACTATATTAGCTTTTAACAGTACATTTTGTTTTGTATGTGTTTGATACTTATTCACATGAAATCATCTAGGACATATTCTTTTGTTTTCTTCCTTTCCTCGGACATCTATGTTGCTTTTTAATTTTCATTGCTATACATTACTCTATAATTTATTCATCCATTCTACCATTGATGGCCATTTGGGTTGTTCATAGTTTTCATAATAATTAATGCTTCTATGGACATTTGTAGGCACTTTGTTGTACTTTTGCATTTATTTTTGTGATAATTTGATTAATCTGTCACTTACTAGTCTGGGAGCTCCATGCAGGCAAAGATGTTTTTGTGTTAGCCTTTCTCTTTTGTATTTGCTAGGTTAGTATTTGGCTTCAGTAGAGGCTAATTAATATTTTTAGTTAATTAATTAATTAACAAATACAACAAATGTGAGAGATTTGTCCCCAGCATTTCAGTTTGAAGTTTTGAAGTATTTCTCGATAGAAACATTCCTCCAATGCTCAGGAGCTATAATCCTGCACCAGTCTTCCTACTGTCCTTTTGTTTATGGGTTGTGCTGTGTGTGTGTGCATGTGTGTTTGCTGACCTATATAACAATATAGACAATATTTCTGAAGGATAAACATGTCCCAAGATTCATAAAACCAATTGTCTAATATTTTAGGGTTAGCTACTCCTATTATTTAAGGGGTTAGAACAGATTTGGAACCACATGACCCATTTGTGAGCTTGGTTTCACCATTAGCAGTAGTAACAGTTCTTATAACTATGTCGTTCTTCTGAAAAGATTTCGTTTCTTCCTCCCGAGATTAACACTTTTTTGATCCCTAATTCAATAAAATAGCAAAACAGAATAAACCAGAAAAAAAAATCTCCCCCAAAAGGAAAACTATTACCATTTTCTTGAATTATCTACCACTTAGAAAATTGAATTTGAGAATATGAACAATGATGTAAGAACTTTCAGTTCGCTAT
Organism: Equus quagga; assembly: GCF_021613505.1. Classification (NCBI taxonomy): domain Eukaryota; kingdom Metazoa; phylum Chordata; class Mammalia; order Perissodactyla; family Equidae; genus Equus; species Equus quagga. Next base: position 107,879,619 of record NC_060269.1, on the reverse strand, counting down.
AAAACTTTCTACCGTGAAGCCATGAATAAAAGGTGAATCAACTTCCCTTCAAAAAAAAGAAAAGTCAAGATAGTATGTAACCTATAAAATTATGTTGATCTTCTTACAAAATTTATGGAAAACATTAAGTTCAGTAGCATTTTAATAACATTCTATGTTCTTTTCTTACCAAACTCTTTTTTTGCAAGATTCTGAATTCTTAAAGTAAATTTTTTGTTAATAAAACTGACAATTTAATGCATGTTTAAATATCTCATCCCCATAAAAGTTCAGTGAAAATAATTTGTTTTACCTTGGAAACTAAAATTATTAAATTCGAACTGTCTAGAGTATACTTCTATATGTCTTCAATGTGTTTAAATTGGTATAGTACGTTACATTTATTCCTTTTTCATAGTTATAATTATTTTTGGTATAGACATTTAGGAATACACTTAATGGGAACGAATTGCTATCATTAATTTAGTTTCTAATGTTCTCATACTCCTGTACTGCAAGCATGTAGAAATTGTATATTCACCAGATGCCAGAAACAAAGGTCCCATATAACTATGACAGAAATAAAAAGAATGATTTGTGTGAAAATCCACTGCCTGGTGAGTTCATTTCCTTTTTTCCTTTGCTGCCTTTCAGAGCCGAATTCGTAGAATGTGGAATGACACAGTCCGAAAGCAGTCAGAGTCTTCCTTCATTACTGGAGATATAAACAGTTCGGCGTCACTCAACAGAGGTAATTAGGAATGATTTTTCATATTTATTACTTTTGTGATTACTCTGAGAAGTTCTTAAATGCATTGCTTTATTTGCAACTTCTGGACCTTGTTCCATGTGGTAGGAATATCGCAAGGATATAAAACCTGGTTGAGTGTAGCAGTGTGTTCCATTATTCATAAGTCTTTTTTTTTTTTAATCCTGAATTTTCAGGAAATCGTTTCTGAAAGGAAGTTAGAAAACGAGAACTTTCTTTTTCTAGTCATCTGCCACTGCTATAAACTGGTGAGCTGTCAGGCCTCATTGGAAGCAGTGAAAATGGGCAATTATGTGGCTATATAGTCTGCTAAGCATCATAGAGTTCCACATTGTCCCAGGAATAGAGCAATTTCATAGTCTTTGTGGAAGTAAAGATATTCCATCTAGTACATACTTAAGGCAACCTGTGTATTTGGGGAAAAAAATCACATCTAATCTTAATATCTAAAAGACTTATCCAGATAATATTGAATATTTAAAGATCTAGGAGGAAAAAATACCTTATATATATGTTATGATTTTTTTTGTGTGTATGTGCTTCCGGTTAAAATGTTCCTAGGGCATCGTTTAGATTTTTGAAATGAAATTCCTTTAATCTACTGTTTTATTTGTGGTTGATTTTTTTATTCTTCTCTCTCTCTCTCTCTCTCACACACACACATACACACACTGTGTGATGTGATTAAATTGACTGCAGTAAAAATGAGTAGATGCGACATTTGTGGAGAGCTACAGTACACCACAGTCAGTGCTGGGAAATATAGAGAATGTAGTTTTATCTGGGAAGGTGGCATTTGTATGAGCTTATTCCAATCCCACTGTCCCAAGAGACATTTTTGATGCATATATTCAGTAGTTATTTTTATGATCAGAATTGTTGTTTTTTTCTTACCCCCAAACTACGATTATTAGTTATTTTAAACCTGTTTATGTCGGCTTTTTAATACATTAAATGCTACTTAGAAACAAGTAATTTAATAATTGCAGCTTATGATTAAGAAAGATTCAGATACTGGTGCTCTTAATTACTTTTACTCAAGTAAGATGCATCTTATTTGTATAAAAGAAGCTCAGACAAGTAGTGTCCAAGTTAAATTTGATATGGGGATCCATTTACATATAATCTTAATTGACTTTCATATGTTATTTGGAGCCGTGATAGAGTAACTGTAACCTAAAGATATTAAATTTTCTACATAACTTTTGCTGAAGTAAGAACAGCAAGTGCAAATATTCCTCCAAATATGAAGAAAATACATTAAAATAAAACAATTACCTTCTTGTATTTGCTTCATTATTAGTCTGTTTTTATTTGCTAGAGTATATTGATTTACATAATATCGCTCAAGTATTCTTCTCTTTTTAAGTTTAGTTTTAATGGTTATTTTGTGAAAATTTACTTAAATATGAATTCTCTAACATTTTGACATACTTTCCAAATCATGGAGAATGAAATACTTACAAATGCCTCCAAAGCTTAGGAAGTAATTTGCTTCCATTTTCTTTACTCTTTAAATAATCCCATACATAGAAAATTTACAGTATGTTCCTAGAAAGAAAACTATCCTTATTAATGGGGTTTATTGTTAGAAGTATCTTGCATCTAGTGATCACAGCAACCATAGAATAATTGTTGTTTAAACAAAAGATGAGATAATATGATTGTAATAATGCACTGTTTATTTGCTTACTGTGAAGATGGATAAAATATGTACATTTGTCATTTTGTGTAGCATTATGATCTAAATTTATGTAAAGATAGTAAGATATGTAACTTTTGTAAAAACTGTTTTAAATGGATAATTTGTTATCACCTTGATTTTAAGGTCAATCACATAACATAATGTGCCCTTTTTAGTTTCTTCTCACGAACTTCATCAACTTGGAATATGCAATATGTGGATGACTAGGTCAATTTGAAATGTATTTAAAGAAAATAATAATATTTTATATTGACTGATCATATATTTAAATCTGTTTTTAAAATCTTTAGTTTTAAAAGATGTTTCTTAAAGTTACTGAAGAAAGGGTGCAAAATTTCTTGTGATATCCAATAACTTATTTTAATGATGACTTTGCGGAGGGGATTAAATTGAATTTATGGTATGAAATGTGCCCAGGCAGTGATCTTTTCCTTTAGGATATATATTCTTCCTTTCACTCAGTGGCTTTAGTGGTGATGGACATCATAGTGATCTTCTTGATTTCCTATATTAATTTCCTGGTGTCCCAAATCAGAAACTCCACATTTTATTCTCATCTCATTATTTTTTATCTTAAATGAGTGGAGTACTTTAAAATTTTATTTCTTCATATTATATCTCTCAGGATAGTCTTTAACCTCCTTCTTTAATCTTGTCTTATTTCCCAGGGTCCTATCTTCCCTGCATTCAGGCGTGTGTATCATATTTAGGTAGGTGGCATCCAAGATTCACCTTTCCAGATAAATACTTCAGTCACCTCAGCAACATATTCACCTCTGTTTATCAAAAGATTATATTCTCTATTATTGAAATAAAAATCTCAGGCACTGCATCTTCACATCTTCATATATTCTATCTTCCCATTCATTCTTAGTTTCTTATAGCAAGCAATTTTTTTTTAAATTCCAACTCCATTTTCCTTTCTTTCTAAGTTAGATACATTAAATCTCTAATTTTTGTCTTTAGAAAAGTTCTAGCCCTTGAAAACTACAAAAAATTGTCTAAGTTAGTCCTATTTTCACTTGAGGTTTTCTATTCTATTCATACCACTGCCCAAATCATGAAAAGAAGAATTATTTTAAAATTCTGTATGTCTTATCATCTGTAAGTTCTCAGTGCAGAACTCCTTCTCAACGGTTTTTATTTTTTCAAATCATCTCTATTATTCCGTTCTTGAACCAACTCGTTACATCCTATGTATCAGATTACCTGTTTAGATCTCCCAATCTGATAAGCTTGGGATTTTGCTCCTTGGAACCATGCAAGACCTTGAAAGATTTATTGATAATTTTCAATTTGTGTAATCATTCTTATATATTCTCTTTGGGATTTTGTTGTTTGATCACCTCATCTTTTTAAAGCCTTCCATTACATTTGTCTTTTGAATATATTTATGAAGATGTGTCCCAAATGTTTCCTATACATTTTCAAATATATTTCACCTGCCCACTTATTTACTACAATGGTACTCACTGTCACAAGTCCAAAATTCCTTGAGGCCAGTACTCCAGGACTATTGTCAAGTTAACTTCACTGATCCCACTATAGACACAGGTAGAAGGAGCTTTTCCAGAGCCCTAAGGTGATGGTTGATTACAGAGAGTTTCAAGCAAGGTTAACTCTGATACAAACCCAAGTTTTCCCGAACTCCACAGGAGAGATTATTCATTGGTACTAAATATTTGCTATTTGCATATATCTTGAAGTCAGTCCTCAATCCCTGAGCTCCTCCCAGGCCTATTGGAAGTCTAGTCCAAATTTCTAGTAGCTTCAACTTCCTGGTAATGGGAGAAATGATTTTTTGCTAGATCTACCTTTCCTACCTATATTTCCTACTCACAGTCTCTGCTGGCCAAACCCCATCCTGAACGATTTAGATTAATGAGGCTTCTAAACCTTGAGTTTGATCCAAAATTGAAGGCATTTGCTGAGAAATTTCCCGGTAGTTCAATTAATTGTTAAACATTTCTGTTCTTTTTTGTAGATCTGGATAGAAATTGGGGTACTTTCTGAAACTAGCTTTTATTAGGCTTTATCTCTTTGTTAATAATATAACTGTATTTCCCATTTTCTTTTGACTTGATTAGTTGAATTGACACCAGAAATTTCAGTTTCAAGTAAGTTTTACTAGGTAGCTGCTACTAATATGGTATCATTGTGTCAATTACAAAAAGGTGCCCCACCTCCTGCCAAACCCCGCCTGTGGAGTTATTGCAAAAATGTGTCCCATGTGAGTGGCAGAATTAGCAATAACGCATTTCTTCTTCTGGAACAATGGCTTGGTTCAAATCGTGGGGTTTTATTTTCCCCTACCTCCCATCCCCCATCCCATCAACTTCCCACACAGGTTAATGCGATTTAGATTTTTATACATGGAGATCTGACCAGTAAAGCTATATTTATTTAAGCCAAATTTAAGTGTTATATGTCAGAAGGCTGTCTGACTTGTAGAGGTGTAGCACTAATTTATTAATGCAGATGGATTGTCCTTTCAAGGTTCAGGTTCGTACTAATCTACAAATGCATTCTCAGTAAATTTATGTCATCAGTAAAATTATGATGGCCTATGGCAATCTTTGCATAAATTTAAGGGTTAATGTTTGATCTCAGTGGCACAACTACCTACTGAAAGGTGCCTTCACCTTTTAGGATCATTGTTGATACAAAAGAGAAAGCCACCGTCAATGGGTATTTGCAAGTCACTGACTTACTCACTGCAGTTTTGCACGATAGTTTTTGGAATGGAGTTTTAACCCAGTGACTTTTGGTAAATTGCTTGGCTTCTCAGCCTCTGTGCAATAGGGATATAAATAGTACCCACCTCAGAGAGACCTTGAGAGGACTGAGTTAATATATGTTAATTGCTTACAACAGTGCCTGAAACATAATAAGTACTATTATTATTATTTTATTCAGAAGTTCGTTTATGTTTTCTAACAAATGAAGACTAGTCCTTGCCATAGCTCTCAAGTAATCAGATATTAAAATCCATCATTCACAACCGACGGCTTTCTTTCCTTTTTATTTTCTGGTAATGGGGGGAGGAATGAGGTGGTTACCCAAATGTCAAGTAAAAGAAATAATAATTTACTGCAGATGGTGCTACCCTTGAAGCTAACAAAAAGAAGTAAACTAATAAAGCTGAATTGTCTCTTCTAAATTAGAAATTAAATGCAAATTACATTGGCCTAGTTGTGCTTTCCACTTTTGATTTGTAACCATCTTTTAGAATCCAAGAAATAAAGGTAAAGTATTTCTCCTCCCTACGTTAGATAATAATGTCAGCAGACACTGCCTTCTCTTTCCTCTAAGCCCTATCTTACCCTTCAGAAGCTTAGAGAACACTAGTTCAATTCAGACAGCCCTGCTAAATAACCAGTTATGCAGCGGAGCAGGCATGTGACTCATTCCCATTTTAAACTCCTGTCTTCTCAGAGCCTGGATTGTCTTTCCCAGGAGGTTGTCACTGAGGCAGAAGAAACTTCACAATAAATCACCTGCCACCTCATTAATATTCAGGATACCAAACATATTTCGTTTTCATGTTTTTAAAGAAAAATGCAAATGAAGGCATGTAAATGATGTTTCACTGCGATTAATGATTTCTATAAATTAAAGGTGCTGGATGAAACACTCATGCTCATTCACTGCATTTTATTAATGTCAGTAAATATAATTTGGTTTATATGCATAAAGTATGTCATATTGCCCAAAAACCTCACTGTTTTGAAGGATTCTAAAATCATTGTTTGTAAATATTAATATAATCTGACATCTATTTGTGAAATTGGCAAAAAACAGTTAATGATGTACCTGAGTACTCGCATAGCTAACAAATCAGAGTGGCCCATGTAACAAATTACTTTTCGTTATGAACAATCATTGTGATGATATGAGGGGAAATAAGTATTCTATGGCATGGATAAAATTTTCATTCGAGATTCACCATTATATTTATATCGAGTATTTTTTGACCTTTATATTCTTGATTGGTGAATAAGGCAACCGTGCTCTCTGTGTTAATCTTTTTCCTTTGTCATCAATAATGTCATCAATAAAGACATAATTAGAAAGGGTATAATAAAATAAGGAAAACTTCTGTGTTCGGAAAATCACTTCAACAACACAAAAGCGAAGTAGGTACAAATTTTAAAAGTGAGATGCTGTATCAAATGGATAATTTAAACGATGCTATTTTAATATTCTGACCTCTAACTCAAGGAGACAAAATAATTTTCAGAATGAACTTTCCTTTGCAAAATAAAATATATTAAATATTGATTTCTAGTCAATCAGGGGCAAAGGTTCTTGCTGTAAATTGTTGGCAGGAACTGAAAAAGAACAACTTTTAAAATGCTTGCCAGTGAGTCCTTATGCTTTGCTTTTAACTTTGTCTCTTTGATACGAATCCTTCAACTCATCCAGCCTCTCACAACCAACTACACAACAGTCAAAGTGCTTTGTATTTATTATGATTCTGATTATAGCTTTCGTAGATTCCTTCACAAAGAGAATTCCTTATCTATGGAGGGTAGATTCCTCATTTTTATGGTTTAGTATCTTGTTGCCTATATATAGTTGGCAGTATCTTTTACCTCTTTATTATAAATCAGACAAGCCGTGGTGAGGAACCTTGATAACTTCTAAATATAGTGCTATAGAACATTTCCACTTGGGTTTGAAATATTACTATTGTTTCATATAAGTTGCTGAGACTGTAATTTTTCAAGAAATTATCTTTTTTTTAGATCTGAATGTGAATATTCCAACTTATCTTCAGAAATTGCTAGTATTCTTTTCTTTAATAGAACACAATATGCCTCTTTATAGTTCCTGATAAATTTGGGATTTCTCCTTGAGTGTGTATAGCTATCATTTATCTATCGTACACTGTTCATTATTCATTATCCATTATCTTTGTATTCATGAAGAAGTGGGGTTTCTTGGTAACTTGTCCAAGATCACATCAGAAGTAAAGCGTGAAAGCTAGATTCCAAACCAGGTCTTTCTGACCACAAAGCCCTACTCAAGATAACAAAAATTTTTGTTCTTTTCTTATGATGACAGTTTTTCATGAAGCTTGCTGAAGATTGGAATAAGGATATTTTTCAAGAATATATTTCAAAGCGATTTTATCACCTTGCATGGAAATAAGACACTCTTAATAGCACAATTATTCACATATTTATTTCTTAATTTCCTTCATGTACTATTCATTTACTTTTACTTTCTTTTGTTCTAAGTACAGTTCATCTGGATTCATCCTATTCATTTAGGAAAAGAAAAACTTTAAAATACTGTGAATATATGGGGAGCTAGATTGGCCGATAACATATTCCTTTTATGAAACTATTTGATGTGGAATATGCTGAACTACTATACATTGTTGTCCAATTGTAGGGCTTAGGTTGCAAGAATAATCTTATAATCATTCTTGTTTTCTTTCCTGGAAGCTCTCAAGGTATCTTATTGATAAAATCCTTTTATCTTTAATTTCTAATTTCTTATATTTCAGTAAAAGGATGAATATTTTGGTCAGGGCAAAGATTGTGTTAAAAAGATCAGGTAAATAGCTCTGCCTATAATCATTTAGTAATAGAACCAAAGATCTAATTTTTCCCAGACCTTTGTACTCTTGAATTTGATATTCTTTGAAACTGTGTCTTCTGCCAGAACAGTATAGTAATGGCTAGAACAAGTAGAAAATCCATTTGAATTGACTTCAAATAGATAGTGATAATGTCATAAATTAAACTTGTTGTTAGTTTTATGTGCTAATTCTAGTTTTAACAAAATCTATGAGATGTCTTATAATTCAAAATTTAAAAACAAACAAAACCTGACTGTACCTCTGTCATCTGGAAAAATGTCCCTACTGTATTATAAACATAAAGGATGTGATGATATAAATGCAGTATGTAATATCCAAAGTTATCTGAGTCATCACTTGTTCAAAGTATTTTTTTTCCTAAGGAATAGACTATGTTAACTTATATCGGCTATTTTAAAAGTGAATAGAAGTTAATTCAATCACATGAAATATTAAAATGTGAACAGGGGATATGTGTTTAGGAAAAAAAGCCCTCATAAGAAAAAAGTATACTTAAATTGTCATTACCAGTAATTGTGTAGTATCCAATTAAAATAGCTTCTGTTGAATTGCATACAAAGGCTTGTATTTTATATAGCTCAACCTTATATACCACATGCCATTTAAAAGTAGGTGTTTATGTGTTAGGAAGTCCTATGATTTTATAATAGGCTTTCTTCATAATTTACCATTCTAAGGAATCTGGGTGCTTCACAAACTATAGCAAGTTACCCATCAGATTCATAGATAGTAATTTACAACCCTCCAAAAATCACTGGAGAATTAAGAAAGATTTATGAGGATATTCAGATTAAAGGAAGATAGTTGATCTTGATGTAGAAAAATAGAAACATATGTTTCTGGAAACAGCCTCCGTCTGAACAGAACAGAGCTGACGTGATTATATGATAAAACAGACCTCTGAACAACATTATCAAGAATCTCTTTATTCATAGATACCTTGTTTTAATTCATATCTGCTTCTCTCAGACATTCTTTATTCAACTATAGTTTCCAAATTTAAAATTCACATTTTAACCAGGATAGACCTTCTTCATGTAAACTCATATAATTTGCACAGTAAAAGACAGTATGCCAAGATGTTAGCTCAGGGACAATCTTCCTCACCCAAAAAAAAAAAAAAAGTATGCCAATATAGGGCAGAGCATTACACTAAAAGTCGTATCTTCTTCACATAAGTAAATTATTTTATATTGTTAGTTACACTTTCATTTGTTCTGAGGTTTGTTTATTCAGCAAAAATGCACAGCAATGTGTGATTTACAAATAAATATAGTTGTGGGATTGACTATATAACATTAACGGATTATCAAGAGATAATCTTATTTAGAGAAAATGAATTGAGTAGCTACTGTGGGAGTGACGAAGATAAATATTCTTTTGCTAAATGCCTTCGATTTACTAAAAAAGAACTGTGATTTACTGCTATTTTGCCTCTAGTTAAGCAAACTTGGCCATAATCTTTAGGCTCAGTATTCATTGTTTTGAGTATCATGCCTATGTATTCAAAATGTCCAAGTTAATAGTACACAGAAATACATGCCTTTGACCAAGAATGATGAGCTTTAGAGATGAATGACTAAGTGGTACAGGTTCATCATTTCTACTGCAGACCCACCCCTTCCTCTATTGTGAAGCAAAGATTCACCGAGAATTCTGAGACCCAGTCCTACTACTGTTTCAGTCAGAAAACCTAAGATCTCTGAGCAGCTTTGCTTTCAGCTATTTATGTAAAAGGAAAACACTGAATATCTAATGTCATCAGTTTCTTCATCTGCAACACAACAGGGTTGTGTTGCATTTCACAGCCAAAAAAAAAATAACACTGTAAAACTTTTAGAAGAAAATACATTTTAGATTTGGGATTAAAGAAGGAGTTCTTAAAACAAAAATAACAAATCATAAACTATAAGACAAAGACAGATAAAAAATTAAACAGTACTCATAACAGGTAAAACATTGGGAGAATGTGTAAACAACACATATGACAAACACGTTAGTGCCTAGATTGTATAAAGGATGTCTACAATGAATAAGTAAAATTCAACAACCCAATATATATGTGGGCAAAAGATAAGAACAGGCAATTGGCAGAATAGGAACTCTTAATGCCAATAAACACATAAAAATCACCCCATCGCTCTAATAATCAGGGAAATGCAAAATATAACAGTAATATGAAATATCATTTCATGCTTCATCAGATTGGCTAAAGTGTCAGTCTGACAATACCAAGTTCTAGCAGGAATTTGAGAAATACACATTGCTTGTGGAAGTGTAAATTAGTACAAACACATTTGACAGCATTTTGGCAATATATTGTAAATTGAAAATGTGCACAGCATATGACCCAATAATTTGACTTTTAGGTATTTATTGTAGAAAAACTCAGGTGTTTGGGCAAGAATACATGTAAAGCCAGTTAGTGCAAAATAAGGGAGAATAAAGTAGGTAATGTCTAAGGTTCCCAACTCTAAACCTCTGAATATTAAAATAGAAGCAAAACCTTTGCATTCAGAATATTTCATTTTGTATTAACTAACAATAACCTAATCTGTACTCTGGAGAAAACATGTCATTGAAATCCATATTAATAAATTCCCAGTGAATGAATTAGCTATTAAAAGACTGAAGTATCTCCAAACCATTTGAAAGAAATTTAATAGGCAGTTTGATTAAAATTTAATAGCAAACTTGTTGGCTATTAAAAGTGCGCAATGTTATAAATCAAGATGTCAGCTCTTCAATTTATGACTTTAGAAAAAAATGATGAAAGAGCTCTTGGCTTTCAATAAAATATTTCTTCTTCGACACTTTGTAATTTCATTAATTGTTTGAATAAAAATAGTAAAAAATATAAAATGTTGGTTTCCATGGTTTTTAAATTTATTTTATATAACTCTTAAGGATAGCGTGAACATTCTGTTGGTTTTGTTTATTATTATAAACACCTTGGTCTTGATTTATATAGCTGTGATATTTTATAACATAGCCCTTTAAAACTGAATTAATCATTACTTGCACTGTCTTTCTGGAGCTTATGTGTCTGTTGATATTGTTTTGTCACACAGAAAAGCAAAAAATAGGAGAAAAATTACTTCAAATAGACACTGCCTATTGAATCATTTCTCTATAGTTCTGGAAGCCTCTTTTATCTATTTACTTTTATTTTCACTTGTTCATTTATGCTACATAAATCAATACATGAATATGAAAATAAAATAATTGAACATTAGAGAAAACCATATGAGGAAAAAGTAATGCACTCCTAGAAGGCTCCTAATAAAATTTTGTTGAAAGATATTTTTGGGAGAGGATGCTAAAAAGTATTTGAAAATCACTGAGTTAAACATGTTTAAACTACCTGAGTCATTTAACCTTCAATAAAATATGCATGCCCTGAAAATATGTTTCTTTATGTATTAAATAATGGTGGTAGACTAGATAATGTTAAAATCTTTTCTGTCCTAAATTCTGAGTTTTAACCTTTCTCCATAATGTTGTATTACAATTGATTAGGTGATACTTATATACATAAGATGGATTTTGGGTACTTCTGACTCATCTTTTCCAGTTTTCTTGTGTAAATTGTAGTTCCCTCGCTAGAGAGAGACATGTCTCTTTTTCTTTTATACCAGTTTTCTTCTCCCTTTGAAAAGGAAATAAAACCGTAGAACCTTTTCACCAGAAACAAGTGTGGGCATGTGTGCATGCATAATTGAGCACACCCACATACACCTAAAGCATGTTACATACAATTTTAAGGGTTTCACAACTTCATAGATACCATCTCCCAGTGAAAGATCCCTTGCCTTACACCGAAGTTAGTATTCTAATTCTATAGACAATATTATCATTATTGAAACTACTTTTACTTATACAAAATGAAGTCTCCATTATGGGCCAAAATTAAGGTCTGCATACAAAAGCTCAGAGACATCACTCTGCTTTATACATAAGTCTTGTTTGTATATGAGTCAATGCGTATAATGGAAATGACTTCCTAAAAGAAAACTACATCAAACCAAGGGAGAAAGAACCAAGAATGAATGGAATGGAAGATGAGGTATATTAAGGAAGAAAGAACCATCTGGGTAAAACTGTTTTATTGAGATAAAACAAACGGAATATTTACTATTCTATATGTTTATAAATTATAAAAATTTGAAAATTAAGGCATATTGGGTATGTGACTATTAAAGCATGGTGTATTCAGTTAGTTCATTAGATCACCAAGGTCTCGAATTATAAAACTTTGCCCATCCAATATGATCAAATAAGAGTGTCAGTACGTTTTTAAATAATGAAGTGTGAGGAGCAGAGCAGAGTGACAATTCAAGTTATTTTAAGAGCTTTTCAGTATACTTTTGTTAGCCTGCTGTCAGGAAGAAACGTTGTTTGAATTATGTTTCTGAATGATATAATATAGATTCAAGTGGGATCCAACTGTCATCTTTTTTCAGATCTGTTCTTTACTCCACAATTTCAAAGCACGCCGATCCGCCTTAGATTTTCAGTCCTCAATTACATGTATCACACTGAACTGGCCTAGACGGTGCTGTCATTCAGAGCCTCTCAATGTCAAAACACCTATTTTATTTTCATAAAGAAAGAAATGTAACAGTTTTGTGGTAAAACTATACATTTGAAAAGAGTGTACTATTATCATTCCATTCAAATTTCACTCATTCAAAAACTTTTTATCAACCTCCACCTCCATCTATAAATAAAGGAAAAAGACTCCTCTTAAAAGGACTATGATTTTACATATAATCTTTTTCAGTAGCTTTAGGGTCTAATTTTTCAAATAATTGTCAGAAAAACTTCCCAGAATTTTTTCAGTATGGGATATGAAAATCCTATTTGCTTTCTATCACACTTTCATCAAAAATAAAAGATTTGGTGGTTGGTCCTCTGTTGGCAGCTTTGTTGATGATTCATGTATGTTGAAGTTCAATGTTAATTCCTTTTCCATGGTTTTATTAAAGAGCTAACCCTTGTTTCTGACAGCAAATAAGCAGATATGGCTAGACTATAGCCAGGATTTGGTGAGTCAGATAATTAAGGAACAGCTATTTTTACGTAGTTACTTGGAGCTTTTTACTTTGAGCATTTTTACCCAATTTGAGCTTTTTATTTTGAATCATGGCAAGTTGTACTGTTTTATTTCTCTTATTATTATCTGCAGTTAGTATTCATGTAGCATTTTGTATTTCCAAATAATTATGTGAATGTTTATTTCTGCTTTAAAAGTTTCAATATTATAGTGCTTGGTATAGTGTTAGAAATAAAGAAATCACCTTAGAAATTAGACAGTTGGCACTCTTAAAAAATTTACTAAAATTATGAAACTACTCATAATTGATAAAATGACTGTTTTTGTTTTATAGTTTCAGGATGCCATGATTTCACATTAGTGTTTTCATTAATTAGACAAATATTTATTGGGTTCTAGGAACTATTCTAGACACTTGGTATGCATAGAGCAGTGAAAAAACCCTACATATTCCACGTTTTCCTGGAGTTTACATTCCAGTGAAATTAGCACAAAAACATTCTTTTCACATATGTCGTGTTGTAACTATCTTCCTTCCACCCCACAACATCAACTTATTTGTGTCTCCAAACTGACACCCAGGTAGCTTAACTTTTCTGCTGAAAAACACTGACAGATGGTTTGTAAACACTGATCTTCTTGGAAGTCTTCAGAAATTTCCCAGCTATTAGAAGGGAAGTTTACAAATCAGAAGTTAGTTGGAAGGAAGAGGAAGAGACAGGATGAAGAGAACTTTGGAAAATAGTATCCGAATTCAAAGTGACCTTAGTAAATAGAGGAAACAGCCAGAAGCAAACAGAATGGACTTCAGCAAAGACAAGTGAAATGCAGGGCAGCAACAGAGAAAAGACAAAAGTAACTTTGGACATAAAAGATGGAGGAAGACAGGGTCTGTGCAAGTTTTTGGTTGAAAGAGGTAGGCGTTGGCAATAAGTCAGTTTATTCAAAAGTAGAATTGAAATGTCTAAATGTGAGTGGAGACTATAGGAACCGTGTGGTAATACCTACTAGGAAAGTTGCACTTGTTTGAGATAGTGACAGGAAGAATGGGCCCTTGGGGTCACTCCATGCCCTGAGAGTCTGTGAAAAAGTATTGACTTCTTACCCTGGGTGAATCAAATGAGTGATAACTGTGTGCTTACTGAGACATATCCATCATTCTTTCAAACTAGCAAACCCACAGAGCTTATCCATAACTTTATGCTCTTCACAAAACATTGATGATCAAACTTCAGACCCTCCTCTTTAGTTACTGTTACTGAATGCTCATTTTTTATTATAGCTCCATTTTTGGGATGAAAGTTAGTTTCAGTGATACTAATTATATTGATTTCAAATGGCACCTGAGGTATAAAAGTAAGTGAGAGATAGTAAAAAAAGCAACTTACTTTTAAGTAGTGATTCTTTTTTTCTATCAGGAAAAAGTTCCTTAATACCAAGGAAAAAGAGGAAAATGTTTTTTGTTTAAAAGTTTTAAGTTATTTTTTGGGACCAGCCGAGTGGTGTAGTGGTTAAGTTCATGCGCTCCCCTTCAGTAGCCCAAGGTTTGTGGGTTCAGATCCTGGGCCTGGAGCTACACCACTAGTCAGCGATGCTGTGGTGGTGACCCACAAACAAAATAGAGGAAGATTGGCACAGATGTTCGCTCAGGGCTAATCTTCCTCAAGCAAAGTAGAAGAAAGATTGACAGCAGATGTTAGCTCAGGGCCAAGCTACCTCACCAAAAAACAAAAAGGTTTAAATTATTTTTTCTGTGTTTATGTGGTTTTAGACTTGATAGCAGGTGACTCTCCAGTTGTGACTGCATGTCACTCATTATGGCTATAGATCAGTAATAGATTCCGGATTGCACCCAGATTTGAGGAAGCAAGCCACCAAAGCCATTGGCTGAGACTGAATGTTGTTCCAGTTAGCCACCATTGTGTCATACACAGCTATATACCGATAGCATTTCTGCTATTGTTGCTGGCCTTTCCAGCTTAGCAGGAATTGATGATAAATGAAATGAACTTTAAAACTCAGCCTTTCTACAAGTAATAGTCTCACTGATGAAAGTGTTTTAAAGTACATTCACAAAGTAGAAAAACTGAAAAGGTAATTTATGCTAGGGAAGATATGACCAATAAATTATCTATAAAAATTTTGACAGCTTCGTTAGAATTCCATTACGGAGCTCCATTTTTGTATGATTAAACTTTTTTGTTCTTATATTCTTAGCTTTTTTTAATAAACTGAATGATAAACAGAAACCAAAGTATTGAGTCACCTGCTTCTTACTGATGCTTGATTCTTCTCAAATCAATTGTTTCTTTATTCTAAAGCACAGACCATCTTTTTTTACATCAGCATAGAACAAAACATTTATATATATGACAAAGGAATGTTTTCTTTAGTAAGTTATATGAAGCAAGGAAAAAGAGTGGCATGGCAATTCTCCCAGCCTACTGTTTGTTTTCCAATTAGTTCAAATTAAGTCATGCATAGTAATGAAGCGAAATGGATAGAGATGCAGATATAAGCTTCAGCCATAAAGATCTCACTTCTTATCTGATCTGTGAGGGAATATGAAGAATTTGAGCAATTTTATGTTTTTAAGACTTTTACCCTAGTTCATTTTAAGTTGCTTACATCTTTCATTTTCTATTTAAATCCTTATTTAGAGTAATTTTAGAAAGTAATTATTTGTCTTGAAAGACTAACTTACCTTTTTATTGAAAAAAGGCTAGGATGATAAATAGTAACTAACAGGTACAACTTATAAGTAATTTCCCTTTTAAAAATGTACAGACCAAATCTTGTCTCTGTTAACATTTAATCTTAAATTTGGGTAACATAAACAACATACATGTTTAAGATTTACAATATTCCATTTCTTATCTGAAAGGCGCTTTAGCCAACCCGTTTTAGCTTTTCTTATTAATATTCCATGTATTTAATTCATCAATGGAAAATAATATGTTGATAGGTCGGTCCATTTTATGATAGATTGAAGGTCTGCCAGCTCACTGTGTTAAGAACATTTGAATGTATATGGTGTACAACTCCAGCAACTGCTCATTGATCATTTAGTAAGTGAAAACTTCGGTGCTAGTTCTATGCTAGTTCTTTGCAAGATATTTAGGATGCAAACAAATATTTAGATATTTCCTGGAAGAACTGAAACTTTCCAGCTCTAAAGATCTGACAAGCTATATTGTCCTTTAAATCAAGAGGTGTTCAGTTTCCCAGTTTTGAGGTTAAAATATTTATTGGCCGATAGCTTACCATATAACAAAGAGCTATGATATTGCAAAAGTTAAAACTACCATCGCCAAGTTTTCCCTTCTCATTTGTAAACATTTTCTATGAGTGACTAAATTTTTTTTATTTAATCAATATAGATTTTTTTTGAGATAATTATAGATTCACTTGCAGTTGTATGAAATGATAAAGAGATCATGTACCTTTTACTCAGTGTTCCTCAACAGTGTCTTTTAAAACTATACTTCAAAATCACAGCCAGGATATTGACATTGATACAATCTGTCAATCTTGTTCAGATTTCTTCAGTTTTACTTATATTTGATTGTATTTGTGCATGTGTGCGTTTGTGTTTAGTTCCAAGGCAATTATATCACACAGGAAGGTTTGTGTGTACACCACCATAGTCAAGATACACAGGAGTTCCATCACCACAAGGATGCCTATGTTGCCCTTTTATGACCATACCTACTTCCTTCTGCCTTCCATTTTTAACTCCTGCCAACCACTAATCTGTTTTCCATTTCTATAATTTTTTCATTTCAAGAATGTTGTGTATATATATATAAATGGAATCATACAGTATATATATATATTGTCTTTTTGTTTGTCTTTTTTACTTAGTATAATTCTCTAGAGATTCATCCAGTTGGTTATGCGTAGCAATTGTTGTTCCCTTTTTTTGCTGAGTAGTAGTCCGTGGTATGGATATACCACAGATTGTTTAATCATTCACCAATCAAAGGACATCTGGGCTGTTGTTTCCCAATATGGGCTATTACAAATAAAGCTTCTATGAATTTTCATGTGCAGGTTTTTGTGTGAACATAAATTTCCATTTTTCTGGGCTAAATGTCCAAGGGTACACTGCTGAGTGGTATGGTAATTGCATGGTTAATTCTACAAGAACCTGCCAGACTATTTTCCAGAGTAGCTGTACTATTTTACATTCCCACCAGCAAAGTATGAATGATCCAGTTTCTCTTCATCCTTGCCAGCGTTTGATGTAGTCACCATTTTTATTTTAAGTATGTAGTGATATCTCATTGTGGTTTTAATTTGTATTTCCCTAATGGCTAATATCAGGTCTTTTCATGAACTTGTTTGCCACTTGTATATCCTATTCCATGAAATGTCTGTTTATGCTGGTGGCCCATTTCCCAATGGGATTGTTTTTTGGGTTTTTTGTTTTTCAATGTTTTTACTGTTGACTCTGAGAATTCTTTCTATATTCCAGATCCTAGTCTTGTTGGATTGCAAATATTTGTAAATTTACTTGCAAATATTTTCTCCTGATCTGTAGATTGTATTTTCATTCTCTGATGTGTATGTTACCATGTAACTGTGTGTTCAACCTGACTGTCCCCATAAAACTTATATTTTTCATTCCTCAGTCATTTTTCCTTTCTTTATCATCTAACATAAATACACTTTCTGCCAATCGTTTTTGTAGATGGCCTAATTATATTTAATAAAACTATTTCTCTTATTTTTGGTTTTTTGATTAAATGGTTTTGGAGGGTGGGAGGTTGCAACTCATATTGATGGTAAGTTAGAACCTAAGACATCTGTTCACAAAGAGATGAAAGAATTTAACTTTGTTACTTTGTTATGTCAAAGTCCAAACAACCAGCTGGAAAATGGAAAATGGAATTGGTAGATACCACAAAGTTAATATTTTAAAATAATGCCCATATGATTATTTTATCAGATTTGTAATTTCACCTAATTAGTATGCTTACTATGGTGTACTAATAAGAGTGATTTGTATTTTATTTTATTTCAATTTAAAGAATTTCTCGTCATAGGATTTTAAGAAATGTCAAATTCTTCTGTTGTGTCAACAACTGCTCTCCAAATGAGTGTTTTATCATAAATATTGCCTTTTATTCTTTTTTTCACTTTCATTGAAAACAAGCCAGTGGTTTCTGTGAACGAGGGTATTTTTTGTTTAATTTTAGCTTTTCTTCCTGTGTTTTAAACTATTTTTTTCAGCTTTTGTTTTGTGTTTTCTTTGTATGGAAGACTGTATTTTGCCTTTTTTTTAATTTTTATTTTTAGCAAGCATGGGAATATATTCTTGCTTACACTTTGGGAAAGAGAACACTCTAAATGTGGCTTAATCAACATTGTAAATCATTTTCTTTCTTTCCCATTGACTCTCGGATATGTGCATTGTGGGAAACATGTGTGCTTTAGTGGCATATATTTTTGAGTCTAATTAGCTGCCTGCCTGTAATCAGGACTATATCAACTGTTGTCATTCTAAATGTTTCCTTTCTTTTTTTCAAACACATTTGCCTGATTGACCTTTTTTTTTTTCTCTGTCTTTCTATGGGGCTGCTCCAGGAGCCATGGCTAATCATCTTATAAGCAATGCTCTGCTTCGTCCGCATGGTACTAACAATCCCTATAATACATTGCTTGGGGAACCGGCGGTCTGTAACAACCCTTCTGTCAGCATGTACAACGCACAAGGTGTGCTGGAGTTTATCTTAATTTTTCCAAGTGAGAGTCCCATTTTATGTAGCTTTTATGGCCACATTTTATTTTTCCTTCTTCTCTCCTGCCTTTTCTTTCCTTTGGAAGCAGACACACAGACTCCCTTCGCCTCCCACCCCTCTTGGTGCTTTTATTTTCCATTTTCCTTAGGTTTTCCTTAGTAGGAAATGGATTCCTTCCTTCTGATAAACAAATGCTTGTTTCATCAATATATGTTTGTTTCTCTGTAATGTTATAAAATGTATTGTGGTTTGTCGGTACTTTTCTTGTTGTTGATTGATTTTTATATTAAATACCTATTTATTTGGAGAAATGAGATATTTGCTTAAGGTAAGTAAGATAAAGGAAGACTTGATTCAATAGTCTTAATGTTTTAAGATTAAGAAATAATCTTACTCTGTTATACCATGAAGCACACTCTAGGCACAAAGCATCAGGACTGATGAAAGCATTTAGATCAACGCCAGGGAAAATTATTATCGAACTACGACGCTGTGGAGGAAAGAGCAAGCTCTATGCTAGCTTGCCATTGCCTGTATGAATCGGCTCAGGAAAGTGACGTAATGCTTTTTCTTCTGTGGCTACCTATTAAGAACAAGGCTTTTGAATCTGATTCCTCTGTAGATCCACCAGCTTTAAATGATATAAAATTTAATTGTATCTCAAATAAATAAGCATAAATCTCCTTAAAATAACTTACAATATAAGCGTTTGGATGTGGCTTTACCTTTTCTAAGAATAAAAATTTATTAGGGGCACATGAAATTAAAAATTATTCATATCATATGTAAAAAGATTACAGGGAAAACATTATTCAAATGAAAGTTTCATAAAAGAAAAATCCTAGTTAGTGAACCACTTATTTAAAATTGTATTTGAAAGAAAATTCACTGTAACAAAGAGACTTCCACGGTTCCTTCAAGTTGGACGTGATAGATTAACAGTATTTAACTTTCCCAGGCAATTTTGAATAAAATTTCAGCTATCCTCTGTGGGAATCCTTGTTTTCTTTCCTTCTCAGTCAGAGGTAAAAGATTGGTGGCGGTGAGTGTGTAAAACTTGGCGTGAATGCCCGTTCTGGAAAAGCGTATGTTGCAACATGGCCGTTGGGTGTCTAAAACCATTTGAGCTTCTCAGGTGACAGCTTGCCAGATACAGAGGATGATTTTAAATTATTTCAAAAATACCAAAGTCAATAATTCAGAAGTGACTTCTGGAACATAAAGTTGTTTGTCAATAGGATGAAATACTTAAGCAAACTTTCAATATTATCAAGTTTCTTAAAGCCTACAAGTCTAACTTTCATCGTAGACTTTTAGAATCAAAAGAAGGGAGAGAGCTCCTTGAATCCTCTTGACCACATTGCTGACATTCTGTCAGCCTGCTTAAGTATTTCCTCTAATGGAGCCCTTCCCACCTCAGGATTTCATGTGTTCAATTGTTGAAATAGTTCATTTGTTAGGTACTTTGTTTCCTTCCTCTGAGCCAAAATTTGCCTCTGGCCATGACACTTAGGTTTGCCCTCTAGAGAAAAGAAGAACAAAGCATTCTTCTGCTCCCTGTGGCAATCCTTTAAATTCTTGAGAGCGGCTAACCTGTCTTCTTTTAGTCCTCCATTTCCCTAGTAAAACAAGCTGAGTGCCATCAATATGAGATAGTTTCTGGGTCCTTATTCATAGTTAGTTCCCCTCTAAATTGTCTCTCATTTGTCACTGTCCCTATCTCATTGTAGCAGTCAATAAAGTGTACAATACACAGTCCGCCAGATGTGGTTTGGCAGAACAATTTAGCAGACCTTATAAAGGCTTGTTTTGTTTTATTTCTTTATTTTCATTAGGCTAAGTGACAAATAATTGTGTCACTATAAACATTTTAAAGTATGCTGACATATTAGTAAGTTTTGAATGATGTTAAATGAAGGTTTACACCATATCTGCAAAATCAATCTATCGCACATTATTCACCTTACACAAAGAAATTGTTTTAAAACAAGTAATAAATTTAGATCATATTTTGTTTAGCTTTTCTGATTATTCAGATATAGTTTCAAATGTCTTATATAAGGAAAAACTAACAATTGTTAATCTATATGTTTTCCCTAATCGATATCTGGCTTCTTCTCTTATTTTATTTTTACCATTATCCTAAATTAAGGGATTTTTTTCTAAGAATAGAACACTTCTATAAAGACTATCAAAGTGAAATTTTCTTGATGCAAAATTTAAAATAATACCATGTAGATGCAAAGTTTTATTCCTGTGGAATCTATTACTAGACATTGCTATTAAGATTATCAATAAATACACAAAGGATTCTTCTGAATGGATTTGTCATTATTGCCAGTAAACTAAATAAATTCTACTAACTTTTCTTAAAGCAAGAGTAAATAATTTCATAAATATTTTTCAGAATCAGAAGTGGAATTGTTCAACTATTTCATGTTTTAGTATTTTTTAAGATGTTAAGAAACTATCATAGTGCTTAAAATAGTTATTTTTACCACTGACCAAAAATAAATCTTGGTGACTGTCATATTGCTACTAATCTTATGCTTTCAGATGAATGCACTTATATTCTTACTGGCAAGGTGAAATCTTACATGCAGTATAGGTGGCTCGGTATGTACTGGAGTGGTTTATGCTGAATGACCACTTGGTTCTGTTCTCTGGGTCCTCTCATTCACTTGCACCAATGCCATCCAAGCAAAGAAGCATTCAGATTTAAAGTATCCACTTCTGTTTGTAATGCCTTTATTGGAAATATGTAAAGATGTGTTTATGGTATTAGTAAAGCATATCGAGTTAGGAATAAAGATGAATAATATACTTTTGTTATATTGGATTTAAATTTTGTGTGTGGAAATATTTAAAACTTCATGCATAGTATGTCTGGGCCATTATCTTCTTGTCAGTGTTGAAGAATTCATTTTTTATAAGATAAGTCTCATTATAGATTAACCTGTCAACAAAACATAATAGAAAGTCATCGTTTTACAAAAGAATTTACATTTTAAAGTAATTGAATTAAACTCTAAAACTTTAAAGAAAGACATATATTAGGATGGGATGTAGGGAAGAATACATTATAGTTGGTAAGAATACAAGGTTATATTATAAAGTCTGTAAATAAATATTCTGTTATGTCTTTCAAAGCCTAAGGCAAAGGTGAAGAGAAGGAGACAAACAGTAGTGCACAGAGGAAATCTAGAAGATTCCCTTTCTGACCCCAGGCCTGCCATTATTAGCAGGGTGGTGTTAGATAAGGCCCCGCACCTCTTGGCTGCAGTTTCCTCATCTGGAAAAACAGGACTTGAACTTTGCTTCTCGCTCATGTGCTTTCCACTCCTAAAACGCTCTCATTGAAGGAAGGAGCTATAATGAGTCAACAAACGATTTCCATCTGTTGCCATACAGTTTGGCTTCCTTATTTCAAATTCTTTTTCTAAAGCTATTTTGAAACTTTAAAAGACATTTCCCATGCCTTTTGAAATAGTATTGGTCTTTTGCTGAGAAGCAAATCAACTTTTAAAGTACAAAAACTGTCTCCCTAAAGCAGTGGTTAAGTTATAACAAGTGGGAATCTCTTGAAATGATCTAGCTGGATGAATTCGCTGGTTTTTATTTTGTGATGGTTTAATCTTCCTGTAAACAAAATCAGCAAGAGCAGTTCTTTTGACCTGATTAAAATACAAGTTTTTTTTAAAAAATTTGGCTAGGATTGTTTTTAAAGGATCAACTCTCAAAATGTTTGATTGCATATGATTGTATGCCAATCCAGAAGAAAATCTAATATTGATGGTGGTGTTTTTTTCCCCCTCACATTTTCCTGATGCAGAGTAATGCTTGGATTTAACCCTTTTCTTTCTCCGTAGTTATACAACTTTGGAATATGAGCTCCAGAAATGACAGTATTGATCAGTATTATGCACAAATGATAAAAAGCATTTGTATAGGGGGAAAAATAACCTTTGTACATGGAAGGAGAAGATACTTAAGGGGAAAAAAACACAAGTATGAAAACCTTCAGCTGTAGTGTTCTCTCTGTGTATAATAAGCTAAAGGTTTTATTTATAGTTTTACTGAAAAATTTTACAGTTATATAACATTCCTTAGAAGCAAGTATGTTCTAACATACACACACACACATATATAATATTGAAATATAGTGTGGATATAGTCAAGGCTTGCCCTCAAATTTTTACTCTCCTTGGTTGGTGTGATAATCTTAACTTTAAAATAAATGTGTATTTGTTTGAAATTTACAAACTGCAGAAATGCTTATTAAAGACTCGTTTTATTAGCATGTGTTAAGGGGGATTTCTTATTTTCTGACTAACATTTCAATATTTTTAATTATGATAAACCATGTAACACCAACTCATGAATTTTGGGGCAGTGGAAATTATTTCCTTTGACTCTTTTTTCTGCATATCATCAATTTGCTTTTTACTCATGTTTCTTCTACTGTCGCTGTAAGCTTACTTGTTGTTTTTTCTTTCCTTTTCTTCATGCTGTCGTTTAGAGCCCTACAGAGAGACAAGTATGGGAGTAAAGCTAAACATTGCATATCAAATGTAATTTTTTTTAGTTCACTTTTATTGCATCACATATAGATGATGTAGTTATTAAAAACAGTTCATCTCACAATTTAAAAACTAAAGAGCTTATGAATCGACTTATATAAATATATGTTAATAGCAATTAGACGCTTTTGTTGTCTGATTCTTTTATTGTGTCACATAACATAGTTGTTAAGTCTCATGTAATGTTTGTGTGAGTTAAATTGTTTTTAAATTAAGCATTTATTTTTGCTAAGTAATTCATAAACTTTTAATTTTCATGAGTATATTCCATCATACAAATATGTCACATGCAACATAGCCGTTTTATTTTACTATGGCTGTTTTCAATCCGTACCTAATGCATTGACAACAGAAATAATAAACACATGTTTCAATGCATCAGTCACTCAACCATAATCATCAAGCATACCATAGCAGCCTCTGCAGCAGCAGTCACCCATCACATACGGCCCTTTAAAAAGCATTTACTTTTATTTTTTCTTAACATTGTGGATTTGTCTACAAGATACCTTATAACATGAAAATAAATTGCTTCACGCTATGTCTGTGATGGTTGCTTTTTAATGTATTTTATGCATTGCTGTTTTTGAAAACTGTGTTACTTGAATACAGAGTATTCATCAGAAGTCCATATAAAAATTGATATATTTGGGGCACTTTATTTAAATCAGCAATGAAAGTTCACTTTTGGCAAACATAACTGCATCACAGATATAGAATGAATGCTATATTTTCACAAGTTAGCAGTGTATTGAGATGTTTAATACAATTCTTCAATTAATTGTCCTGTAAAGAAGTACTCTTTCTTATTTACCAGTATTGGTTAAATGTTTGTGTTTTATTTTCTTTTGTGGTTGCATTTGAAGTGATTTATGGAACTATTATAGATTCTTGGATTTCTGTTCATTCAAGAGAATGCAAAAACCTTGAAGAAGCATGTGGTCAAATTTATTTCACTGCAGCTGTTTCTCCCCAGAATAAAATGTTTAATCTCTTTTAAACCCAAAGTTTAATATGCACACAAAGTCATCACTCATTATGAAATAGAACCTTTAATACTAACTGTTTTTAGGAATCAGATCCCTGTGTCCTTACACATTCTTTTGTAGTATTACCTAATGACCCTAAACAATTGCTAATGGGTTAATATAATAGTAAGCAAAGTGCTTATAGCAGAAAAAAAATTAGAAAGTAAATCCAAATATTTTTGTTTTGAAAGTTCCTATGTGCAAATTATTTTTGATGTGCCATTTATTTGACTAAGCATTATTTCATGACATCATTCTGACAAATTGAACATAATCCTTTTGTGGTTTTGTGTGTAGGGATTATTTTTAATCCTACAAAATTATATATCAAATTATTAGAAACTACCTGATTCTTTTACTTTGACCAGTATATTCAAAGTACCACACATGAATTATGTTAATATTATACCTATTTCAATGTTAACATGTAAAATTAAAGGTAATGAATTATTGAATTGACTTTGACGTGTATAAATTGAAAGCTATGAGTGATTACACCAAAATTTTGCATTTTGTTGTAAAATTTTCCTAAGTTATAACCAAATCTGCTTCAAACAACGTGAGGCAATGTTTGTGTGGAAATTGCAAATTTACAGGTTTTTCTTATTCTTTTAAAGATTTAAACACTTCTTTTCTATTTATAAGATTTCTATCAGTTGTCCAAGTATATATATAGATACGTACATATGGATTTAATAGTATTTTTTATTTCCAAACATTTTATACTTAATTAAAAATGCTAGCAGTTTATACATACTTCATAGTCGGATGTTTTTGCTTGTGTGTGTATGTGTGTATGTGTTCTATGGCTAATTGGATATAAGTGTCATAGTGTTTTGTAATCTTTTTCAGAGGGGCTTCTGAACAATGCCAGGGATACAAGTGTCATGGATACTCTACCACTGAATGGTAACCATGGCAATAGTTACAGCATTGCCAGCGGCGAATACCTGAGCAACTGTGTGCAAATCATAGACCGTGGCTATAACCATAACGAGACCGCCCTAGAGAAAAAGATTCTGAAGGAACTCACTTCCAACTATATCCCTTCTTACCTGAACAACCACGAGCGCTCCAGCGAACAAAACAGGAATCTGATGAACAAGCTGGTGAATAACCTCGGCGGTGGGAGTGAAGATGATGCCATTGTCCTGGATGACGCCACCTCCTTTAACCACGAGGAGAGTTTGGGCCTGGAACTCATTCATGAGGAATCTGATGCTCCTTTGCTACCCCCAAGAGTTTACTCCGCAGAGAACCACCAGCCACACCATTACACCAGAAGGCGGATCCCCCAAGACCACAGTGAGAGCTTTTTCCCTTTGCTAACCAACGAGCACACAGAAGATCTCCAGTCACCCCATAGGGACTCTCTCTACACCAGCATGCCGGCACTGGCTGGTGTGCCCACCGCAGAGAGCGTTACCACCAGCACCCAGACCGAACCCCCACCGGCCAAATGTGGTGATGCCGAAGATGTTTACTACAAAAGCATGCCAAACCTAGGCTCCAGAAACCACGTCCATCAGCTGCACACCTACTACCAGCTAGGTCGCGGCAGCAGTGATGGATTTATAGTTCCTCCAAACAAAGATGGGACCCCTCCAGAGGGAAGTGCAAAAGGACCTGCTCATTTGGTCACTAGTCTATAGAAGATGACAGAAATTTAAACAAACAAAACTGCTAACACCTGGTTGACTGTTCGAGTTGATATAAACAGTGGTAATAATGTGTGTACTCCTAAATCTTTATGCTGTTCTTGAAAGACAAACAAAAACTCTGACTTCTTTTTTTTTTTTTTTTAACTGGGATTTTTAGGTCAGCCCAGGGGAGAAAGATAACTGGCGAAATCCCCCTGTGCCCTATCCTTTCCTGCCCTTTTCCCCCCTCAGATGGAGACTTCATTATGTTAATGAACGAGTTATGAAGAAAATGGCGCTCATTGTGGCCTTGTTGAATTATGTTGTGTTTGTTCTAACATCTCTGATGCTCTGTTACTATAATTACAAGGACCTGCTTTTTAAAAGGCCAGAAGAGTTGTTTGAACTTAGTAACCATGCTGCATATAGATCGGAGTGCTGCACAAACAAACATAAAGGCAAAAGCAAAACTGTATCACGTAGCGGTTTTTAGTCACTCATGACCTGAATTCACCACAGCGGGAGTAGCTGTGGAACACAAAATCAAACAACAAAATTAATAATGAAATGGAGGGGAATTCTAGAATTATATGCTAAATGCATATTTTATGATTTGCTGTATTAACTGATGATAAAACTAATGGCAAAAGAAAAATCGAACAATTTCTATGTAATGTACAGATACTAGCATTGCACATATAGTCTGCTTTCTGTTCCTCCAGAATTTGAGTCCTGTTAATGTAGTGGAAAAAAAAGAAGTTTTCTTTTTCTTTCGTGCTGGTCTTGCAAGTTTGCCTACCAGTAAGAGAGCGAAGTTATCCTCCTTTCTTCTTTCTTCCTTCATTTTCTTTTCTTTTTCTTTCTTTTTTTCCTTTAAAATTTCACCTGGCAAAAAAATAAATAAATAAATAAAGGAAACTATCACTTTATAAGAATCATTTTCTAGTAATGCAAACAAATTATTTTTTACAAAAAAAAATAAAATAAAGAAAATTAGACTTCCTTCCCTCACTATATATCTTTATTCAGTCAAAAATATTTCCAAGAGCATTTTTGCAAATTAGAGCAGGACGAACTTTTATGTTTACAGTGCACATCTGTTGTAATGCAAAGCATATTTGGCAAGCAGTTCATCACCAGGAGAGTAGCTATGATTCTAGAAGTCAAGAGGTGTCAATAGAGCTAGCGGGGCTTCTGCATGTGAAAAACGGTATCCTCTAGGCGTTAAAGTGCTGAATGCTCAGTCTGATCCCCAAGTGGGCGCCTGCACTACCAATTTTTAAAGGAAATTCACTCCCTCGTAGTAAAAATTGAAAGGTCAAGTTATTTTGAAGTGATTTTTTAAAAAAATTCTTCTGTTTATTAACAGGAAAATTTATTTATTTGACAGGATTTTAAGTAATGTAGGAATACAAGAGGTAAATTAGCAGCACATATGATTTTTTTTTTAAATTTATGATCCATTTTGTATGGTCTCAAAGTTGGATGACCTCATTACTAATATTTGTTGTAAAAGTGAAACTTGTTTGCCAACCAATAAACAACTGATTGAGATTTAGAAGATATTGTATTGATGTATGTACTATATGATTAATTATTCTCTTCATTTTTCTCGCCTTTCTTTCCTTCTATTTTAAATATATAAACTTTGCTAATCCTCTGTGGCCCAAATGAGCCTTGCAAAAGAAATAAACCTGCCTAGATGGATAACCTAAGCACAAAATTATACAATTTTTGCAGGCGAAGTAAACCAGAAAAATGGGATGGGCATGTTTATGTTGGCTGAAATAAGATGCATTAACTTACTTTCAAGCAGGTTAATATATTGGTTACTGTGTAGGTTATTTATAAACCAGCGGCAGTCACTAAGCTTATTATAAAAGCCGGCTTCAATCAGAGATTTAAGCATTGAATTTGGGGGGAGGGGTTGAATCGTACTTTTTCCTTCCTCTTATGCTTCATTTAAATTCACTCAATTAGCTAAAAGCCACAGGAACAATGACAAAGAGCATATCCATTTTATAAAGATAGTGTAAGACATTTTTATGCTAATTTTTTCTTATTCTATATATGGAGAAAATGGGAGGGGGAAAAAAGCCCTTTCAAAGAAACTTTCTAGATCTCCGATTACTGAAGAATTTTTAGCAGCACTGTCCAAGCGTGGAGACCCTCCGAGGGCAAAGCCAGAATGAATTTGCCAAATCAGAATTTCTCCTGTAGTATGTGATACATTGGTGATTTCTTTTTCTTTTTTTTCTCCAAAAATCTAAACACCACCCACCTATAAAGGAGTAGTTTGGAGAATAGCCAGTAATCTATATATAGTTTAAAAATATGACAAGAGAAAAAATTGGGTGCTGGGCCAAAGTGCATCATAACCTTAATATCCCCTCAAAATACCTTACGCATCATTCCTTTTTAATCACTTAACATGACTATTTTTTTAAATCTAAAGATTTTCTTTAAGCTGGAGGAGAACCAAAAACTTTAATGGTAATTAGATTTTCTCATACCACGATATGGCAATATTAGCACCTGAAAGGTGGTTAGCCTATTTGTTACACAGAATACATTTGGTAATGAAAGAGCCCTTTTTAGACATATTTAAGGTAACTTCAGAAGCAAACATGGTTTGTAGATTATGAACACTTATGCTTGTTTTGCCAGATCAACAGTAATCTATATGAAAACAAGTCTGTCAATAAGAAGCTAGTTTCAGACAACACTGGGGAAACTACCTCAAGTCAGCTTGCTGATGCTGCCGATTCTGATTTTCGAATATTGCTACCTCCCTGCCGGTTATCTTTTGTGTTTCATTATGTGGAAATTTGAAGCAGGTAGCCTCCCCAGCTCTACATAGACCAAAAGAAAATCACTTGAATACATACACTGATGCAGAAGGCCATTCAGTACCGTCAGTTACTACCCAGCGCTTGCATCAAGAAGAAAGGATGAGATTTTTGAACTCTCATACATCATAATTGGTGTGATTTCAGAGATGTAAGATCCCAAAGACGTTCACAAGAAGAGATTGTTACCCCAAGTTTTATGTGACTCTAATGAAAACAAAACAATGGATAAAGGAGTTAATAACACATACATTTCAATAGAAATTTGTGTATGTGTAACATAATCATTTAGTCCTCTTTACACTAGCAAGGGTTGAATTCCTAAACTTGAATTTTTTTCACCTGCATTTTCATGTGTAGCTATTGATAAATTAAGTATTTTTAAAATTTCTTCTTTTTTACCACCTTTGGTTGCTCTGTATTTTCAATACCCTGTGACATTCATGACCTACATATCTGCATACTTCTGATGTGTTTATCTGATTTTCCATTAAGAAGTAAATTTCCATCAAGCAGACATACTATACATACCTAGCACATTATTTGGATAGCTGGAAGTAAAAGTTATGCCAATGAAACAAACCAATTATTGTTTCCTAGTAAAATGATACTTGATAAAATTTTACACTGATTTTTTTTTCTCTTTGAGATCTAGTTCACATGATAATTATCAGGACACTAGCTAACAGATCTCATGTTGAGTTGATTCAGAAACTGTTGAATTGTTGCACAGCCCATGCTCCTAATTGGTAATATTTATGGAGAAATCTACATTTTGTGAAAGAGAAATAGGTTGGAATTCCAATTAAATATTTTTGAGCATCCTCCTTTGTTTTGACTCTATTAAAATTAAAAATACTATAGTTGAATAGTAAATTGGTATGCTAAAACAATCATAATGGGGGAAAAAAGCTGGCATAAGAGCACTTATCTTAAAGTAAAAATAGTCGGGAAAATAGATTCATCAAATGCACGTAATGGAAATACCCTTAACTGCTTGTAAAACAAATTCACAATGACTCTAAATTAAAATGTGGTTTATGATCTGTATTTTTAAAATCCCCATTAATCTAAAAATGTTGACATTAATGAAAGATCTTCAAGATTCATGTTTTTTATTTTTATTTTTTAATATTAACTTGGTGTGAAAAACTTTTCATGATAATGAGATAAGCATATGAGTGAGTTGGTAATATTTATATAGAACTCATAGACTTAATTTTAGGCAATATCTTCAGCTTTTTCTCCACATGTGTTCAAATCCATTGACTGGTTTGCTTACTTTAAAAGATGACTGACATTAAAAACTTTAAAGACTGACTTTCTGCATTACTGTAGAGACCAAAAGGAAGAGGAAAAGTAGTTTCTGGGTTGTCTGAAGATCAACTCCAAACTAATCAATAATCATCTCCTGTTAGTGAAAGAGTAATTGGTTTTTAGAAGTTGTCCATCAGTTCTGTACCAAAGTGCTGCTGCTTGGGATGTTTTGGGGAAAAAAGATGCAAAAACCCACAACAGAACTACTATGCATGTCAGTTCCAATTTAGAGAGAAAGAAAAAAGAACTCCAACTCTAATTTGATTTTGAGCAATTCTGAAAATATTGACAAGAATGTCTTTTCCTCTCTAACAAAAATATTTGAGATATAATAACAATATGTATGTACTCCCCAGTATATTGTAGTACCAAGATTTAAGATTTAATTAGTTCATGTTTAGTAATTCATAATTATAACTCACCACATAAGTAATTACTATGCATTCCGAAGTAATACTTTAAACTTATGCGAGATTTCTGCGCATCAATACATTAGTTAGGAACACGGAAGCACAGTGAAGCAGCAACACTGCACAACAGCTCATGGAAGCATTCTTGCACAGATGAATTCTAGACGAGAAGCTTCTCTGAGTCCATAAAATAGATTCGTTGGATCCCAACTGTAAATTCAATTTTGTAATCAGCAAATCAGTCTTTCTTAAACCATCTGAAAAATATTGCTAAATATCTAAATTTTCATCTCTAGACTAGTAGAAATTAAATAGTATTGGTAGCTGCTTCTTTCCTGCTTAGGCAGTAAGAGGAATCTTTCCTATTTACCAATTAACCTGATTACTTCCTCTTTGCTTTAAAAGGGAAATCAGTGTTTAAGTTTCACCTGTACACATACTTCCATACCCTGACTGCTTTTATTTACAGCTTGTGTGTTTGCAATATTGCAAACTTTGTGGTCTTTGCAATAAAATAGGTAGCTATTATGGTTTTGCATATTCTCATTTGAAATAAAGTTATTATTGTTCCCTCTTTTTAGAAAAAAATTAAGTCAGCACTTCTTTAATGTTTAGGACCTTTAAGTTCTTATTTGAATGTCTTGATTTCAACTCTGTTTTGATGTTTCTTTCTCTTTATAGTATGTCACGCAAATTTTTCTCATTTAATTTGTGTCCCATTAGAGTATTTCAAAGGTAAATGCAGACTAAGATTTTAAAGAAACATGTGAAAGAAAAACTTTGATTTATATTATGAAGTCAAGGAAGACTTATACAAGAAAAAAACCTCTAGTGGGATAACCAAGTCTTTCCAATTCCAATATGAACAGAAGAAGAGCAGAACCAAGTTGGCAAATTTATGGTGAGGTAGCAGGACCTAAATGAGAGTTATAGAGAAACATTTTCCAGGAAAAAATGAAATCATTTGGAATGATAAAAATCTTAAACACTGTACCAAATGCTATTGATGTGTTGAAAAAAATAAAATTGGAGTTTACCATAGTATAATTTTATCCTGCTAATTCCACAGGAAACACTAAACACTTTAACACTCTAGATATTTTTGTCTAGCTACACCTTGTCTCAAGGAAACATGAATAATTTATAACTGTTTCTTGAATATAAGTATTTTTGCCTCAATTCACTGTCACTCTCTAATCTGCTTCTTGTACGCCAACACAGTTAATGCTACTAGTAGCTTTGTACCTTTTAGAGCTTTATTATGAATCTTTCTAATAAACATTAAATTAATATTAAATTGGAATTATGTACATTGTGCAAAATAATTCACAACCAAGCAATATTCATATTACAGGATAATTCATTATATATATATATATGAATATTACTTTGAGACTGAACAAATAATTACACTGTTGAAAATATTACTCTCAAGTCCTCTCTTCAGTTAATGTAGTCAATTCATAAAATTCTGCAGACCGTTGTACACATGGTGTGTTATCAAAGTACTTCATAATCCAAATGTGTCTAAAAGTATTCCCAATGCTTCTTTCATTCTAGAATGATAAAGGAAGGAGCTTGAAAAGAGAGGAAAGTAAAGCCAACTTCCAAGGATCTAATTTAGATCAACATTGTCATTCAGAATGAGTAATTTCAAAATGAGAATGTTCCACTCTGTGATCTAAGTGAGAGGTTATTAAAGATTTACAGTTAGTCAAATACCAGAGGATTTTAAATGTTAAAGGAGTTAAGTTTGTCTCAATGGCCCAAGACTGCAGAATTTCACACTACATTGGCAAGGAAATATGTTTAAAATTCATACCTAAAGTAGCTTTTTAAAGGTTAAAAATTACTCTGATTCATCTCAAGGTAGACTGACAAAATGATCCTGGCTTCAAAATGAAATGTATTGGTTGACCTCAAAAAATGTTTGGCAAGATTCATGAATGTCATCAACTCTTTAATAGTAAGTAGAAGTCTTTGGGGATAGAACTCAAAATACAGTGTCCTCTTATGCTGACCACTGCCTGGTTCTCTAGAGTATTTTTTAATGTCTTGAATTTCAAATTGTCACATTCTCTTATGTTTCGAATGACATTATGAATCAAGAAAGATGAGGAAAAAACATTTAAAGTTGGTTTTCATGCCTCATTTGAGAATAACATTTCCTTTACCATCCCAAGTAATAAAATATGATATTTCTTGAAACAGCTCTGGACAATCAGAATGTGTTCATTTATAAACAAGTCTTTGTATATTCTAACTAACACTGATCTTTGCCTATGGAAAAAAAAATCAAGAATTGTAGAGGAAATCAGCTTGATTTCCCTTCATTTGGCTTCTGTGAATGCACTGGAAAGTAGAAGGATAATTTGGAAAAGTTTATCCACACTGTTTTCCCACTTGCCAAGCATTAAATCTAATTCAAGAAATATCTTTTAAAAAGAAGATAGTTTATTTTAAAAGCTAACAACTAATTACACTATTTCTCATTGATAAGAAAAATCACTTTTTAGCAACAAGAATATAGCTATTGCAGGCTTTGGTCTCTTACCATTCTCATATTTACCCATGGCATTAATATTATCGTATACACCTACCAGCTTTCAATTATTGGATTTTTTCTCTTGTACAACCTTTCCAACCTTTTTTTTTCTTAAGTGCTCTGTACAATCACATGTAAAATCATGAGCTACAAACCTCAATAAAAAATGTCAGTAAACAATAAGTGATGTAGTCACTGTTATTATATGGTAGTTCCAAAAACCTTGATTTTGGGACTGGTGTTTCAAATTGCAGGATAATAATTAAAACACGGACTCAATATATTTCCTTTCTATCCCCGTGCCCTGCCACCCTCCTCTCCACACATTGAAAATAAAATGTGACACCTTTTTTTTCCCCTTATATTTGCAGAGAACTGCTGCCACCCAAGGTGTCTGTAAAGCTCTTGGTGTCAGAGATTCTGATTCTTTACTTTACTAACCTTTAGCCATCAGCAAAACGAGCACAAAGATCAGCTGGAGAAATCTAATTCAGATTCCTATCCTTTATAACACTGAAAATACATTTTCATAAGAAATATTCTGAAAAGGAAATGGAGAGAAATCAGCAGCTCCTGAGCCCCTAGTATGTGTCTGATACTTTACATTGTTTCCTTTAATCTTCCCAATAATATGGTGAAATGCATTTTTTTTGTACTTACTTTACAGAGGAAATTTAAATTCAGATTCACAGTCATAGAGCTGGTGAATTTTGAACTAAAATCTCAATCTAAAGTCCATTTTATTCTTTCTAAGCATGTTATATTGCATCAACTGGATGATTAGTTAAGAAGAAATTAACCAATCCCTTGGCGGGGAAACATGGAACCTCCCTTTAAGGAGCTCAAAGTTTATGTAAACTCCATTTTATTAGGCAGCGGAGAGAAAGAGAAGTATCACCAATTCTACTCCTTTGAAAAAATTACTTTTCTAAGAATAGAAAAGTAATCTCTACAGTAAATACAATATCTATTTTGTACCTGATATATAATGTCCTTGGTGCACATGAAATCCTCATCCAGAAAATTCTTAAACAGATTCTGGGTTAGTGCTAAATAGACTCTGTGTGTGTGTGTCTTATTTCTGTTATTACCCACCCCTCCACCCACACACACACCCAAACACACACACACAAAAAGTAGTTAGAGAATAATAGTGTGCTTCTAAATCAAATTCTAGTTAAAAGTTTCATTCTGATCTGTATGAGTGGTTCATTCTATCATAGAGCTTGTGTAATAACTGCAAGTTTCTCAGTTTTTATGTATGCAATTTTTCAATATTTAATCTTTACACAACGGTACTTCTAGTGCTCAAATATAGCATTTTACAACCTGTCTTCGGCAGGTCTCATTTGATGAAGAAATAAATGGTTCTGAGTTTAAATATATTTGGGAGACAGGCTAAACAAAGTAACACAGATTTTTTTTATTGTAGGATTTCAGAGAATGCACTGCAAAACTACGCGAGGAGTATATATTGTGCTGCTTCCTAAAATTATTTGGTCCTGAAATCCTCAGAGAACCTGAAGAGCAATACATTGAGAACTATTAACCCATGGAACTCAGTTTGTGAAACATCGCCCCAAAGATTTTTGTTATATCTGAGTTTTGGTGTTTTTTCTGAGTATTTTACATCAATGAAATGTTGGAGATGTGACTCCTCTAATATTAATTGCCCTTATAACTCATGATAAAATAACGTTATAAAAGTATCTCCACTAAATGTCTGATCCCAATCCTTAGGTGGAGAAAGAACGATTAATGAGATGAATGCTGCCTTAAGAATTCCGCCCTAACCATAGAATCTCTTCTTTTTTGTATAGCTTCCTATCTTCTAATATTAAATATCCATTTGGCTGCAGCAATTGGAGACAGAAGATGTCTATACTCAACAACCATGCTTCTCATTTATAAAGTGCCTATAAATTACAACATGAGAATCTTGTTAAAAGGCAAATTTCCATTTGCGTTAGTCTGCGGCAGGTCTGAGGTGCAGCATTTCAGACAAGCTCTCGGGCTGCCTGTGTGGCAGCTCCACCTGGTACCAAGGCTCTTAGACTCTTTCTCACTCTCTTCCTCGGAAATACACTATGCCTTGCTATCAGGGTTTTTTCCTTTTCTTTTTTTTTTTCCCCAAGTGGTTATTTTTAGATATTAGAGAATATATTATAGGAATGGAGAAACAGAGTTACTAGATTGTGCTCAATTTTCCCAAAAGATAAATCCATTCATACTTTTGGAACTACATACAGAGTAGATTCTCAAAGTTGTAATGGATACAGTACTACTGAAGCTGAAGCCATTAATTACTCTCCTACACCATTTTAGGTTCAAAATGACAGAGGAAAGGGGAAGGCCGTGCATGTGTGTTTCTGTGAGTCTGTGTGTAATTGCGCATGTATATGTTATTGCATATATAGAGAGAACAACACACATATATATGTAGTAATTGCTTATTTATGAAAGATCCTAGCAAAGTGGTATTTTCCTCATAAATATTTATCAAAATATACTAGAAGTAGTTATTAAAGAAATTTAAACTAATTTTTTGAGTATGTAAAAGATCTGACCTTTGCAAGTGGAGATACTTGATGGTTTTGTTTTTTGTTTATGCTTTTTGATGAGGAAGATTGGCCCTGAGCTAACATCTGTTGCCAGTCTTCTTCTTTTTTTTTTCTCCCTAAAGTTTCAGTACATAGTTGTATATCCTAGTTGTAGGTCATTCTAGTTCTTCTGTGTGGGACACTGCCACAGCATGGCTTGATGAATGGTGTGTAGGTCCACATCTAGGCTCTCAACCCTGGGTGGCAAACCCTGGGCCACCAAAGCAGAGTGCATGAACTTAACCACTCAGCCACCGGGCCAGCCCCTAGTTTTCAATTTGTATGTAAAGTGGGGAATAATCACATAGGTAGATATGGCAAAAAGTGGAAAATCAATAAATGCCCAGAAAGTGACATCGTTTTGAATTTTATAGATAAATTCACTTCTAAAAATATCAGTTATAATTAATTTGTTTCATTACAATACTAAAAAGTTTATTTTCAGTGAAGAATCTTCTCTAAACAGAATATCTAATAAGGCAAAAGTCAATTCACTTTTCCCTACTTACCTGAGATGCTTCATCCAGGATATACTCACAGTCACAGAGACAGAAAATATAAATGTCTTATCCAAAAGTATCAAGGATGTTAACATGCTCTGAAGATTTTATGTACAAATTGAAATAAAGATCTTGTGTGTATTGGTGATTGTTAAGTGTATTAAAATCAAAACACACCATGGTATTAAATAAAAATTTCTACATAATTGTGAATTAGATAATCCTTATAATGAACATGATCTTTCAGATAATCACAATTCTCCAAAGACAAGATTCATGTCTGAATCTCCAAGACATTAATTCTCTTTGTATTTCCAATTGTGGAAAAACCTCACTAAACTCTTATTTTTATTTTGATATTCTTGCTTTGCTTTTATAAGATGTAAGAACATATATTTTATATTTGGCATACAGTCAATCCTATCAATTAGCCATATTCCAGAAATTAACAGTTATTTTTAAATGTTGGGAAAAAAAGATAAGGTATCTTAAAATGCAAACCCCTTGTCTTGCACTTTATACTTCTTCAAGCTAATAATTTCTCACATTCTTGGAAAGCCTTTAGCACAGTGTTAATTTACACCATTCTATTGCAACTGATGAAAACAGAATTCCATTAATTCTGCTAATGCAGAAAAATACACTAAGAAGAAATAGATTCAAACTGAAAAAGAATACAAACTTTCTTTTTAAGCCTAGAGTTTTAAAATTTTCATTTTTAAGGATAACATGCTATTTTTCTATAACCTAAAATTTTCAAATTAATGTAATAGTTTTACAGTTGTAATGTATATACATAAATTGTCTAAAAAGTTAAAAAACAGTGTTAGATTTTATTCACTTATTTTGAAAAGAGGATGATTAAACTTATCCTGCTATTTTTATGCATTATTATGAGGGTCAATAAAATAGCTCAGTATTTCCCAGCCCTGGCTTCATTTGAATCACCCAGAGCGTATTAAAAAAAAAAGAAGCCCATGCCTCACTCCATACCAAGGAAATCAGAATCTCTGGGGGTGGCCCTCATGTATAAGTTAATTTTAAAAGCCCACAGGTGATTTAATGTGCTGTTTGGGCTGAGAATCAGAGTTAACTGTTGAATAAATGTTGGATAAGTATTTGCATTAATCATGTTTAAATATTCTCAAAATACTATAAAACTGTCTTTTTTTTTTTTTTTTTGAGGAAGATTATCCCTGAGCTAACTACTGCCAATCCTCCTCTTTGCTGAGGAAGACTGGCCCTGAGCTAACATCCATGCCCATCCTCCTCTACTTTATATATGGGACGCCTACCACAGAACGGCTTGCCAAGCGGTGCCATGTCCGCACCTGGGATCCGAACAGGTGAAACCCCGGCAGACAAGAAGCTGAACGTGAGAACTTAACCTCTGTGCCACTGGGCTGGCCCCTAAAACTCTTTTTTAAAAAGTAGGAAAAGGAAATGTATAGGAAAGACTGAAACAGAAAATGTCTTATCCTCAAATGAGTCTAGCTAATCACCTAAATATGGTTTTCCTTCCAGTTTATAAAGATAGATAGTATATGGTTCAAATAAAAATCAACTGGATTACTAAATCACATTTTTCATGATTTAATTCATAGAACAAAAATTCTTGGGGCCGGCCCAGTGGCCGAGTGGTTAAGTTCGCATGCTCCGCTTCAGCAGCCCAGGGTTTTGCCAGTTCAGATCCTGGGCACGGACATGGAACCACTGGTAAGGCCATGCTGAGGTGGTGTCCCACATACCACAACTAGAAGGACCCACAGCTAAAATATACAACTGAGTACTGGGAGGATTTGGGGAGAAAAAGCAGGAAAAAAAAAAGAAGATTGGCAACAGTTGTTAGCTCAGGCACCAATCTTTAAAAAAAAAAAAAAAGAAGGCGTTCTGCAAAAAAAAAAAAAGAAAATTCTTGTTCAAAATGTCTGGGCTTCTATCACTGTTTTCAAGGTCCATGAACATTATCATAGTAGAAAGAAGTCAGTTAAGTTTAAATCGAGCAGAATTCACAGACATATCTCAGGAATAACATGGAACAAAAGCCTCTTCAAGTTTTCCCTGGAAATTTGACTATTATCAGACCAGATAGCCACTTAAGGATTTGGCACAGTGTTACAGCTATCCAAAATTCTACTCTTTATAAAACTGAATTGCCTGTAATTCCATTGGGTGAAGCCGTAAGTTAATGAAGGATAGTCTTTTTTTATGATTAAATATGCATAATAAATAATAAATCAACTTTCTTCAATATGACTCTCATGACTCTCAGCTTGTTTAGCTTCTAGAAGCCACCCAATTCATATTCTTCTTTTTAAGTTTTGGTAAACAACTAATATTGATTCCTAAAAATTGCTTTAAAAAGGAATAGCACAGAGGATCCCATGGAAGTTAAGAGAGAAACCAATGACAATTCATTACATAGAAAAACCACTTCTGTTGGGTTCTCACACCCACTAGTCTTCTCCTTCAATGGTTAGCAATAATACATAGAATTAGTACATCTCAATTACCTAGACACTTACATATAACTTTCATGGATAGAGTGATGAGGTGTCAAGTAGTTCTTACAATAGTGACAACTGATCAAACGGTGTTGTTGTTTGGAACACTGTCTTCAGAGGGCTTCATCCAAGATTAGTAAGAAAGAATCCCAAGATGGATTCTTTATGTCTGCTATGGTCAGGGAAAAAGACCACGGGGGAAAATGATCAACTCATGTGCAATTTATATGCCATCTCTGATATACAAGTTGTTAATACAAATATCAGATATTCATATTTTAGTAGAAACCAGAGCCCTAATTATATTTAATGATAGCTACTTCAGTTATGCAGTGATAGAAAATATTCTTCAAGAGGAGCAAAAAAATTATTTGTATCATTCATTCCACTTCTTTCACATGTTTGCCTTGTCTTACTTACTAGAATAAGTTTAGAACAATTTTCTTTCCCATTATTTTTCACAGAGTTTTATCTATACTCTCCTCTCCTCTGTCCAATCATCACCTCCATTTGCCACATCTCTGACCAGGCTCCCTCAGATTCAGGCTAAACCCCATCCCAACCTCATAGAAATATGAGATCCCTTTTCTTTTTTTTAATCTTTTCCTACCTATCAAGCTCATTCTCACTCTTCCTCTTGTTTAATCTTAGCCTTACTTTTTCCCGTTTTGTTTCTTTGTTCTACAAAGATCATTTATATCTTATCTGGTGTTTCTTTGCTCCATAAATCAACAGCATCTTCTCTCACTCAATCTTGAGAGTTACTTATCACCCAGTCCTTTCCTCTCTTTCCCTTCTTTCCCTCAATATTCCCAGGTCCACCTTTGCCTCAGCCCTCAACCACATTTTTTTTTCTAGGTCATTTTCATCCATCTCTCTGGACTTCTCCACCCATCACTCTAAATCATTTGTTTTTTCTGTGCACAGTGTAAATTCACAGAAATTGAAGACCTGAAACAACCCTTGGATCATTTAGTGCAATCCCTTTATTTCACAGATAAGTAAACTGAGTACTACAGAGGACATGTGATTGCTCAATGTCATACCTCATTCACAGTGTAGTTAATTCTTGGATCAGGGTCTCCTGATCAGCACATTTTCTTCTATGTTATTTTTTTTATATTGGATTTTCTTTGATAAGCCCTTTGACTGCAATATGTCTACCTCTGTGTGATCTAGTTTCTCCTCTCTTACTAGAGTATTTTTCAAGATCCTTTGGTTTTAAGTAATAGAACCCTAACTCAAACTTACTTATACTAAACAAAAAAACATCAAATGCTTTTAATGGGATTCATTGACTCATCTAATCAAAGAGAAAAAGGGTAATGCCAGCGGCAATTGGGAACCAGGACAATGAACACAGTAAAGACTTCCTCTTTACCCTATTTCTGTTTTTCTCTGTGTGCTACCTTGATTTTGTTCCTACTAACAGGCAGTACTGTATGATGGTTGAGGGTCCAGACTTTCAATCCAGACTGCCTGAGTTAAAAACTTGCTTTCCTCTTTTCTAGCCTTGTGATTCTGAGCAAGTCCCTCTCTGTATCTCAGTTCCCTCCTCTGTAAAATGGGAATAATAATAAAATCTACTAAATAGGGTTATTGGGATAAAAGAGTTAAAATCATGAGTTACTAAAGTGTTTAGAATAGTGTCTGATACAGTAAATGCTTAAGAATTGTTCCCTATTCTTTTTTTTTATTGAGTTATTGATAGGTTACAATCTTGTGAAATTTCAGTTGTACATTAACGTTTGTCAGTCATGTTGTAGGTGCACCATTTCACCCTTTGTGCCCACCCCCCACCCCACCTTTCCCCTGGTATCCACTAAACTGTTCTTAGCCCATAATTTTAAATTCCTCATATGAGTGGAGTCATACACAGATTGTCCTTCTCTCACTGGCTTATTTCACTTAACATAATTCTCTCAAGGTCCATCCATGTTATTGCAAATGGAATGATTTTGTTCTGTTTTGCCGCTGAGTAGTATTCCATTGTATATATGTACCACATCTTCTTTATCCATTCTTCTGTTGCTGGACACTTAGGTTGCTTCCACGTCTTGGCTATTGTAAACAGTGCTGCAATAAACATTGGGGTGCATAGGACTTTTGGGATTGCTGACTTCAAGCTCTTTGGATAAATACCCAGTAGTGGGATGGCTGGATCGTATGGTAGTTCTATTTTTAATTTTTTGAGGAATCTCCATACTGTTTTCCATAGTGGCTGCACCAGTTTGCATTCCCACCAGCAGTGTATAAGGGTTCCTTTTTCTCCGGAACCTCTCTAACATTTGTTGCTATTAGTTTTAGATATTTTTGTCATTCTAACGGGTGTAAGGTGATATCTTAGTGTAGTTTTGATTTGCATTTCCCTGATGATCAGCGATGATGAGCACCTTTTCATGTGCCTATTGGCCATCAGTATATCTTCTTTGGAGAAATGTCTGTTCATGCCTCCAGCCCATTTTTTGATTAGGTTGTTTGATGTTTTGTTGTTGAGTTGCGAGAGTTCTTTATATATTATGGATATTAAGCCTTTGTCAGTTATATGACTTGCAAATATTTTTTCCCAGTTAGTGGGTTGTTTTTTTGTTTCAATCCTGTTTTCATTTGCCTTGAAGAAGCTCTTTAGTCTGATGAAGTCCCATTTGTTTATTCTTTCTATTGTTTCCCTTCTCTGAGAAGGCATGGTGTCCAAAAAGATCCTTTTAATACTGATGTCAAAGAGTGTACTGCCTACGTTTTCTTCCAGAAGCCTTATGGTTTCAGGTCTCACCTTTAGGTCTTTGATCCATTTTGAGTTTATTTTCGTGAATGGTGAAAAAGAATGGTCAGTTTTCATTCTTTTACATGTGGCTTTCCAGTTTTCCCAGCACCATTTGTTGAAAAGACTTTCTTTTCTCCATTGTATGCCCTCAGCTCCTTTGTCAAAGATAAGCTGTCCATAGATGTGTGGTTTTATTTCTGGGCTTTCAATTCTGTTCCATTGATCTGTGCACCTGCTTTTGTACCAGTACCATGCTGTTTTGGTTACTGTAGCTTTGTAGTATGTTTTGAAGTCAGGGATTGTGATGCCTCCCATTTTGTTCTTTCTTTCTCAGGATTGCTTTAGAAATTCGGGGTCTTTTGTTGCCCCATATGAATTTTAGGATTCTTTGTTCTAATTCCGTAAAGAATGTCATTGGGATTCTGATTGGGATGGCATTGAATCTGTAGATTGCTTTAGGTAGAATGGACATTTTAACTATGTTTATTCTTCCAATCCATGTACATGGACTGTCTTTCCATCTCCTTATGTAGTCATCCAATTCTCTCAGAAAGGCCTTGTAATTTTCATTATATAGGTCCTTCACTTCCTTGGTTAAATTTACCCCAGGGTATTTTATTCTTTTTGTTGAGATTGTGAATGGTATTGTATTCTTGAGTTCTTTTTCTGTTGGTTCATTACTGGAGTATAGAAATGCTACTGATTTATGCAAATTGATTTTATACCCTGCAACTTTGCTGTAGTTGTTCATTACTTCTAACAGTTTTCCAATGGATTCTTTGGGGTTTTCTATATATAAGATCATGTCGTCTGCAAACAGCGAGAGTTTCACTTCTTCCCTCCCTATTTGGATTCCTTTTATTCCTTTTTCTTGCCTGATTGCTCTGGCCAGGACCTCCAGTACTATGTTAAATAAGAGTGGTGATAGAGGGCATCCTTGTCTCGTTCCTGTTTTCAGGGGGATGGGGTTCAGTTTTTGCCCATTGAGTATGATGTTGGCTATGGGTTTGTCATATATGGCCTTTATTATGTTGAGGTAGTTTCCTTCTATGCCCATTTTGTTCAGAGTTTTTATCATAAATGGCTGTTGGATCTTGTCAAATGCCTTCTCTGCATCTATTGAGATGATCATGTGGTTTTTATTCCTCAGTTTGTTGATGTCATGTATCACGTTGATTGATTTGTGGATGTTGAACCATCCCTGTGTCCCTGGTATGAATCCCACCTGATCATGATGTATGATTCTTTTGATGAATTGCTGAATTCTGGTTGCCAAAATTTTGTTTAGAATTTTTGCATCTATGTTCATCAGTGATATTGGCCTGTAGTTCTCTTTTTTTGTGGTGTCCTTGTCAGGTTTTGGTATCAGCATGATGTTGGCGTCATAGAATGTGTTAGGAAGTGTTCCATCTTCCCTAATTTTTTGGAATAGCTTGAAAAGGATAGGTATTAAACCCTCTCTGAAAGTTTGGTAGAATTCCCCAGGAAAGCCATCTGGTCCTGGGGTTTTATTCTTTGGGATGTTTTTGATTGCTGTTTCAATCTCTTTCCTTGTGATTGGTCTGTTCAAATTGTCCTCCTCTTCTTGAGTGAGCTTTGGGAGATTGTAGGAGTCCAAGAATTTATCCATTTCCTCTAGGTTATCCATTCTGTTGGCATATAGTTTTTTGTA
Organism: Equus quagga; assembly: GCF_021613505.1. NCBI lineage: Eukaryota > Metazoa > Chordata > Mammalia > Perissodactyla > Equidae > Equus > Equus quagga. The sequence continues at coordinate 107,836,346 of NC_060269.1, read as the reverse complement.
GTATTCTCTTATAATCTGTTGTATTTCTGCAGAGTCTGTTGTTATTTCTCCTCGCTCATTTCTGATTTTGTTTATTTGAGCTTTCTCCCTTTTTTTCTTTGTAAGTCTGGCTAGTGGTTTGTCAATTTTATTTATCTTCTCAAAAAACAGCTCTTTGTCTCATTGATCCTTTCTACTGCCTTTTTCGTTTCAATAGTATTTATTTCTGCTCTGATTTTTATTATTTCTCTCCTGCTGACTTTGGGCTTCATTTGTTCTTTTTTCTCTAGTTCAGTTAGGTGTGTTTTAAGGTTGCTTATTTGGGATTTTTCTTGTTTGTTAAGATGTGCCTGTATTGCGATGAATTTACCTCTTAATAGAGCTTTTGCTGTATCCCATATGAGTTGGTATGGCATGCTATCATTTTCATTTGTTTCCAGGTATTTTTTAATTTCTTCTTTAATTTCTTCAATGATCCATTGCTTGTTCAGTAGTGTGTTATTTAGTCTCCACATCTTTGTGCCTTTCTCAGCTTTTTTCTTGTAATTAATTCCTAGCCTTATAGCACTATGATCTGAGAAGATGCTTGTTATTATTTCAATTTTTTTAAATTTGTAGAGGCTTGCCTTGTTTCCCAACATATGGTCTATCCTAGAGAATGTTCCATGTGCACTTGAGAAGGATGTGTATTCAGCTCTTTCAGGGTGAAGTGATCTATATATGTCTATTAAGTCCAATTGTTTTAGTTTTTCATTTAGCTCCACTATTTCCTTGTTGATTTTCTGTCTGGATGATCTGTCCATTGATGTGAGTGGGGTGTTGAGGTCCCCTACTATTATTGTGTTGTTTTTAACATCTTCCTTTAGGTTTGTTAATAGTTGCTTTATGAATCTTGGTGCTCCTGTGTTGGGTGCATAGATATTTATAAGCGTTATTTCTTCTTGATGAAGTGTCCCTTTGATCATTATATATTGTCCCTCTGTGTCTCTCTTTACCTGTCTTATTTTGAAATCCACTTGGTCTGATATGAGAATTGCAACACCTGCCTTTTTTTCCTTGCGATTAGCTTGAAGTATTGTCCTCCACCCCTTCACCCTGAGTCTGTGTTTGTCCTTGGGGCTGAGGTGTGTTTCCTGGAGGCAACAAATTGTTGGATCTTGTTCTTTAATCTGTTTTGCCACTCTGTGTCTTTTTATTGGAGAGTTCAATCCGTTCACATTGAGAGTGATTATTGATGCATGTGGACTTAGTTGCTGTTAATCTGTCGCTCATTATCTTGTTTTCCTGCGTTTCTTTTCCTGTTTGCTTTAGACTACCCATTTAATACTGCAATTTCTTATGCTGGGTTTCTTAGATTTTTCCTTATTTATGATTTGTGACTCTGTTCTGTACTTTATTTTAGTGTCTACCTTGAAGTTTGTATTTAGAATCTTGTGTATAATATAGTCTATTCTCTGGTGGTCTCTTACTTACTTGACCAATACTGATTTAGACCCTTTGCTCTTCCCCTCCTAAATAATTATTTTCATTTTTTATTCCAACTCGTCTTATTAATTGGTAGTTAGAGTGCTAAGATCGTCCTTGTTTTGGTAATTTCCTTACCTTTACCCAAATGCTATAATTGAATATTTGCTATCCTGTTCTGGTTCTATCCATCAGTCTCCCTAGTCTGTGGATTGTGTCCCCTTTCTCCCTTTTTTCTTTTTTCAAGTATGAGAGCCTTCTTGAGGATTTCTTGTAGTGGAGGGCTTTTAGTTACAAATTCCCTTAACTTTTGTTTGTCTGGAAAAAATTTAATTTCTCCCTCATATCTGAAGGAAATTCTTACTGGATAGAGTATTCTTGGCTGAAGATTTTTATCCTTTAAAGCTTTGAATATGTCACTCCATTCTCTCCTAGCTTGTAGGGTTTCTGTAGAGAAATCCACTGACAGTCTGATAGGGGCTCCTTTATAGGTTATTCTCTTTTTTTTCCTTACTTCCCTGAGTATTCTTTCCTTATCATTCCTTTTTGCCAACTTTACTGCTATGTGCCTTGAGGTAGCTCTTTTTACATTGACAAATCTAGGAGATCTAAAACCCTCCTCTACACACATTTCTCCGTCAATCCCTAGATTTGGGAAGTTCTCTTCAATAATTTCATTAAGCACACTTTCTGCTCCATTTTCCTTTTCCATATTCTTGGGAATTCCTATGATCCTTATGTTCTTACTCCTCATTGAATCCATTATCTCTCGGAGATTTTCCTCATTTTTTTTAATTCTCAGTTCTCTTTCTTCCTCTGTCTGGCACCATTCAGCCTGTCTATCTTCGATTATGCTAATTTTCTCCTCTATGTTGTCTACACAGGCATTCAAGGAATCCGTATTCTGTTTTATCTGGTCCATTGTGTTTTTCATCTCAAGAAATTCTGTTTGATTTTTCTTTATGATTTCAATCTCTTTTGTGAAGTAACTCCAGAACTCGGCTTGTTTCTCTATCTTTCTCTCTACCTCATTGAGTTTTTTGATTATAGCTGCTCTGAACTCATTATCACTTAGTTTACCTAATTCCAAGTCCTCAGGACTTAATTCTGTGTTTTTATTGTTTTCCTTCTGGTCTGTGGCATTTATAAATTGCTGGATGGTAGAGGAGCGGTTTTTTCTGTTGGTGGTAGAATTCAGTTGCAGTTACAGCCTGTCACCACTCGATGGGGGGTCGAGAGCCGCGTGTTATGAGCTCTCCACCTTGGGGCAAGATGGCTGCACCCACTGGCTTTGCTGGGGGTGGGGAGCGGCTGTTACTCACACACGCCAGTCTGGGTTCAGATCAGTTCTGTTCTCTGGTCTCCCAAGGCTCTTGATTTATGGGGTCCCTGCAGACAGAAGCTTTCCCCCCGTCAGCGGGTCTCCACTGAATCAGTGGCAGGAGTCCTGGATGATCCCCCGGTCACGTGGCCCCTCCCCTGCTCCTTCCCAACCCATGCCACAGGATCGCAGACTCTAGGGGAGGGAGTGATGTTCTCTCCTACCGTTCCAGTGCCTCCAAGGGTGTGAGCAAAGTTTATGATCTCCGCCTTCTTGGTATTGTAGGTCTCTAACGAGCTGGCATTATGTTTATTCTCTGAAATTCAGTTCTTCCAATCTTTTGTTGTATTTTGGAGGGGAGAGAATCCCGGGTCAGCTCACCCCGCCATTTTGCTCTGCCCCTTCCTATCCTTGTTCCCTATTCTTATTGCTGCAACAGGACAGTCTCTTTTTATAGAAAGAATCATGTTTGGCAGCAGCTTTGGACTTTCAATCAAATAGCCCACAAAAATATGAAAGCACTCTTTGGTTAGAAAAATTGCAAGGAAGGATTCAGATTCACCATGCTTGATTCTTATCTCTTACTCTGGACCAGTTTTGCTCAGGGGATTGAGTATCATGATTGGCACAAGCTTGGTTACTGTTTATATCTCCAATTAGGGCAGCAAGCTGGCGTGAGGGGGAAGCTGGACAAACATACCTTTTTAGTGTCAATTCCTACAACACTACAGCATGCCCAGTCCATCTGAGACATGAGCCTTGTAAACCTCACTCTTTCATGTCTAAATCAAGCTTCACAGGCAACTGACCTTAAGCCTTTGTTTATCTATACTCAGTTCCACTTCCATCTCACCAGTGTAATGCTAAGCAAAAGCAACTATGAAACTCACAACTCAATCAAAATTACAAAGCCACACATTTTCATTGATTACAATCAATATCTATCCTCTCCTTAAAAAGCCTTCACTGTAAACATTAGAAAATCAGAGCTGAATGTTTAGTTCTTCGATTCACTCTTCTCTTATATCAAGGTCCTGAATTTTACTCTGTAAGTTTGAAAATTTCAACTAGAGAAATACTACTTTTCCTGAACACTTATGGGTCCTTGAAAAGATAATTAAATTGGTTTTGATGAAAACTCTCTTTCAAAAAAGGGTAGAAATGAAAATGCTATTAGGCTTAATGCAGGATTAGCAAGAGCTATCCAGTAAAGCTGTTATTCTCACCCAGCCTGAAGGCTTAAAGCAGAGGGATATACCCCACCACAATCCATACATCTAAATAAATGAAGAGTTACATTTAAAAGGATGCTGCCACCAATTAGAAGCAGTCTTTCAGATAAAATTGGGGGGAATTCCTCAAGGTAGGCCTTGAACCCAAGCATTTTATTTGAATATGGATTACTGATCTTATCTTCCAACATATACACACACACACACACAAACATGACTTTTCAAAAAAGAGTGAAAAAATACATATAACTCTAGCAAACATTGATGAATCCTAGGACTTTTTTCTCCTAATCTCACGAAGACGTGAGGAGGAATATGTATGCAACATACATCAGAATCCTACACATTATTTGACTTAAGGAGAAGATCCAATCCTTGTACAATGCCACAGAATTTCCAGCTCTACCAAAAGAATGTACAAAGTGAAAAACAGTTAACAGTTCCGTGTCTTCTACTCAATGATCCACATATATGGAAAGTTGTGTTTTGTTTATTAGCATTTTCGGTTTTATTCTAAATGGAAGTGGTTACTGAGATGTTTGTGAATAAACAAACTGGAAGTGCTACTAAATTTTGATTTTTCCTTTGAAGCATTTCCAGAGACATTAAAAGCCAGACAAAAATAAAAAGTAATTGAGTGGTCTCGTTAAAAAAATAGTTTCAAGTGTTCCATATCTGAGATGGAGAGGTTGGACATACATCAGAAGAAATTACTTATTATTTCCAGTAGATTTAATTTAAGCTACAGGGGAGACCATCATAAGGAAATGATACAAATCTTTAATTGGAATAATTAAAGCCTAATTGTGATTTAATTACAGATGAGATTAAATTTTGCCAAATTTAAAAATAAAATTCAATTGAATGGTAATGCTTTATTGAAGCTTTTCTAGAGTTAAAAGCCTAGATTTTGGAATTGTGGAACTTAATTATTAGTCGTCTATGTTTATAGGCATTACAGTAAAGCAGTTGCATAATTTCAGGACACTGAAGTCTCTAAAGTGATAGAAGGTCAACCATTTCTCATCATCCTACATAAATGTTAACAACATACAAAATCAACATGTACTTTCACTTTTCTCAGAGTAATTTCAACTTCACGAACAAACCAAAATACTGAAGATTAAATCACACTGGGGGCTTATAGAGTCACATGCCCAAAGTGTTTGAAAATGCTTTCAAGAGAAGAGAGTGCTTAAAAGGATTATAACTCTCAAGATCATTGTAACTAAGCATATTGTGCTACAAATAAATCCTGATGTGACGGATACAAAAAATAGGTGCTGTAAAGATCATCCATTTGAGGGAAAATACAAGCTGTCTATGCAAATAATACAACCTTTTTGATTAAATAGGCTGAAGCTCCGATGTCTCCAGAGTTTTAGAATGCTATTCTGCAATTATGTCCCTATTGAGATTTAATTACTCCGTTAGATATTTATTTACGACTACATATTAAGTTACAGTACACCATTAGAGTTGGTAGGCTAGTAAATACATAACTACGGCTAGATGGAAACAGCTTAGCCAAATAATTATTTCCAGTTATTTAACAAAAATGTAACGCTATACCCAGAACAATGTCTTGCCCATAGTAGGCAACCAATAAATATTTTTGAAATGATAGGATGGATGACTTGACTTACATTCTACTTTGCTGCCATTATCTGATCTCCTTTGTAACGAACCTTATGCAGATCCACTTAGAATTTTAACTTGAGCCCCATACTACATTAAGCAGGCTTGGGGAAGAAAAGTAACAGAGAAATGGAAGAATGTAGAAGGTCGCTTACAAGTGCCAGGGGTTTTTGAACACATCCTGCTAGGGTTATTTTCTCTGCCAAAAGCTACCATAGCTTGGCAAGAGAATGTGTACTGTGTTAAAACACAAAAGACTGGAGATAAAGTCTTTGGATAATTATTTCCATTTTGTAGGTCTTCAAAAGAAAAGAAAAAAAATGATCTACTGATTTCAAAGTAAGCTTGGTGGTTCCCCAGTAAATTGATGTTTATATTACGTCTCTTTTTCAGAGTTTAGAAAAAGTTATCAAGTCTTCAAAATAATCTCTACCGTGATAACATTTCTGCAGCAATGAAGCAACAGGAAGTTACTCTAAGACTTAAGTCAATCTTTCCCAAACTATTCTGACAAACTTCTGTTCTTTGAGATATTATGCCTGTGATTTTGGCAGGGTAGGGGGGCTTTCTGTGGGTCAAATAAATTCAGGAAGACTAGACTAACCAAATTTAAACACGTTTCTTAACCACAAGATTCATAAAAGCTTTGATATACTAAAAATTGAATATTTATTAAGAGGACAAACAACGAGATTTAAAGGAAGGAAATCAAATTAGAAAGAACATTAGAGATCCATTACCAAGTCCATGATCCATTGATTTCTAAACCTAGTCCTCAATCAGCAGGATCTCAATCACATTCTATTTTATAAGGTAAGATGTTGGAGGAGAGTGACAGGACAGACTCACTCTTTGGTGAATAAACAACTGCATGGTATCTATCCAGTCATTAGTGTCCCTCTTGGAGAGGGGGAACAGATATTTGCAGGAGTAGACAAAGTATGGCCGGTAGCTGTTATTGGAACACAGCCATGCCCATTCGTTTAGTGTCATCCGTGGTTGCCTTGGACTTACAAGGGTAGAGTTGAAGACTTGCACAGAGACCTTGTGGAAGGCAAGCTTAAATATTTAGTATCTGGCCCTTTGTTAAAATGGTTGACCACCTCTACATTAGTGGTTAAGGGACACACTCCAGAACCAGAAAGCCAAGCATCAAATCTTGGCTCATTTCTGACATTAGGCAAGTTACTTAATCCCTCAGTGCCTCAGTTTCCTCATCTGCAAAACATGAATAATAATTTTACCTACCTCATAGATTTATTGTGAGAAATAAATGAGTTGATCTATGAAAAGCACTTAGAACTTGTGACACACATATGTGCCTGACACACATAAAATGTATATAAGTAAACTATTATTGTTATGATTAATAAAACCCTGATATTATATTAAGGTTGCAATTTGCCAGCTGAAAGTCTATATTACCCATCTTTTCTTATACCTAGAGGTGATCAATGAGAGAGATATAGGGAGAAATCATTGATATTGCTTCCAAGAATTCTCCGTAAAGAAGGCTGCCTCAGCTGGGCAGTATGTCCTTTACCTTCTTCCCCTTCCTCCTTATTCTTGTTGGAATACAAGTATGATGGTTAGAACTCTAGCAGCCATCTTGTACCATTAGGCAACTTTGAAAAAGAAAGCTATATGCTAAAGATGGCGCAGCAGAGAGATTGAAGGAACATAGGTCCCTGCTCACTCCAGCTCTCTCCAACCCTGAGTTGTCCAGCTTCAGACATCTTTTACCTGAGTGGAAATAAATTGCGATCTTGTTTTAGTCATTGTTATTTAGACTTTTCTGCCACAGCAGCTAAACATAATTCCTAATTGATAGAGCATTGTGAATCGATTAAAATTATTTTCTTTTTTTGGCGTAGGCGAGAAGAGGTAATAATAATGCCATTCTTTTAAACGTCAGAGTGACAGGGCTTTACATTTCAACATTGAACTGCAGCTTTGCATCAAGGTGTCATTTTAGACTGCTTAAAACAGGACGATTCCATTTAATTCTAATCTCTCCAAGGATTATATAGTATTGTGGGGGAAATCCTAGCTATCATTTAGCTCCAGCACAGCACAATATCTCATTACTAGCCTGCAGTTATCAGAAGAGTTTCCTCTCAAGGTTGTAATCATTATGAAAATGGCAATGAAGTACTTAGTCAAAAGAGAGTAAAGTATGCTTCAATTAAAACTTGATAGCAACACAAATCTTCCTTTTCTTTCTTGACTCGTGCATAAAAGCTGTCTATGCCAACACTTAACTACTCAGTTAGAAAGCAGCACCAGATAAGGCTTAACAAGCAAGGATCACGAGGTGGCTATAGAAATGTGGTACTGTGGTGTCCTTTAGGGGGTGATGGCCACATACATGATTTAACTTTTCTCTTGATAAGGCCATGTCATTTTACAGAAAGACACCAGTAAGATGTAACTCTCTGTTCAATTAACACATGACACATGTGACTAGCATGATATAATCACTTATAGATGATAAGGAATTGGTTGAAATCTGTTGGTAAAATGTTGCTTAGATGGACATTTCTGGGTGCATCTCCAGTCTCCACCTTTTGTCCACATAGAGGAACTCCATTACTTGATTTTAAGAGGAGCAAACAAGAGGAGTATAATCAGATGTAGTGGCGGGTGAAGGGACGAGTGTTAGCAAGTGGTTACAGGGAAAAATAGTGAAGATTTTAGAGATTAACACATAAGTATTTAAAAATGACTTAAGTTTGTGTTTGATAGGTTCTCAAACAGATTACTGCCAACTGGCAGCCAGGTAATTGCTTTCTTTTTTGGTTAAGTTCACACGTTTCACTTCAGCAGCCCAGGGTTTGTGGGTTCGGATCCCAGGTGCAGACCTACACCACTTGGCAAGCCATGCTGTGGCAGGTGACCCACATGTGAAGTAGAGGAAGATGGGCACGGACGTTAGCTCAGGGCCAGTCTTCCTCAGCGAAAAGAGGAGCATTGGCAGCTGATGTTAGCTCAGGGCTAATCTTCCTCAAAAAAAAAAAAAAGTCACTGTGTCAGTGAGGCTTGTGCTGGGCAACTTGTCTAAAAAATATGTCCTCAATGTTTGCAATTCTGGGTCAAGTTTTCCGGTATGCATACCTTTCAATGTTGTTTTTATTTCAGGATAGTTTTCCTGAATTAACACTTTTAGTATTACTTCTGTTTCTTGGCATTGATTTTCTTGTTCATGGACATATTATACATATATTTGAGCTTATTTTCCTTCTATTTTATTTCACCGGTTTCTCCTTCAGGGATTACTATTATAGATATAATGGAGCTTATTTTCCCATATCTTTTATCTGTCCTGTTCCTCAACATTTCTTATTGCTTTCCTCCCTTTTTTGTTTTTACAACTTTCCTTTTTTCTTTTTATTTCTTTTAAGAAATTATCTGTCGAGTTTAGTAGCTCACATATTCTTTATATTTTTCATTACCAAATTTGTTTTTTCCTTTATTTCTAATCTTTTTCTGAGTTCAACCACCTTATTTGAACTTTTAAAATTCTGATCTATATTGTCTGTTCATAACTTCTATCATTTATTATTTTTAGCTCACTCAAAAATTTTAGTTTATAATTTTCACCATTTTTTAGCACACCTGGCCTGTTTTCATGTCTGTAGGTTTTTCACTCCACATTCTTTTGTTACTTCCAAAAACTTTGTATGGGTTTCAAACCAATCACTTTCTGCAGCCTGTTCCTATGTGAAATTAGTTTTGCTGAACTGTTAGAAAGGAGAGGTGGGTCAGTACATCTTTTCTGTCTTCATAGTTCTAGAGCTGCTTCTTGTTTTCATGAAGTCTTTCAAAAATGTGGTTTTATACTTTCTGAGCTCCCCTGATATGGTCCCCCTCTTTTTATCTGGATTTTCGTTTTTCTTTTTCCTTTTTCTTTTTCTTCTTTTTTTTTTTAATGAGGAAGATTGGCCCTGAGCTAACATTTGTTGCCAATCTTCCTCTTTTTGCTTGATGAAGATTGTAGCTGAGCTAATATCTATGCCAATCTTCCTCTGTTTTATGTGGGATGCTGTCTCAGCATGGCTTGATGAGTATGCAGAGTTTCACACCCAGGATCCAAACCTGGGAACCCTGGGCCACCAAAGCAGAGCATGCAAACATAACCACTACACCACCAGGCCAGCCCCATCTTTTCTTTGCCTATACAGTCAGCCTTCCATTTCTGCAGGTTCCACACCAACCAACCACTGATGGAAAGACCTATGACTGTTGTGTCTGTAGTGAACATGGACAGACATTTTTCTCATCATTATTCCCTAAACAATACAACATAACAACTATTTACATAGCATTTATGTTGTATTAGGTATTACAAATAATCTAGAGATGATTTAAATTATATGGGAGGATGTGCATAGATTATATGCAAACACTATGTCATTTTATATACGGGACTTGAGCATTCTCAGATTTTGGTCCTGGAACCCGTCCCCCGTGGATACTGAGTGATGACTGTATTGTCCCTGTCCTGCTCAACTTGGATTCTTTTCCCAACCATTTCTTCTCATTGTAGGACATTGTCTAGATAGAAGCTTTCACTGGTTAGTTTTGAGTATTTACACAAACTAATTGCTCCATTTTGTCAGACCTTACGTGGAACTCATGCTCCAGGACTTGGAAAGTGCAGAAAACTCTTCCACTTTCAACTGCTGTGCTTTCTGGTGAGAATCAGTTGGAATTTAGGGGTTCTCCTCCTTTCAGGTCATTCAGATGTCCATTTGCTCATTCCTATTCCTCTTAGACATCCTATACAATACAGTTTTATAGTTATTGGTGGCTTATCTCCATCTGCTTGTATTTTGGAGGCCGTGGCAATATTTTGTCATCATTTTTATTGTAGCTGTTAGCTGTGAGGTCTTGGTTTTGCTATCCTAGTTTCAGTGCCTCTTTTTATGATAGAATTTTGGAAAATCCAATATTAAGCCACCACAACCATCTTTTCATAATTTTCTAGAAAAGTGGATTTGTAGATTTTTAATTTTGATAGATAGTGACAAATTTCCTTCTTATTTACTCTCATACACATTTTATGAGAGTTTGTTTCCCCACATCATGTTTAACATTAGATATCATCATTACTTTTCATCTTTGGCAGTCTAATAAGTGGACAGTTTTACATTGCTGTTTCATGTTGCCTTTCATGAATGCAGCTTAAGAAGGAAGAGGTAACTCAAGCTCTTTTCACCGCTGTACTAGGGAATCATATGTATTTTCCTATGAAATAAGCTTTATATCCTTGAAACATATTTCTAACAAGTTGACGGTCTTGTTTGTGTTGATTTATTATTTTAATATATTAACACATTGGTTAGATTGAAGAATTTTATTATAGTAATAATATGTGTCATAAGTATACCATCATAAACATTCTATTATTTTAGACAATGTTATCCAAATATGCTGTTTTCGTCAAAGATTTGGAATCCCAAGTTTATCACTCTTAAATTACAAAACTGTACTTGGATTGATTAATGAACATTTAATTCTGATTCACTGAACTGTCTGCCTACTCTTTTTCTACTAACACTCATTTAAAATTCCTATTTTTCTAATGTTTTAATATCTACAAGGACTATGTCCCTCTCAACACATTTTTCGTAATTTTTTCTTTCTATTAGATGAAATTTAGTTGTAATTTTCACTTTCTAAGGAAATAAGTGGCTTGTCTGAAGTCACATTATTAGGGGTGGGCAGAAGCAGGATTTGAAATAAAATCTGCCTGGCTCCAAAATTTATGCTCTATTTATATAGTTCTTTTTTAAAAATTCAATTGTTTTCATTCAGCAGGAAAAACAAATCTGTGGTGTGTACTGTGTGCCGGATTCTGTGCTAACTGCTAAGATTACAAAGATAAATTATTTTGCTTCTGAACTTGAAAGCTTATTGCCTCATATCCTATTGTTATTCTTTTTTTATTGCCAATTTCCCTCCAGAAAATCATATATAAATCTTTGTAAAGCCTTTTAAGCCCATAAAAGCAGTCATTTTTAATATCATAAATATATCAGTTGGGCACAGAGACAGTTTCTAAAATAACTTTTGTTTGGATCCATTTTTATGGGAGAGGAATACTTGCAAAGGAATAGAGGCAAGGTTTACACTTTAAAAATTACAAAGTCTAATCTCTTCTACAAAACAGTTGCTTTTGGAGTTTATACATAAAGGTCCTAACTCATGCTCCCTAATTCCTTTTTAAAGATTATTTGATATATCAGAAAACATGGCTCAGGTTTCAAGTCCTTTTTCATTGTATTAGTTATTTATAGCTAACTATTTATAGTTTATTTATAAACTATTACTCTGAAACGTAGTGGCTTGAAACAGTAATATTTAATATCTCACAGTGTCTGTTGCTCAGGAATCCAATTGAGACCAGGCTGAGTGTTCTGCTTCAAGATGTCTTCAATCAAGATGTCAGCCAGGACCACAGTCGGTGTAAGGTTCAACTGACTAAGGGTCCACTTCAAGCTCCCTCACCAGGTTGTTGGCAGGATTCAGGGCCTCAGTTTTTCTCCAGCTGTTGGTCAGAGGCTGCACTCAATTCCTTGCCACTTGGATGTCTCTATGGCACAGCTTAAAATATGGCAGCTTGCTTCATCAGAGCAAGCAAGCAGGAAGACAAGAGAAAGGTGTGCTAGCAAAATGACAGTCAGGTTTTAATCTAATCTTGGTAGTACCATCCCGTCCCATCACCTTTGCTGGGTTTGGTTCATTAGAAGCAGGTCACTGGGTTCATCTCACATGCAAGTGGAGGGGATCATAAAAGAACATGAATAACCAGAAGCAAGGAGTCCTTACAGGTCATTTTAGTAATCTGCCTGCCACTCTCCTCTCTGTACTGATGCTGCAATCCTGGCTTGTTTTGTGTAGTAGAGAATCGTAGAAGAAAAGACACATATTTAGAAATTATTATCAATAAAATTAAACTGGATATTCACACAATAAAAATCTGCCAAAATTTTCTTTATTTTTACCTTTACTGATAATAGCTAGCATTTATGAAACACTTGCTGTATGGCCTAATGCCGGACTAAATATTGTACAAGTTTTGTCTCATTTAGTATTCACATAAGGTTACTAGCACAATCTTAAGAGTTTGGTGATACTATTTCCTTCTTGTTATATCTGAGGAAGCCAGGGTGCAGAGAATCTAAGTAACTTGCCCCAAGCCATACAACTAGTAAAACTGGCCAGCCGATCTTCAACTCCACGGTTGCCACCACTACATTGTAAACAGGAAGTTGTGTTGTTGTTGTTGTTTTTAAGTCTCTCTAAGTATTGTTAACTGAATACTCTCTATTTCATTGGTAGGAACTAATTTTGAGACTAAAATCATCTTCCAGGGAGGACTTTTGGGTGTCTGAAAAATAAAACCCAGCTATGACTTAAAATCCACATAAATATCATGCAATAAGGCTTTGCTGCACAGAAATTTTATAAGCCTGAAGCAGTTATAACGCTGAACTGTGAAAAACCTGAACAGACACAAACCATTTGCAGATAATTGTACTGACATTCCTACTTTATTACTTTTAATAGAATTGAATTTGTGGTGCTCATGCCAGGGTACATGAGCTCTACCTTCAAGAGGAAGACATGCCACATGTCCTTATTCTCAGTTGAATAGAATGCTTTTAGCAGGACGAAGGACACATTTACTTAACTAAGAGGCCAGCCTTAACTAAAATAAAATCATTTAAAAAATGATTTCAGATGATCCTGCGCGTTTAGCCTAGCTATAGGTAAAAGAGATTGGATGATAGAAAGTAGTTGTATAGTGGAGCTCTCTGTGCAAATTTGGTATTCATTCCAATCTATATCAAGCATCTACTAGATAACCCACCATTAAACCCTGAGAGGAATAAAACCTGAGACAAACATAGATACATTGTCGAGGATTACTTTTGCATTCAATGACTACTGAGAGTAAGAAAACTTTAAAATATTTTATGGGAAACTAATTAATTAACAAAATGAAACACTTGAACATAATACTAATGAGACCACATACATTATTGTTTATTTTTACACATTTTAAACTTATAAAATTTATCACACTTGCAGAAGAGTCACTAAAATGTATAGTTTAAGAAATAGTTATAAAGCAAACACATTTAACCTATACTCAGGTTAGGAATTAAAAACTTGCCAGTAACTCATACGCCTGTTGTGTGCCCCTTCTTGCTTTCTCTCTTCCTTTCAACTCTTGTCTTTTCTTTAAAGCTTCAGCACTTATTTGTGCATCCCTGAAAAGTAGAATGTTGTTTTGCCTATTTTTGAATGGTATTTAAATAGAATCTTATGGAATCCTTTTGTGACTTTTGTTTTTTGCTAAATTTCATGTTTATGAAAACCATCCTTGTTTATGTGAATACCTATAGTTAATTTTTATTGTTGAAGAACATTCTATTTTATCAACGTACTACAATTTATTTAATCTATTGTTATTGGACATTTGATCATCTTCAGTTTGGGCTGTTACATCAGTGCTGCTATGAGCACCCCATTGTGTGTCTTTTTGGGCATGTTTGCAAGAATCTCTCAGATTTTCTTCATTTTTACGGGACAATGCCAAATTATTGTCAATTTTACTAGATAATTCTATACTATTTTCAAAAGTCAGTATGCCTGCAGTGCATGAGAATTTATGTTGTTCCACATTCTCACCAACATTGGTATTTTCTCCTTCTTCTCCTCCTCTCCCTCTTCCTCCTCCTCCTCCTCCTTCTTATTCTTATCAGTTCTAGTTAGCCTGGTGGCCATGTACTACTTTCTTATGTTCTTTCTAATTTGTTCTTTTTGATTATCAGTATGGTTGAGCATATTTTCATACAGCTATTGATCATATGTATATCCTTTTACATGAAATACTTATTTTGGTCTTGGTACCATTTTATTTTGGATTCATTCCTTTTTCTAATTTATTTATAGGAGTTCTTTATATATTCAGAATCTGAATTCTTAGTTATGTGTGTTGAAAATAGCTTCTCTCATTTTGTAGCTGTTTTTATTTAATTCATGGAGGCTTTTGATTAACAGAACTTCTATATTTTAATCTGGTCACAGATATGGTTTTTATTATGGATATTATGTATGATGGCAATACTCTCCAAATTGATCTAAAGATTCAATTCAATTCCTATCAAAATCCTAGTGACCTGTTTTGCAGAATTTGAGAAGCTGTTTCTATTATTCATATGGAAATGCAAGGGACCCCAATAACAAAGAAAGAACAAGGTTGACGGACTTATACTTCCTGATTTTAAAACTTACTGTAAAACTAGTTATCTAGCAATAGGGTACTGGCATAAGGACTGACATACAAATCAATGGAATAGAGTTGAAATTCCAGAAATAAAGCTTTATGTTTATAATCAATTGGTTTTGACAAAGGTGCCAAGCCAATTCAATGGATAAAGTGGGGAATAGGAGCCTTTCTATAGATAGTACTGGGACAACTGGACATGCACATGAAAAAGAAAGAATTTTGTCCTCTGCTTCATATTATATCTAAAAACTAACTCAAAATGAATCAAGACCTAAACTTAAATATATGAAACTCTTAGGAAAAAGCACAGGGCAAATTTTCATGACCTTGGACTAGTAAATGGTTTCTTAGTTTTATGCCCAAAGCACAACCAGACAAAGAAAAAATAGATAAATTAGATTTCAAAAATAAAAATGCTTGGGGGCCAGCCCGATGGCACAGTGGTTAAGTTCACATGTTCCACTTCAGCAGCCCAGGGTTTGCTGGTTCAGATCCCAGGTGTGGACCTACGTACCACTTGTCCAGCCATGCTGTGGTAGGCGCCCCACATGTAAAGTAGAGGAAGATGGGCACAGATGTGAGGTCAGGGCCAGTTTTCCTCAGCAAAAAGAGGAGGATTGGTGGCAGATGTTAGCTCAGGGCTAATCTTCCTCAAAAAGAAAAAAAAAAGAGAAAGAAAAATGTTTGTACTTTAATGTATACCATCAAAGAAGTGAAGATACACCCCACTGAATGGGAGAAAATATTTGCAAATCATAAGGGATTTGTATCCAGAATATATAAAAGACTCTTAGAACTCAACCAGAAAAAGTTAAATAACCTAATTAAATAATGGGTAAAAAATTGAATAGACATTTCTCCAAAGATGTACAAAGAAGTGGAAATAAGCACATAAAAGGAGATATTCAATATCACTAGTCATTAGAGAAATGCAAATCAAAACCACAGTGAAATATCACTTCACACTCACTAGAAGAGAGTGAAACAAAAAAGACAGACAATAACAAGTTTTGGCAAGGGCATGGAGAAGCTGGAACCATCATTGCTCGTGTTATTGTAAAAGGTACAGGCACTGTGGACAACAGGCACTGTGGACAGCAGTTTGTCAGTTCCTCAAAAGTTTAAATGTAGAGCCAAGACAAGAGATAGCTGTGCTAGCAGAATGGCAGTCAGGTTTTAATCTAATCTTCATATGCATATGCATATATGATGCAGCAATTCTTCTCGTAGGTCTATACCCAGGACAACTGAAGACAAATGTCCACTCAAAATGTGCACACAAATGTTCACAACAACGTTATTCATAATGTTCAAAAAATGTAAACAAACCAAATGTCCATTAACTGATAAATGGATGAAAAAATGTGGTATATTCATATAGTGGAATATTGTTCAGCATAGAAAGGAATGAAGTACTGGTACATACTACAACATGGAGGAACGTCAAAAACATTGTGCTATATAAAAGAAGCCAGTGACAAAAGACCGCATATTGTATCATTCATTTAAATAAAATGTCTAGAATAGGTAAATCTATAGAAAGAGGAAGTAGATTAATAGTTGTCAAGGGCTGGGGGGTTGGGGAAAATTTGGAGAGACTGCCAATGTGTGTGGAGTTCCTTTGCCGGAGGGATGATAAAAATATTTTGAAATTAGGTAGGGCTTGTGTTTGCATAATTTTATGAACATTAAAAACCACTAGCCTGTATACTTTAGACAGGTGAATTTTATGTTATATGAATTATATCTCAATAGAAGGTATAAGAAAATTTTACTTGCCTCATTGTGGATTTGTCTATTTTTTTCCTACTATATTTTAAACTTTTGTTATTACCTGAATATAAAAATTCATTAAAATTCATGGTTATACCTCTCTGGGAATTGCACCTTTTATCTTTAATAACTATCTTTAACTGTATTTTTCGACTTCAAGTCTATTCGTCTATTATTTACGCAGCTACACCTGCTTTCTTTGATAAGAATTTGATTGGTTATAACTTTTTAAAGATTCTTTTACTTTCAACTTCTCTATTTTCTAATTGTGGATGCTTCTCTTACAAGTAGCAAGGTCCTTGGAAAGGGCCTAGTGATGTATTCATCAGCCATATGTTTTGGTTAAATTTGCAGGATAAGGTATCTTGACTATAATTGATTAAGTAATTGATTAAGATTACTACTTTTTTTCCATTAGATTTTTCCTCAGTCATACTTCCCCACCTGATGAATGGCGATAGAGTGGCCATGGGAATTTTGGGGATAAGCTGAGGAGATAAGTACTTTCCGTCTACGGGGATCTGTTTAAGTGATTTATAGAGTCATTTTCCTAGATATTTAATTCTTGTTTGCCATGTTGGTGTAGGAATGCCTTCCAGGAATCCTCCGGCTGCACTTCCTGCTGACTCACTTGGCATCAGGGCACAGAACATACGGCCCTGAGGCTGAACTGCCATATGAACTCGTCCTACAGTACCTGGCACCAGAAAGATGGGTGAAGTGGAGGAGAAATAAGTTTGGAAAAGTATGAATGCTGGAAGTTATCTATGGAAAAAATTTTCCAATCCAAGAGGTTTAAAATTGTAAATAGAGGATTTGTTTCTTCTCTATGGTTGGTCAAATCAGAAGCTCTCTCCTGCCAGGTGTATGTATACTCAGTAATTCACATGCACAATTATAAATACTCTAGTTTGTTTGCTTAAGTATCTTACACAATAGAATCTATTAGGCCTCCCGTGTTTTGTAGGGTACAAAGCTGTAGACATGCTACAAATAAGTACATGTTTGTGTTCAGTCTCATGTTTCATGCATCTTAACATCTGGGAGCACTTCTTAGTATGTTTGAGGCATCTTGTCATTTAAATCCCAAATGATATGGCTCATGTTAAAAAAAAATAAAGATTTCCGGCTAATGTGACCTAAAATACTAACATGGATGAATATATCATAAAATATGCCATACAATAAAACTGTCAACAATAATTTGGTTTATGAGTATTTAATTCTTTAATATATTTCCCTGCACGAAAAATTTTTAAATACTCTGAAATCTCACAGCTCATATATGAAACAAACTTAGAGGGGTTTTCCTAATTTTGACAAAAATCTTTTAAAAATCCACACGATACTATTAGTAATGTCATGAAGCTGAAACTTTTACCAATACCAATGTTAAAAACACCACCAATAATAAAAACAAATTTCGATCATGTTTAAAAAATTGGAATTATCTTTCTATCCTGTGTACTGAAAAATTTCCAAAATTTTTATTATACGAAGAGCAATAGAAATGTATGCAGCCAAAAAATTTAAGGAAATACTCTTATATAGGTGTATTCAAAAAGAAATTTTAAAAACTTTTTAAAATTTGTTTTGGCTTATGGCATTTTGGGGTATTTAAAACTTGTAATTTGTTATGATTTCTCATTCTAAATAAATATTAAATATTGTACTTGTTATTGGTTATTCTTTATTTCTTTTCCTTAGAGAGAGAACTCCAAGTTAAATAAACCTCTGACCTCTTACAAAATCTGGATTTGTGTCTATCTCTTTCTCTCTGAATGGTCTTTCATTTTAATTTTTGTCATTAAGTGAGTATAAAACGGTATTTCACTCTGGTCTCGTTTTGCATTTTCTTGGTCACTACTAATGTTTTTATTGGCCATATGAATTTTTTTTCTTTGAAGAGTCTCTATATTCTTTATGTTCATTTCATTTCTTTTTTTTTTTTTAAGATTTTATTTTTTTCCTTTTTCTCCCCAAAGCCCCCCGGTACATCATTGTATATTCTTTGTTGTGGATCCTTCTAGTTGTGGCATGTGGGACACTGCCTCAGTGTGGTTTGATGAGCAGTGCCATGTCCGCACCCAGGATTCGAACCAACGAAACACTGGGCCGCCTGCAGCGGAGCGCTCGAACTTAACCACTCGGCCACGGGGCCAGCCCCTATGACCATTTCTTTTATCATTTAAAAGTTTTTCATATTGTTTTGTGGAAGCTTTTCTTTTTTATCACATCTCAATATTTGTTGTTATTGCAAATATTTTCTCCCACCTTATAACATTTTTCACTTAATTTAATATGACTTTGATTAATCACCCTTCTCAGTTGTGATATAGTTAAATTTACGTCTTCTTATTTACAGTCGACATTTTTTTTAATTTTTAAGAAACTTCCATACGTCTAAATCTAAAAACTTTTTAAATAGGTTTTTCTACTAGACATTTAAAAATTTCATTTTTGACATTTGTCTTTAATTTCTTAGCATTTTATGTTTACATATGGGGTGAAGTGGCTTCAATTTTATCTTTTTTTTTCATATGGATAGCTATTTTTTCCCCAAACATCTTTCCTTTCCCAAATGATCTGAAAGATCACCTTTGTCATATACCAACATGTGTCATTTTACAGTGTCTTATTTGTTGTAGCTTTATAACAATTCCTGATCGCTCCTTGGACAATTCCTTTGCTCCTGTTCTCTAGCTACTATCGGCCCTTTACTCGTCCATATAAAATTTTAGAATTATGTTATATTTCATGAATAACCTTGGTACATTGGAATTCTATTGGATATGATCATTATCAGGAGGTAAACAATTTCAAAATAGTCTTTCTAGCCAGGGACATGGTAAATCACTTCATATATTGAGATGTCTTTTAATATATTTTAATAAAGATTTTAAAAAACTTCCCCTTAGCAGTCTTGAACATTTTTACAGATTCTTGATCTTCTGTAATAACATAAATTTTGACATCTGTTTAATTGTATTTTCAGGTTGTTTGTTACTGGTAATTAAAATGATATGAATTTTGTATTACTATTTAATTAAATAGTAATTTTATACATAAACAATTCACTAAATTATTTGCAGTAATTTGTAGACTATTTTGGTTGTCTATGTAAATTAGTATTTCTTTCCTACTTTACATCTTTATGTCTCCTTTGTTTTTCATTGTCTTACTACACTTGCTAAGACTTCTAATACAATGCTGCATAAAAGTACTGGTATTGTGCATCCTTGTCTTAGTCCTGATTGTAAAGAGAACTCTTGTAATGTTTCCTCTTTGAGGATTATATTTACTTTAGGTCTATCCTCTTTATAAGATTAAAGACATTCTTTTCTATTCCTTATTTACTAATAATGTTCATCATGATGGGTACTGGATTTTATTAAACATTTTTTTTAACCTAAGTAGATTATCACTTTTTCCGCTTTGATCTGTTAATGTGTTAAATTAAATTATGAATTTGAACATATTGACCTATTCTCATATAAGTGCAATACTGTTTTGACCAACATAAATTATTTGAAAAACACATTTGGATTCAATTTTATAAAATTTGATTTAAGATATTGCATTTATATCAATGAGTAAAATGTTTCTGTAATTTTCCTTTCTTATAATATATTTTTGTCGGTTTAATATTAGATATATCTAGGAATAGTAGAATGAGTGTGGAGAATTTTCTCCTTTTCTGTTGTATGCAATATTTGACATGATCTGTTCTTTGAAAATTTGATAGAACTCTCCTATCTTCTGGATTCCATTTTTATTATTAAAAGGTTAACTGTCTATCTTTCATTCTTTTGAAAATAACCTGTCTTTTTCTCTATCACTTTTTTTTGTGTGAGGAAGATTGGCCCTAAGTTAACATCTGTTGCCAACCTTCCTCTTTTTGCTTGAGGAAGATTGTTGCTGAGCTAACATCTGTGCCAGCCTTTCTCTATTTTATATGTGGGACGCTTCCACAGCATGGCTTGATGAGCAGTGTGTAGGTATGTGCCTGGGATCCGAACCTGCAAACCCTAGGCCACCGAAGCAGAGCATGTGAACTTAACCACTATGCCACCAGGCCGGCCCCGCTATTACATTTCACTATTTTACCTTTTTATTTGATGTTCCAGAGTTTCATTCAGATGTTTCTATGTGTGGATTTCTTTTAATATATTCTACAAATGACACATGGGACTTCTTGAATCATTTGACATCTTACATTAGTTATGGAATATTCTCAGCTGTGTTTTTTTTTTTTTTTACCAATTACTTCCTTTCTCTCTATCTGGATTACTAAATAGAACTATGTTAAACTTTCTCAGTTATTTTCACCATCTCTTAATCTTTTTTGTAGTTTCTACATTTTTCCTCTCTGTGCTACACTCTGTATAATCTCTTCTCACCTATCCTCCATTGTACTAACTCTCTCCCTCTATTGTGTCTAATCTGATGTTGTAATCATTCATTGCATTTCTATTTTTAATTTTCATGTTTTTAATTTCTGTAAGTTCTCTTTAAGTCTTTTTCAAAGCTGCTTGTTTTCCTTTATTGTTTCCAATTCCCTGAAGATGAATTCAAACTAGTGTTTTGTTTCTTTAATTCTAGTCAGTATAAATACTTTTTATTCTAATAACATGAATATATGATGAATTTATGGTCTATTTCTGCTATTGATTTTTTTTTGCTAGTTCTTACACATAGTATCTTATTTCCGTGAGTATTTTTTTATTTATTTTTCCTAGAGCTGCTTACATCTTGAAAAATTACTCATGAAAATTCTTTGAGTCCTAGGATGAAGGTTTACTCGTCTAGACAAGATTTTCATTTACTTCCTTGGATCCCTGGAAGTACTAGCAATCTCCATCAACTTTACTGCAAACTTATGGCAAGTTTTTACATCTTTTAACAGTACAATGTAAATTTTGGCTAGATAGTCACCTAAGGATCAGTCCGAGTTACTACTTCACAAAGCCATTTCTATGTTACCTACTTGCTCCTGGAATTTAATATTGGTGATTTATTCAAACAATTGTTATTGCTTGTATTTAGGATTTGAGTTTGCTTGGCAGTTAGTCTAAATACTTAAGGAATAGGAAGTCTGATATTTCCTTCAGATTCTAGTTTCTGTCATAGTTTTATAACACCTGTGTTACTGAAATGATCTGATTGCTACAAATGTGTGGATTCAATTTAAGATTTAAGGTGGTGTTTATTAGCTACTCAGTTGTAGAATTCATCATTGAATGTTTACAGAAAGTTGATTTGGCCAGAGACCAAAAACTGGAGATGTTTTTATGGCATTGCTTGTTTGTAAACATTTTGCTTAATCAAGCTAAACTTTCAAGCAATTAAATATGAATAGATACTGTGACTAACAATGTAAGCACTAGAGTAATTTAAAATACCTTTATCTAAAGGAAAATGCCATTCTGGTGCTTTTGCTAGCAATCAGCATATGGATTTAATGTAAGACTTTTCATTATAGTAATTAACTACTGAGCTTCTGAAAGGAGAAATGCATACATTTTAAAAAGGCAGTTTGCTTAGCTTATGGAAATATAATATTCAGTTTTATATGTCACTTAATAGATTCTTCTATCATTGAACATCTGTAAGTTTAATGATTACTATCTTTATCTATTTAGAACCAAATTCTAAAGTAACAGATGTACTGAAATAATATATTTGATGCAAAAATTCATTAAAATAATGTGCATTGTGTAATATATATTATTATACACATGCTTGTGCTTGCTTAGCACAGATTCCTAGCACTTCACATAAATGATGCTGTGATTATGATTCCCAGGCTCTTGTGCTTTTAGATGTATAGAGATAAAGTACATTACACTTTAGAGTATAAAGTTAGCACTACTTACGTCGTATGAAACAGAAACGCACTCAGCTTGAGCAAAAAGGTAATTTATTAGGGCAGCAATATACCTGGGCCTCGGGAATAGAATTAGAATGAGAACACACTAAAGAATCCATTATGTTACTCTCTTGGTGCCTCTCATGACCATTTCTCTCTGTATATCATGCTTTTTCTCCTTCATTGCAGAAGAGTTTTTCTCTTTCCCCATCCCCTAGGTAAAAATAACCAACACCACCTGCTTTGGGATTTATGCAAAGTCATGAAGTAATTGAGAAAAAATAAATTGACTCTGGGTCTCAGTTCCCAATATTTGGGAAGGAATTGATTGGTTGAGTTCAGGCCTCACCCCTAGGGTGTGAATGATGATCAAGTATGATCATAATGGCTGTCGTTGTACCAGTGTTGATGGAGAAGGAAAGGAATAGTCCCAGAAAAGAGATGCTGGAAGACAATTTAGTGTCTCTCATATATGGCCGGAGGCTGCATTCTCTAATTCCTTGCATTCAAAGTGCAGTCAATGGAACGACAACACTGATATTACCAGGGAGCTTGTTAGAAATTTAGAATCTCAGGCAACTTTATCCCTTATGAATCAGGATTTGCATTTGGCAAGACCCTCAGCTGATTTGTATGCACGTTAAAAATTAAAAGCATGGTTCTAGTCTGTTAAAAAGTCAGGACCAGGTGCATGACAATTGATTTTATTTCAAGGTACATTTTACTCCTAACCAGACACAACCCTTTAGCTTCCCAAGTTAACCCTTTGCATCGTGGCAGAATCTATATCAACTGTTATGTATACAACTTATAATTAATATAATGCAATATAAAGAATCTTGAGAGTGAGTTTATAGATCACCACAAATTCATTCCCATTAATGGAAAAATCAAACAATTTATGGTTCAGATCATAATAATTTGAGTCAATAGTTCCAATTTTATATATCAAGGATAGAATAATATATCAATTGACAATATATTTCAAATATTTCTAAATTTTACTAGTACGATATATTTATATTAATTACCAAAAAAATAATAGCTGATTGGATAACTCAGATAGAAACAAGTGATCCCACTAACCTTAATGACGACGTTTAGGATCATGGCAACCTCAGCTCTTAGGTATCATGTACTTTAATTTTTATGTAAGTATATTTTAGGAGTAAAACATTATTAGCTAAGTGTTATTTATGATTATTACATGCCAGAAACTTTTCTAAATAATTTACATCAATTTTATGGTTTATATTTGGTCATGTTCCGATTGTGGTCTACCACAGTTGAACTTTTACAAATATAACTGTTTTTAGCTTGTTTTTGTTTTGTTTCTATCACTGTAGTATATATTTTAACTTGAGGTTAGGATATGGAGTTGAACTGACTTGGGTTTGAATTTAGATTCAATTTATTAATAGTGGCATACGTCTTACATCAACTTCCTATGCCCCAGTCCTCCATCTGTAAGGTGGAAATAATAATTACAATTCCTTTATAGAGTTGTGAGGATTAAAAGAGAAAATGTGTGTATCCTGGCACAGAGTTAGCATCAGTAAGGATTAGTTATTATTATTATTAATCTTATTATATGAGCACTTTTACTTAATTTCATTTGGTTCATGACAGCAAGTTTTCCATGTTATTTTTGGAAACAGTTTGAGTCTATCTAACCACTGGGAAAAAGAAACTTTCTTCTTTGGTGAGCCTGATTTTACTGAGCCAAGTGTGGCTGATTTGGGTTAGATATTTATTGCCATTAGGTCTCTTTCTTGAATGGAAACTTAAAAATCGTATGTGTTGCCTGTATCTGGTTATAACCTCCATTTGGAGTTTTCCACTTGATCACTTGTTTAGGTTGACTTCATGTAATCGTACACTATTGTATATATCCTATGTCAGAAACAGGTAAGCAGAGAAAAGTCAACTTGGAAGACGTTGTTTGATGATGTTTATAAATATTTTTGCAGAGCTTCATTCCATAAATAGGATTCTAGCTTCCTGATTTCCTAATTCAATATTAGACTTCCCACAGATAATTCATACGTCATTTTAGAGGTCAGAACCTCCAGGTTAGAAGTTTTGTGTAAATTAATGAATTCCAGTGATCCAAAAAGCAATCCTTGATTTCATACAAATAGATTTCAAAGAACTTTGCAAATATCCTCTAATACCTCCGTATGACATGGGGTTAGGTGGAATATTATTCTGATTCAGTATTTTGTTTCTGATTTCTCACAGATTTCATAAGATGAAAAATTCAGGTAGGATGTATCTCACATAAAAACACATTGAATTTTTTATTTTCTTCTCAAGGGTTTTTCTTTTCTCACGTTTGGAGCCAAGTGAGAGAGAGACTTAGAGGTCAGACAAAGAGCAAAATGTCACATTTATGTCTTTCATGACTAATTGGAAAATGTGAATTTAGATGTAAGGCTAAATTGGCTTGTTAATAATCCATCTCTGTATTAGACTAACTGACCCCATTAATGGGAGAACAGCACAGTCCCAGAATGAGCAGACCAGACCTCTTCACCAGACTCTTACCAATGAGACAGCAAACAGACCAGAATCCTTGCCTCCTGAAGACAAAATAAAAACACAGAATTTGCCAAGAGACTTATGCTCAGTTCTTTCTTCCAGCATCATTGTCAGGAAAATCATTCCTCCTTCAATGAACAAGATAATTCAAGCTTCACTCTATCATTTTTTTCCCTCAAGGTAACGCAGTGAGATGCCACAAAATTTTTAATATTACTATGGAATTGAAGACATCCTAAGCAGTAGTAAATTAATTACATTCCAACATTCTGGGTAGTTTTCAAAATCTAACGATGGATTGTTCACCTGAAATGTTTTAATTATCATTTTACATGTATGTAAGATTAAGTAGGGATTTATGACATCCTCAGAAAAGTAAAATGTAGCCCAGTCTTTGGAACTATGAATTCAAACTTATTGTAACTTTGAATGTGTAATTCAAATGCCATTCATTTCCTCTTACCATTGACAGTTAAAGGATGCACTTTCTTTACTAAACCTCTTCTAATTTCATGTACTTTCTTCTGCTCAACTTTCTTCATAATATCGCAATAGTTTCAGGGTGGAAGGAAGCTCATTGGGTAAAATCCAAGGCAAACCATTAATTACAATGCAATTGCATCGATAAAAATCTCAAGTATCAAATTTAGAATTTATTTTTGCTTTTCTTCTTCATTGGATCAATTCAATTTATTTTGATTCCTTCAACTCTAACCTCAATTAAACCCATTACATCATCATAAGAAGCCTATCTGTTCCCATGACACCATGTACATGGAATGCATAAGAAAGCCACCAGAGACAAGGTTTACTTGTCAAATCTCTAGGCTCTAAGGTTTCATGAGTGGGCAAAGAAGCGTGAATTCTGCTTTTCCTTTACTATCTTTCTCCTTTCCTATTTGTTAGTTTGACCTACAAACTTCTTTAGCAGTCTTTTTTCTTTTTTTTTAGACAGAAAAAATAAATTATAGCTAGTTATTGGTAAAAATTTTAATGCCACTGATTTTGTGGTATGGTCACAAAATCATAAGCTAGTATATAGAAATCTTATATCTTATGTGTAGTTTTCAAGATGATTTTTTCTTTGGTTTTTAAAAATCCTGTAATTTTTACCACTTAGTTTAATTGAGAATTGTCTGAAAGAGATTTTGGTAAGTGAGTTTTTTCAACATAAATATCCATTTAAAAATACACATGTTGGGTATTAGTGATATTCTTAAAGATGATTAAACTATTCTCTCTGGACAGTTTAACAGCATTTCTTACTACATACACATTCAAGCATCTGGTTTACCTAAAGAGAATTTAAAGGATGATGTCACCAGAGTACCTCATCTACATTGAAAACACTGCACTGCATACACCAGAGTGTTATTAGAAACATATGTTTGGTTTAAAAACGCTTGCCATTTCATTAATGGTGAGCCAGATTCTATTAGTGACAAAAATTTCTCAGGAAGTTAGCTGGCACTTGAATTTATTAAATTACTACTAAAAGGCACAACATCTTAAAGCTAGTCTCAAATATCTGTTGCACCAATTAAAATACTTGTTTTACTCTAAGAATAATAATCTTCTCTAAAAAAACCCTTGTATATAGTTGAGAGGGCATAGCAAAGATTTAGCGAGTCTATATAGCAGCACTTACATTTTTCCCGTTTAAAGAAAGGAAGGTCAACATTTAATCTCACAGTGAAATTATTGACCTATTTTCATAGAGGGTTAAAAAAATTGAAAAATTGTCTGGCCTTAGAGAGGAAATGCAAAAGACATATTATGGGGAAACATTTAACAGAAATAATCAGAAAAAAGTATTCTTTTTGGGTTGACCTAGTGTTTTAATGACTTCATTTTTAAAAGGAAGAGCTGTTTATAATAAACTACTCTTAAAATGCAAGACAAATGATAACAAGTCTTAAGCAATAAAAAACAAAAGATTAAGGACTTTTTTTTGTAATAATGATTGAGGTTAAGATGCAATAAATTACAGGATGTATATTTTATGCATACAGTGAATTTTAACTTTTACTTTAAAACATTACTAGAGAGGTTCTTCCTCCCAATTGTCATATAATTTCTTTTAAGATTTTTTTCCTGAAAGACAAAAACCTTTAGATTAGCAAAACTCATTTACTTCCTTTTAAAAGCAGTCTATCCCCAGAAGGGGAGTGGGTGGTAAATATCAAACGAAATCAGATTTCTAAGAAGGATAAAGATAGAATGGTTTTTAGATAGGTAACCCACCACATCTGCTTCCAACGGCTTATTTGAAGTCAATTTCGAAGTAGTCAAATATAATGTTATTGCATTGCTACATTAATGGATTAATTGATGCATTTCTTGTGAAAACCAAACCCCTCAAGATAAATGTAACATGACAAAACAAAACACCCTAAAGTCAATGAAACTGATAAAACAGGTACAAGATATAAATGACCTAGAAATAACGTGGTCTCCTAAAAGCACGTTATTTGCTTTCGTTTGTTTTTTGATATACTAGATTACATACACAGAATAGTCTCGGACTTATCAAATATCATAACTTTAGTGTCATATTAAAATGTGGTTTATTATATAGACTGGTGAATATGCACAAAGTTCAACAACTTCCAAACTGAGATTCTTTTGGGAGATAATATAATATAGTGAATGGGCACGGGTTTTGGAAATAAAGAGAGCCTGAGTTTTAGTCTCAATACCTTTCTATGCTAACTATGTGGCTCAGGATGAGCCTTATAATCTCTTTGAGCCTGTTTTCACTTCTGTAAAATGGAAAATTTTTTAATACACTGTGTACATGTATATACTTAGTCCAGTCACTAGGGCTTCCTAACAAATTACCCCAAAACTTAATGGTGTAAAATAAGCTTGTTCATAGGTTCTGTGGGTCCAGAATTCAGACAGAGCACAGTGGGAATGATTTGTATCTGTTCTGCAATGCCCTTGGCCTCAGCTGGAAGACTTGAAGATGGAGGCTGGAATTATCTAACGAAATCATCACCTCATACATGTAGAGTTACTGCTAGCTGTCACCTGAGGGCCTCATACCTCTTCACATGAGCCTTTCCATGAAAGGACTAGTTTAGGCTTCCTCACAACATGGTGGCTGGGTCGCAAGGATGGGTGTCCTGCCCGAGTGCCAAGTACAAGCTGCATCCATTCTGGAACCTAGCCTTGGAAGGCATATAAAATCGTTCTGCCTTACTATGTTGGTTAAAGCAGCCACAAGCCCTGCCGAGATACAATGGAACCCTGCTTCTTGATGGGAAGATTGGAAGATTTTCAGTTACGTTGCAAGTACATGTGGGATGGGGTACATATATTGTGTGACTGTCTTCCGAAAATAAAATCTTCTACTGTTCTCAACATATAGAAGCTATTATTACTTTTTTTAAAGTAATTTTATTGAGATCATAATGATTTATAACATTGTGTAATTTTTGGTGTACATTATTATTTATCAATTTCTGAATACACTCCATTGTGCTCAACCCCAGTAGTCTAATTTTTATCCATCACCCTACATATGTGCCCCTTTATTCCTTTTGCCCACCCCCTACCCCTTCCCCTCTGGTAACCACTAAGCTGTTCTCTTTATCCATGTGTTTGCTATCTTCCACATATGAGTGAAATCACACTCATTTGTCTTTGTATTTGTCTTTCTCTGTCTGGCTTATTTTGCTTCACATCATAGCCTCAAGTTCTATCCATATTCTTACAAATGGGATGATTTTGTCTTTTTTATGGCTGAGTAGTATTCCATTGTATATATATATATATATATATATATATATATATATACACACACACACACGTATACCACATCTTCTTTATCCATTCATCTGTAGAAGGACACTTGGGTTGTAGAAACTATTATTACTTTTATATAGTATAGTAAGGAATTATGGAAAAGTCAAGGATTTGGGATCAGGGCATTTTGCCACTCATTTACTTAAAAATATTTGTTGAATTATTTAGTGTTTCTGACAAATTCTTCATATATTGAATTGGGAGGATATATGTATTTTGAAGGGTTATCATAAAGATTAAAGAAATAATATACAAAAGCACTTGATAAATACTAAGTGCTCAATAAATGCTCCCCCACTATCTCCATCAAATTTTGGGTCTATGCGTAATGCCACTAAAAGTGGCTCAGGCTGCTGCTAAGTCAGACTTCCCAACAGGCCAAAGCAGTTGTTAATAGGCTGAAGGGCTGGATTTCTGTTTAGAATCAAACTTTGAGCAGCATGTTCAGGACAGGGCAAAATACAACTTTTTATATGGAAAAATCCAGTGTCACCAACAAGCTTGAGGAGCAAATTGAATCACAGACTCCTATAATCTTAGACAAGGAAGGTGGTTGAGAGGTCAAACTCCACATTTTATAGATAAGGGATCAAGAGAGGTTAAATTGCTTGTTCAAAGTTATAAACTAAGGAGCAAATCTGTGGCTGAAATTCATGTCTGCTAACTTCTAAATTCAAGTTGTAATACTCAACTATGCACATTCTGATTTTTTTATACCTTTGCCCCATGTAACAGAATCATGTATCAATTACAACTGAGCATATTATTTATGTGAATATAATAATATGATTATAACATTCTTATGTTATATGTGATTATATGTTATATGTGATTATAACATGTCTTATGACAGTTTTTCAAAATCTTTAATACAATAGAAGAAGTATTTTATTATGGAAAACAATCAGGAAGCTGAAGCTTAAAAACAGCTGAAACCATTTCCAAACAAAGTTTCCCAAAATGTACATTTCCATTTTTGAATTCTTGTTTCATTGGTTAATCAAAAACCCACCTGTGGGTGGATCAACCATAGATGTGCACGCAGTCAGTTCTCCTGCCATGGAACACAGTGTAGTCATTAAGGACAAGGGATTTGGGATCTGACTGTCTGAACTGGATCCTGCTTTGTCAGCTTATTTGACTTTCCTGTGCCTCCAACATCTGTTTGTACATTGAGTGATTGTGAGAAATAAGTGATGTATTAGTTTCCTGTTGCTGCTGTAACAAATTCCCACAAACTTAGTGGCATAAAACAACACAAATTTCTTCTCTTACAGTTCTAGACTCAGAAGTCCTAAGTTAATCTCACTAGGTTAAATTCGAGAGTCAGCAGGGCTGTTTTCTCCTGGAGGTTCTGAGGGAAGAATCTGTTTTCCTGCTTTTTGCAACTTCTAGCGGCCACTGTGTTCCTTGTGATTATATTTAGGACCCACACAGATCATCCAGGATCATCTTCACATTTTAAGATAATTTAATCACATCTTCAAAGTCCCTTTTACTAGATAAGGAAATATTTACAGGTTTGGGGATTAGGATGTAGATAAATTTAGGAGCTTTCATTCAGCCTACCACAAGCAGGATGATGCATACGAAGTACTTTACACCTTGCCTGGTTCTAAGTAAATGCTTAATAAATGCTGGCAGTTCTATTATTGTGAAATACACTCAATTTTTAGTTATGCACATAGATATCACTTGTTTGCCTCAGATTCACACCATTGTGTGATAGGTTATTCAAATAATATAGATGACAAGAGCAAGAGCAATAAAGGTAAAAATCATCTTTGTCTCTGAGTTTTACCTAGTGGAATCATTGGAATTCCAAGCACACTTCAGATCTCTTCCTTTCCTTCACATGATGCTAAGAAGAAACCTCTGCATTCCATGGCACCTTTTTTTTTTTTTAAAGATTTTTTTAATTTTTCCTTTTTTCTCCCCAAAGCCTCTCGGTACATAGTTGTATATTTTTAGTTATGGGTCCTTCTAGTTGTGGCATGTGGGATGCTGCCTCAACATGGCCTGACAAGCGGTGCCATGTCTGCACCCAGGATCCGAACTGGTGAAACCCTGGGCCACCCAAGCAGAGTGCGCGAACTTAACCACTCAGCCGCGGGGCTGGTCCCTCCATGGCACTTTTAAATCTTCTTCTCTTCTACCTCCTTCCTGATTTTCAATCTTGATCCCTTGGTCTGCAAAGATGTCCGCCTTTGTGTTTTCCTGTATCATTGACATTACTGCACTGCTGCTGATGCATCCTAGCTCTGTCCCTAACAACCGGGTTTGTTCCTCTCACCAAGATCCTCGATCATGGGTGAGATGCCCAACTCGTCTCTCTCTTCATCACTCTGATGATTAGACCCCATTTTTGATCCCTTCTCCTCCCTTAGGTTTCTACTTTTTCTTTCTTTCTTTTTTTTTTTTACCCACGTTAATATTGTATTCTCCTTTATTAATTGATATTCATAGGCCTCTTATAGTCTTCTCTCACAAGGCAGTTAAGCAGATTTCCCTACGCTGAATCAGAGGATACTATCAGCAGCCTCATTGACAGCAGATATTCAAGATGAAAGCTTTTCTTTTGCCAAACACAGGGTGAGTTCTCTGTTGAGCCAGGATGTGAATAATGATTAAAAATCTACTATACATCAGGCTTATGTTGATGAACATGAAAACCACAGTCTCTGCCCAAGAAGTTTAGAATTAAGTATGAGAAATAAAAAAACAAAATAGGTAATTATAATCCATGATGGTATGCTAAAGAATATGTTACTCAGGGTACTACGGAAGCACATAGGAGAGGCAAACAACCCTGATTTGGAGGGTCTGAGGAGGGATCTTGAAGTAAATATTCTGTAGGGTGAGACTTGAAGGATCAACTCTCCTCAGACTAATGAAGTTCCAGAGAGGGTAGGACTGATGACTGCAAGGAGAATACGGTTTTCAAAGAAGAAAGAAAAGCCTAAAGCAAAGACTTGGAGAATAAACGAGAGTATGGCATGTGTAAAATTCTGAGTGAATTTGGGAATGGCTGAGGCATTGGGTGCAAAAGAAGAATGGGAAGAGAGAAGACTGGAGAGGTTAGCCAGATCCTGAGAACCCTGAGAGTCATTTTAAGAAATTTAGATTTTACATAAAGAACAAAGAGAAGCCCCTGAAGTGGAGTGCTATTTGAAGATTGAGATTTAGGCAGATCATTCTTTCATGCATAGTGTAATGGAAAAAGGGCAAAAGGCAAGATTGGAGATGCACTGGGTGGGGCAGCGTGGAGCTTATTAGAGTAACACAGTTGAGACGTGATGGTGGTTTCATCTTAAAAAGGCAATTGTGATAAAGTGGAAAAGCTCAAGAACTATTTCGGAGGTAAATCCCGCAGTATTTGATGCTTCTTTGAATGTGGATGATGACGTGATGTGAGAGAAAGAGAGGAGTTCCTGATGCGTCTCATGTATAGATTCTTTGTTGGTTCTCAGGTTAACTGTCAGACTTTAGGGTCCTTTCAGTTTTTCAAAGGAGACGCTTCATTTTTGCATTGAAGTTAGTGACGAGCTAGAGTCCATAGTGTATTCACCAATTTGGCCCTTAAATCAGGCTTGGTGACACATATACACTTTTTTATTATATCATTATTGTTAAAGCATTGTATTGGATTTGTTCCTGCAACCCTCCCATAGAATTAGATGGTTCTCATTCTCACAGGCCCCACAAATCAATAAAAAGATAGGAAACATATGGCCAGAAATTAATCAGAAAGTCTTGTTACTTAGGAGACTAAGGCATTTTGGTGAAGCCCCTGGGAATCTGTTAACTGAGCAGCTCTTGACAGTTTTCTTCTGCTATTTCAGAGGTATCAGGGGCTTTGGGCTTGTTAGAGACAATGAGGCAAAATTTTCCTACTCTGCTCGTCTTCAACTATTTTCAGGGTTGTTTCCTGGTGTGATTCTAGAGTGTTGTAAGGTGCTAAATTATGAGTAAATTCAAACAAGAAAAAGGCAGAGTAAAAGCTTTCATAACTGGGAGATGAGAGAAAATCTTTATCCAATGGATTATTTCTCTCCCTTCTGAGGAATGACCTTACACTGTCAAATCATATCAAACATGACCACAACAACACTACACAGTCATTAGGAATTCATCCCCTGATATGATGGGAATTGGAAATATCTGTGGTTGCAAAACTCTATAGACGGCCAGTCTTTGCAAACAAAGTGGGAGAAGCACAGTTCTTGGGTTTCTAGAGTGTGACAGAATTCTTTAAATTTTTATTAAAGGATATGAACAGTTTATGCAGTTTTCTGCATTTTCAAACTGTTAGAGAAAACCAGGAAGGTCAAATTTCAGAAAGATTTGAAGCACTCTTTCAGCATGCCAATGTACTTTTCCTTTGTATGTTACAGGAAGGACCATGAGATTCTTATTCAAAAATAAATCAAAATGAGAAAAAAAAACAATGAACAAGATCAGAATAAACAAACAGTTTTTTGATTGTGTTTCAGGGATGACTTTTAAAAGCACAAAGCAAATGAAAGACATAACAAAAGATGGATAATTTACATCCCTTAGAAAAATTTCTACACACACAAAAAAAATCTAACTAAATGTACATGAAAAACTGGGAAGAAATTTTATGATTAAGAAAAATGACAAGTAGTTTATAATCTTAACATCTTATTTAAAAAACAAAAAGAAACAAGTACACAAAGGAAATCCTAATAATTTAGGGCAATGTTTGGAAATAGCGCACGGAGAAATACCAATAGCCCATAAGTATATTATGATGGACATTTATTCTGTTTGAGCTCTCCAGCAGTTATGTCCCCCTCTTCTGACTACAGGCCTTGAAATTCATTTGGGGACGCCACCTCAGACTCCAGTGGGGAAGCATGTAACCTTGGCTCAGGCCAATGAGTAGTTCAGGGCTGGGCATGTGTCCTAAGAGAACCCATTCAGACCTAAGATCTTTCTGGGTGCTACTAGTAAACAGGTTTTCCCGCTGAACTTGAACCTGAGAATATATGAAGTTGGAGCTACTGCAGCCATCATGTCACCATGTGGAGCCCGAGAATAAAGTTCACAGCTAGAAGAAAGAAGAGCATAGCGAGTAAACAAATAAAGAGACCAGGAGATGATGATACTGTTTGAGCCAAAAAGTCCAGCTGTGCCTGGAAAGTAGTTACAATCCTTCTGAAGAATAATAATATAATTATTATTAACTCACGTGACCCAGAATATATAAATTATATATAAATACACTAAAATGTTAGTATACTCATACAGCAATATCTGAGTGACACAATTACTGATGATTTTAATTTTTCCTAAATTTTTCTAAAATGACATGTATGACTTTTGCTTTTTAATTTTTATCTTTTGTATTACTTTTATAAATTGCAAAAGTATATATTATTAATGTGTTAATTAATGTAATCAATTGTATGAACAACATAATTTATATGAATTCAATTACACTTAAAAAATGTTAATTCTCACAAATGTAACAAGGTGCTACCAGAGTTAGGCAAACTGTGAGGTTTGAGGACACGGTCCTCCAGACCGCCAACTCAGGCCAAGACTTCTGACATCAACTGCAAGTTTTGGGAGTTAGCAAAACTACCCTCAATTTCAATAATTTGCCAGAAGAGCTCACTGAAAGCTAGTGTACTCATGGCTACAGATTACTACAGGGAAATAACACAGATGAAAAAGTCAATTCAGGGAAGATACGCATCACGCAGAGTCTGGGAGGGTTCCAATATGAAGCTTCCATTGTTTTCCAGACGAGTTACTCTCCTGACGTTGGTCAGTGATAATAAACATGAAGTATTGCTAACCAGAGAAGTTCATCTGAATTTCAGCATTCAGAGTTTTTATTGAAGCTTCATTAATTGGTTGCCCATGTAGTTTAACTCAGTCACTAGGTGTAAAACTCTGCTTGGACTGCCATAACAAAATACCATAGACTAAGCGGCTTAAACAACAACCATTTCTTTGTTTCTTTTTTTTCCTTTATGAGGAAGATTTACCTTGAGCTAACATCCGTTGGCAATCCTCCTCTTTTTTACTTTTTGCTTGAAGAAGATTAGCCCTGAGCTAACATCTGTGCAAATCTTCCTCTACTTTGTATGTGAGATGCCTCCACAGGGGTAGGTCCACACCTGGGATCCGAACCTGTGAACCCCGGGCCAGTGAAACAGAGCGTGTGGAACTTTAACCACTCGGCCACAGGGCTGGCCCCCAAACATTTATTTCTTGTAGTTCTAGAGGCTGAGAAGTCTAACGTCAAGGTGCTGGTTTCATTCTGAGGCCTCTTCTCTTGGCTTGTTGGTAGCTGCCATCTTGTTGTGTGCTCAGAGAGAGACAGAGCTCTTTAGTGTCTCTTCTATAAAGGCACTAATATCATCAGGCCAGAGCCCACCCTCGTGAACTCATCTAACCCAATTACCTCCCCAAAGCCCCATCTCCAAATACCATCACATTGGGGCTTAAGGCTTCAGCATATGAATTTTGGAGGGGATACCAACATTCAACCCATAATACCAGGTTAACTGATACCATGTGACTCAAATCCGCTACTCCGAACCACACCACTGGTCTTTCTAGCATGGCCAGCCCCACACTAAGATCCAGTGTAACCAGCCCCCACCCTAGAAAAGCATATAGATTACCTCACAGAAGCAGAGAGCAAAGGCCAGACCTCTCTTTAGGCAAGATCAAATTCTTTACCACACAAGTGCTATGCACACATACACACATGCAAACATACATATATAAGACTAACTTTTAAACAATCAGTTTAAATTAGTAAAGTGCAATAAAGGAACAGCTTTACTCTTTATCCTTCACCCTTTACTATCTTCTGATATAAACTCCCCTTTTCCCACCTGATCATAATATCTCTGGCAGGTCCTATAGCTGTATACAGCTACTGTCAACTATAAAAATGGTCTTATTTGATCTCAAATAAATGTTAAAGCTTTTCCTTTCCCTCTCCTCCCACCAAATCTGTGGCCTGGTATCTGAAGTAGGGACAAGGCCTAGTCTTTTTTTCTCTCACCATGCCCCTCCTTCCCAATCCTTCTGATATAATACCAAGGTAGGATTTGAAAGCATTGGAGAAACAGAGCAAATATTTTATAAGTTGGATACCACTATAATCTGGCTATCACTACACTCTATCATGTCAGACATGCACGGGCTTATGTAGGCTCATATACAACAGATCTTACTTTTTGGCTGGCCTCTTGCCATCTTTTTCTTCATTTTTTCTCCCAGTCCACAGCTCCAGATCAAGCCTGGTTACCCACAATGGCATCCTCATGGCCCAAGGAAATTCATGCCTCTTGGCTGCACAAAATGATATAAGGCTGCCCGCTTCCCGTGTGGTCCTCTCCCTTCGCTTTTTCACTAAGTTTCACCAAGGCTGGAATCCTAGCTTCTGAATTTCCCAAGAGAAGTGTATACAAGTCTCTCTCTTCACATATACCCACAAATCCTGGGGATTTGTGTCAGTTTTTCCTAAAATTCTCTCATGCCCTATGCCATTAGGAGATTTGCAGCTCAGCAAACGTATGATCCAGATAGTGAGAAAGATGCTAGTCTTCCCTCTTATAAATAACTCTTATCTCTATGAATGATTCTTCCAGGCACCTCTCTTCATTTGGTGGTGATGGGACAGTGGAGACTCAGAGGAAGGAAGGAGAGAGACCACAGCATTCTCTACTCCTACATATTCCTTCTAAGTAATATCCTCAATGAATCTTCCAGTCTTCTTTAAGAGAGACTGGAAGTGGGTGATGGTAGTTGATAGTTGAAGGACCAATTTAATCACATATTACTGAGTTCTGTGGAAATATGTTTATAGCTCTCTTTGAATTTGGGAGTAATATATTATTTACTGTCTGAAGCTTTGGGGAATTAGCCAAATTTTTCAAGTTGATAGGAAATGTCCCATTCAGCAGCCTATAACATATGGCATTTATTAATATGCTTATTTCTTGTCCAGAAAAACTAAGGCCGATTGAACTAAGATAGACTTAGGGAAAAAAAGGATCTCTGATTGATAGCTTTATTCTAATGTAGCATTTCCTAATGCTAGTTTAGGGAAGCAGTCCTCCAAAAGAGGGATCCTCAGACTCCCAGTGTATTAAAGATTCTGAGAAATCACGACAATGTTCTGTAACAAACCACCCCAAGATTCAGCGGATTAAAAAACACTCATTTATTCTTATGCATCTGTTATCTAGGGTTTGGCTGATCTCAGTTGAACTCAACTAGGTGGTGCTCTGCAGGCACTGGTGCCTGGATCTTTCTTCTAAATTAAGGACTGAAGGCGGAGTGGGTGGCCCTGCATCAGTGTCTCTCATTCTCCTTGTGTCAGAGAGGTAACCAGAGATATCTCTTCCTCTCATAGCTTTGGCAGGGGCGCAAGATAATAAGCACAAAAATGTGTGGCCCCCGAAGGTCTAGGCTTGGTACTGGCGTACTGTTACTTCTGCCCATATGCCCTTGGTCAAAGGAAGTTATTTGACCAAGCCCAAAGTCAAGGGGTGGTGAAACACCCACGATGAGGCCATGGCAAGCATGTGGATGCAATGAGGGCAATAATTCAATCTAAAACAGCATTGTTCAGCAAAGATTTTGCAAATTCTATTTTTTTTTACCATAGAATTCTTTTTGTTTTCATATAATACCTAATAAAATCCTAGACAATTTGGGAAATGTTACTCTAGTCTGTTCTCAACAAATGGACAATAGACTACCCATTGGGTTAGAGATAAGTTCTAATGCTTTATTTCAACAACTAGCAAAGTTACCTCAAATAAGTTAAGATGAAGTCATTAAACAGACTTCAAACTTAGAGTCAGAACCTATCTATGCCACCCTTTATCTGAGTGACCCTGGGTAAGACGCTTTTCAAGAGTTTAGCTTCTTTATATGCAAATCTAAAATGAAGAAATAGATTCCACTTCACTGAAAAGTGGTGATGAGTAAAAGACATAATATGAATGATTAAATAATTCTCCATTTTCTATATTGTCTTACTTTTTACCAGCATCATCCGTGTATTAAATTTCACAACTGCCATATCTTTTCATAATCTGTTCAACTCCCTTTTAGTTTTAGATGGTAATTGTGGACTTTTCATTGCTTAATAACATATATGTCCAACTTCTTTTCTCCTCCAGTTCCTTCTGGGTTGCGATCATCTCATACTTGGACAGTCTCCTTAGCTTCCTAACTGGGAAGGAACTCATATCTCCTATTGCCTCACTACCTACCAATCAATTCTCCCCAATGTACTAATGTGGTACTTTAAATAGAAATCCAGTCATATTCACACAGATGCACACACAGGTCTTATTTTTTCTTAAAAAACCCAAAATAATTAACAGGAGACATAAGATACAAAATTTGTGTATTATTTGTTCCCTATTTTCCTTCATGCCTTGCAACATCCCTCCCCTCAATCTTTGTACAACAACCACATCAATCTCACATTTCCTCAAAACTGCCAAGCTCGCTCCTGTCCTTGTCTTTTCAGACATTGTTTCCTCTACCAGGAGTCCTCCTTCCCCTTCACTAATTCTCTCTCCCTCTCCTTCACATCTCAGTCAATCATCACTTCCTTGGCCGAGCCTTCCAGCACCTCACACTTGGTCATTTCCTCCATTACAAATTCTCATAATCACTGCATGTCTTCCTGACACATTTGTAGGAGAGGAAAAAAATCTTTTCCTCTACTCATCTTAATTTCTCTAGTGGGATCTCTGTAAATTGGATTGGCCAAAGACAGATTAATGAGAGGAAACAAAGAGAGGTTTATTAACATGTGCATCATGCCTGTACACAAGTGAGCCCCCAGTGATGAGTAACCCAAAAGGGTGTTTAGAACTTAGACTTATGTACCATCCTAGGCTAAAACAAAGGAAAAGGGCCTTTAGGCTTCTGGGCGGTCAAGGGTGATGAGGAAAAGTGTAGTAAGCAAGGCTTGTTTAGTAAGGTTTGTTATGCAGATTTAAGTCAGTTGGCAACTTATCCATTGATAATAGTTTTTAAAACTCTCCTCTTCCTGTCCTAGGAGAGGGAGATATCTTTTACAAACAGAAATTTGCTTTATAAATGTAAATTTCCATTACAAAAGTAAAATTTGTGCCTTGTTTTTAGAGTTTTTCCTCTATCTACTGGTCCTCAATGGCCTTAGCTCAAAATAATCTGTATGCTAAAGAGGCAGATTTTGTGGTGGCATATTCTGGTACCCTTCATATTACTTATTACAGCGGCAATGTAATATTTCTTTATGTGATCATTTGATTACTGTCTCTCTTATGAACTCTACTATAGGCTCTAAAAGGACAGGAAACATGCTGTATTTAATCACTGTAATATCACTAGCATCTTGCAAAGTACCTCCCCCCAATTCAAGACATACATCTATTGGATTATTTTAACTATTATTTCCTATAGTGTAGGATAGGAATAGTTTATTATATTGTGATAGAACAAAAAATAAAAAGGAAACATCTTATATAGATTATTCATTTCTTGTCAGAATGATTCCAACTTTTTTCCTTAGAGTCTGATTTCTTTCTTAAATCAAGTTTTCTCATAAATTATGCCTCTCAGTAAGGAGGGTTTACCTTTGTTCATAACCTCTCTTTCTTCCTTCTTTCACTTCACTCTGTTCTTTCATCTTCAAAATATGTCTTTTAATATTGAACCCTAAACTAACCTGATTCCATACCCAGAAAGCCTGAATTTTGGTAAATCCCAAGGGCTTCTCCAACAAGCTAAAGGAAACACTGATTTACATGAATGGATGAAGTCTTTACCATCTCAAATTCCTGTTATAATTAGTTTCAGGAGAACAGATCCATGTTATGTCTATTTCGATTCCTTTCCTCATCTGTGACAGGGGAATGAGTCACTAGAATTTTAATGTCTGCATTACATGCCAGCAGTGGTCTGTTGTTATGCTTTAACTACTTAAATATTCTGAATTCTGACTGGCTAATCCGTTCTACCTTTTATTGTAAGAGAACAGGAATGGGCTGTTAATCAAACAAGAGAGCATGGAAAAGGTCAAATGAGTGCAAAATCATCTGTCTATCATTAAATGGCGACAGAATTAGAAGGCTTGCTTTTGTGACTAAGATTGAAATTGGAATATAGAATATTACCACATGAATCCTCTAGATTAACAATGAATGTGGTTGGAGTAGGAATGGCAAAGAATTAACCATTTTTGAACAATTTTGTAGCATATGAAAATTCTCAAAGGACATGTTCTTTAGCCATAGGATATGATTCTAATAATAATACAGTGGTTCAAATAATAATAATGAGGTGGTAAAAGGGTGTTATTTTGAACTCATCTGAATGCAACTGTTTTGGGCTAAACATTTAAAAAAGAAGCCAAGTCCTATTCTCAAAGAAATCATAAATTTCACTAATAAGGTCATATATGCTCTCAATTTGATCTTGTGCTTGTATTTTTTAAATTCAAAAATAATCATTTTGAATTTGTAAATTGTAAGGTGCTATTTGGAGAAATGAATTTGTCTCTATTTCATTTATTGTTTGGCTACATTTTAATCCTCAAACTCAGTTCTTTTTTATTTCCCCAGGAAGTCTGTCAAATAATCCTCCTTTAGGTTTCTCATTTATCATGTATTTAAATAGATTTTTCAACAAATTATTCTACAAGGTGCCATTTCCTTTGCTGTGCCTTAGTTCAAATTTGCTTTTAACCTTTTTCTTGTTATTTTTAAAAATCACAACAAGAGGTCTCTGCCATCGTTTCAGGACTGAAAGCTATGTACCAGCCACCAACTCATATTTTTTTTGAAGAGACACTCATCTTATTTGTGGACCACTCAGAATGATTGCTTCTCCTTCCACTGTTTCCTACAGGTTTCCTTTGCCTGCTGCACTACATTTCAGAAGCTTCATTGTAGAAAAAAGGAGAGGAGATGAAGCTGCAGGACTGAGGTTCAATCTAATGACTGCGTGAAGTTTGTGGTGTTATCTGTACGGTTCAGTCTCCTCTGCCCTCTTTATCTTCCTATGTGTGGATCTTTGGCAATTAAATTTATTTATTCCTTTGCCAGGTGTTGAGGCTTCTACAAGGTCATCGTAAGGGTTCTTTGTTTTATGTAGATAACAACTCTAAAGCACTTGACCATTTATCATAAGTTGGATTCTCTGGCCTAGCAATTGCTTCGTTAGCTAGAAGCTCAGAGAAAAGTTTTTCCTTCATTGGGGTTATAGACATACAGTCTAGTGCATTGGCACTAGATATCTTGGAAGCTCAGAAGCCGCTGTGGACAGAAGCACGAGATAAATTATTGTTACTCTCATGATAAAAGTAAAGAGCTAAATTAGCTGTTCCAGAAGAAAATCAGCACACAGTGCTTAAGGATATAATTTTATATTTCATGGAAGCTGAGAGGTAGACAACAAAATCTTGCGTGCAAACTAATAGAAAAATAGAGAAGGCTCAGAAAATAGAAGTCACTATTAAAGTATGTGATTTATAGAGCTGCCAGAGGGGACTCTAGGAGTCCCAATTTCAGTGAAATTATTTGAAAAATCTATTCAGAGACGTGCAATGTAGAGGGCAAGGGAAGAGTGGAATAAAACTGACAGATACCTTCACCTTCACACGCTCAGCACCTGACTCAAAGGCTCAGTAAAAGTGCAGTTGGCAGTATTTTACATCCATGTAAGGAAGCTGTGTCATTGTCATGAGTCCCCATTAAAACTGACTAAAATTCACAGTTGGATTAGACAAGTCCAGTTTGTTTGATATTTGTGTTTATTGATTAGAACACTCTTTTTGTCATTGCAGAGGGGAAAAACAATCAAACTTGGAGAACGCCCTGGATGTAGGATTTTATGTTTATAAATCCAATTTTCTTTTCATTTTGTCCCCTCTACATTGTTTTAGTCTTGAACTACATGAAAGGGTTGAATAAAGGCATGCTTTGTAAGCATGTGGATGACAAAAAAAATGTAAGAGGATGAAAACATAATCGGACCTGGGCAACATATGCGATGTGGCGATAGAGCGTGGCTCAAATGCAGCAACACAGCACAAGATCTCTGATCATTGCAAACACCTGATTTAACGTGCCTGCTGTGTTTGCAACACGTATAAGAGCATCACACAAGGCTGCCCATTGTTGGAGGAGGGAATGTGAGGTCATCTTTGTTGCAGCTGTTTAATGATATGAAATTCATTAATTCACTAAGAGTGGTGTAAGAATAAGAAGTAATCATGAAAATACACTATTTCTATGTTCTTTGAGCTTTTGAAGGGCTCTTAGGGGTGGCTGAAGAAACAGTCTGTCAAAAGAATTGAGTACCTACTATGCTAGAGGTACTGTGCCAGGTGAGGAAGAGAGCTACAAAAAACCCCATAAGATCCATAATGTTAAGATTCTTAAACAACAGATTATCTTGCTTGAGAGATAAAATCTGAAGCACACCAAATTGAACCAGAACGGTTCAATACTGTTAGACCCAGCCTAACAGTACCTAGAATATATTGACCATCAATAAATGTTGAATAGGATACATTCATTCATTCATTCATTTGAGGAATTGAGACACCACTGAAGTAGGGACATTAGCACATACCTTCTTTCTTCAGCCTCTCTTGACACCACCACACTCTCCTAACTATTAGAACGTGGGAAATGAGAATTGGAGATGGAGAGGTTGCATGGGGTAGGCAAGGGTGACCTTTTGATAACTTCTCATTGTCAATTGCACTCAGATATATTATTATAGAAAATAAAAAATGAAGATGTAGGGGAGGAAAAATAATTTTCCTTCCACACTTTTGAGTTCTTGACTGAGACCCCTGTAGTAAAACACAGACCAACAAGAGCAAAACAAACAGAAGTTTATGAACGTGTATACCCCATGTGTACCTAGGAGATACTCAGGGAAAAATAAGTAATTCTCTGAGGTGGCTTAGAACTCAGGCTTAAATAACATCTTCAGCTAAAGACAAAAGAAGGTAATGTGTGTGTAGGGAGGCCGGTTATGGGTAGGTTACCAGGAAAAGCTCAGTGAACAAGAGTCAGGTTTCTTGTGCAGATTTAGGTGAGTGCCTCTACATTGTTAAGATTCTCTTGTGATTTAGAGTCATCCTTCTCTTTCTGGTACAGAGAAGGAGACACCCTTACAAATGGAAATTTCCTTTATATATGTAAATTTATCTTTCAAAAGAGTAGCTTCTACTTGTTTTCAGAGCTTCTCCTGCATCTGCTGTTTCTCAAAATAATCCACTCAAAATAATGCTTATGCCAAAGAAGCATATTTTGGGGTGATATCTTTTATCTTTTATATAATATAAGAATAAGTTAATTACATGATTACGTAGGTCAATATTACCTAGGAGAAAATTTAAATTGCGCTTGTATGTCTTATTTCATTAATTTTGTATAGTTTTCGGAATATATAGAAAAGGAGTACAAAAGCGTCAGGCAGTTAAATAAACAAATACGTTTTCCCTTCAATTGTAAATGTTTTGCTACAATCAGCTTTTTGAAAGACACAAGTTTATTTTTCTTAGAGTCCCTCAAATTATATATGTTCAGGCCCCATAAAACCTTTATCCACTTCTGATGACTATTTAGCAATAATAATTTAAAAAATCCGTTTGGTTAAATAAACATGGACTCCTAGTCATTTAACCAGAAAGAAGTTATAATTGTATTTTTGGCATAGTTTTCTATCAAGCTTGTGATAATGAACCTCTAAGTATTAACTGGCTCACAAATGACAAAAGAGGTCACTGAAGGTAACAGGGAAGTTAGTTGCTAGAGTTATTAGATAGCAAAAAAAGCCATAAAAATGGCAATGTTATGTATATCACATGGGTAATAAAATATATATATAAAATTTGCCATTTATTGTATGAAAAATCTTAGTGTAGGACAAATACATTGATATCTGTAAAAATATAATTATATGTACTCTTTTATACATCGCTTTAATTGAAAAAATTGGCTTTCATATTTTTTCTTTATAGAGATTCATCAATACTCAAAAGTCAGTATTACCTTTGAAATAGCTCAGGAGATTTGTTCATGGACATTCTCTCATACCCATAATAGTTTTCCAATAGAATATTTCAAAAATGAAGAATTCTAGAAGAATTGATCAATAATCATTTTTCCTTAGATAAAGTATGGTAGCCGTGTGTACATTGTAACATATTGGTAAACATGTCAGACTTTAAAGTGAGGCTAATAGGATGTCAAGGTATTCATCTTATGTTTGCATTACCAAATATTGCAAGTTTCGATTAACATGATGTTTGGAAAACTGAAATCTCTATCTGCTGATACGATTCTCTCACTGGCAATATCTCTCTCTGATGGCTCTCCCATTCTTCAAATTCTGCTTCTCCCATGAAGACTTCCTGGCTTACCCTCTTTAACCCTCGTCCTCTGAAATCTTATATTACTTATATTACTTATTAATATTTTACAAATATTCTTCATAAATTATTCCACACTGGTATCTAAAGTCTTCATTTTTTAAAGTCTAATCTCCCCAATTAGCTTTTAATCTCTATCAAGATAGAATCTGTGTCTTTTGACTTTTTGGTACTACTCACAGTAATATGT
This sequence comes from Equus quagga, assembly GCF_021613505.1. NCBI lineage: Eukaryota > Metazoa > Chordata > Mammalia > Perissodactyla > Equidae > Equus > Equus quagga. The sequence continues at coordinate 107,791,780 of NC_060269.1, read as the reverse complement.
AAGTAATTAACATTTAATGCAATTGAGTTTAATTTAATTTGATGTAGATTCTAATGGATTTTTTCCAATTAAATGATGTGAGATTTTTACCCATTAAAAATACGCAATTATTACTTATTTTAGCCCTTTTCGCTTATCCAAAGGATGAGCTAAGACTTAAGTTATGTTTTGCAATCTTGAGATATATTCTTCATCTAATCATTTTTCTATTCATCTACAAATTCAAGCCATAAAACATAACATACACTAGTCTCAGCTCAGATTTACTACAAATCCTTGTTCTACAATGGATCATATTTATATATTCATGAAAAACATATCAATAGATATAGAAGAAAGGACATATTGATAAATTTTTCAATACATCATTCAAGAAAGAGATGGTAATGTGTCAGACCAGATTTCAGTCCTGGATGGGGAGATAACTTTTGTAAAAAGGGAGATCTGATTGCCAGCATCCTGCTCCCTCCAACCATAATTTCACTACTCTCTTCAAATATTTGAAATATGTATTTTTAAAACTGTTTAAAGTTTGTGTAACCAGTTTGTTGAGCTGTTTAAATTCAATGGCTTAAAAACATGGAGCAGTTTTATTTTTATCCAATCACTGCCCTCAGCTATTCTATACCAAATCTCCATTTCTGTTCCCTTAAACAATATCTGAGAGAAAATTCCTACTCTCAGTCACTCTTGTTAAAACCAATCAAGACAGAAAATTGGACCTTAAACTCCAGTTAAATCTCTTCTCCTCACCTCTTCTCAGGGGACCTGAGGAGCACAGTCTGGTTCTTGGATACATCCTCCACCTTTCTCTTCCAGGTCCAAGATTTTCTCTATCGGGAACTGGGAGTACAGCCAAGGAGACAAGGCCAGTCTTACTACTTAAGTGGGAAGTAATTAAATCCTCCTTGTTTGCTGTAGAGCTTCTCAGGACAGATGGTAGTTGTTTGAATAGTGGCCCCCAAAAGATATGTTCAAGTCTTAACTCCTGGTACCTAGGAATGTGAGCATATTTTGAAATAGGGTCTTTGCAGATGTCATTAATTTAAGGATCTCAAGATGAGATCATCCTGCATTTATGGTGGTCTCTCAATCCAATGATGTGTCCTTATGAAAGGAAGAAAAGGAGAAAACACAGAGACATACAGAGAGGAAGGTCGTGTGAAGACGGAGACAGAGATTAGAGTTTTGTACCTACAAGCCAAGGAATGTGAAGAAGCAGCCACCAGAAGCTAGGAATGAATTCTCTCTCAGAGCCTCGAGAAAAAAACCAACACTTTAGAAACCTTGATTTGGGGCTTCTGGACTCCAGAACTGTGTAGTAATAAATTTCTGTTGGTTTAAGCCATCCAGTTTGTGGTAATTTGTTACAATAACCTTAGGGAACTAGCACAGGCTCATTCTTGAAGCCTCTGTGTGGCAGACACCTAAATGTTTGCTCTGTTAGGTTGCATATGTGAGTTCTTAAGAGAACCCTGGAGAGTCTTCCCACTATAATTTCTCTGATCTGGCAGGTGTGGCTTAAGCTCAATTTTCCCTTCTCCTTTTAACCCCTGTAGCCATCAATATATACAAAAGCTCATGTTGCTGTCATCCTCTTGCCTTGAGGTGAGTCCTCATATGTGGAGTACTGGCAAGACAGCTCAGACAGTCTGTTGTATTCCCTTGTTCTCTGATATCTGTGAGAAATCCACACCTTCTTAACATGCCAAATACTGAAGACAGGTTTCTCTAGTCCTTTCACTTCCACACCTCTCTAATTTTCTTAGCCTGGCTCTAAGAGGGTCTGCTGCCTAATGGATAACTAACTTAGGGAATGGTATGCCAGGCTCCCTTTCTTGCAGAAAATCCATTTCCAAGAGTATCATATGGCTTCTGATTTTTTTGAGGAGTGACACCCTTTCCCTGTGGGGAGGGGTGTGAATAATTTATTTCCAAGAACTTACAGTTTCTACAAGAAAAACAACCTCATGTCTCTCCCTCTCTTACTCCACATTGATCCATCCTCTTTCCTAGATTGGAAAAGAAGATGGAACAGCAGCTGGTGCAGAGTTAAGTCTGGTCCTCCATCTCCAAAATTAGCTCAGAAGTGGGGGTGGGGGCAGACAGTGTTTTCCCCCAACTGTTGACCAGCTCTCTTTAAAGTGTTGGGTAGTTAGTGCCTCTTTGTCTCCAACTTTGAGCCCTGGTCCCCAATTCTTTGGCACTAGAAGACATTTCACTCAATGCTCAGTTACACATGATTTATGTGAAATCCCTCCGCTAGATATTGTCAAGTTTGTGAGACTGTGATCTCTAACGTGCAAAAGTAATTAGCAAGATTTGATTTCACTATTTATTTGATGTCCAATTCAACTCTTCAATTTACTTTTTTGTAAAAAGAGAATTGGACTAAAATAAGGCGTTTCTTGCTTAAATGACTTTAGGAGCTAAAAGGGAACGTAATGCATAAAGTAGTCATTGTGAATGGGGGGCTTTGACCAACTTAAGAGTAACAGTACCTGCCTGAGGTATTGACATCGTCTACCAAACCAGCTGTAGGCAGGTCTTCCGAAAGCCAGTTACTAACCTCTGCTAGATGGCCTTTAATGTCCCCTCCATGTTAATTGTCCATGCCCCTGTTGTCTGTGCCATTTAGACAACATATGAGAGCATTTTTTTCCTTGTCATAATGATTAGGAGTGGGTGTTACTAGCCCTGAGAAGGGACCAGAAATGTTATACATGCAATTGTCCTTTGTCCCACATGATTTTCAAATGACAAATAAAGTAATCATGCAGGAAAAAAATCTGTTCATATTTATTTGAATAGAAAGTCAATTCTGTTTTTTATAGCGATATAAAAAAATAAAGCTTCTTGCATAATTTTATACTGATAATTTTTTCCAGAAATACAAATTGCTGTGTGTATTGAGGGATTATTGTACTTTATTTTGTTTAGAATTTTACTCAGCATTATCCAGAATCAGCCACCTTCCAGAAAATCATTTCAGCAATGGCAAGTCATTCATAGAATTTGAGCTCCCAGTGCATCACACCTGAACCAAGCAGCATTTGTAGTCTCACATTTATGTGATTATACAGGTAGAGGCCAGTGTCTATTTCATGAAATCTTCTCGTGCAGTTGTGTTTAAGAGTATAAATATACTGAATTTCAGATTTTTTCCCTAATAAATTGCTTTCTTAGTATTTATACTTAAATTGCAAAAAGGGCATTATATAGTTGGTTTTTTTTTTTAAAGGTTGACGCCTGAGCTAACATCTGTTGCCAATCTTCTTTTTCTTCTTTTCCTCCCCAAAGCCCCCCAGTACATATTTGCATATTCTAGTTGTAGGTCCTTCTGGCTCTGCTATGTGGGATGCCACCTCAGCGTGGCTAGATGAGTGGTGCTGGGTCTGTGCCCAGGGTCCGAACCAGCAAACCTCTGGGCTGCCAAATCAGACAGCATAAACTTAACCACTCAGCCATGGGGCTGACCCCTAGATTTTTTTAAAAAGCTATGTATAGGTAGATCTTCATGTCTATGATCTTCATTTCTGGGTGGTAAAGTATGTATTACAAAATATTTGCTATGAAAAGGGAAAGTTGATTTGATAGCACTGATCTATGACTACTGCCAGAGAGCTGTGAAATCCCGAAGGTTATCAAAATTCCAGAGTACAAACGTATGTACATATATATATCTTCACTTATTCTCTGGTGTATATATCTACTGTGTCCTTTACCATGTCATTGTCCCCAGACTATGATATTCTTCTCTGAGTCACCAGGGGCCTAAAATAATCTGCTCTTACTTGTAGCACACTTTAAACTTCCATCTGAGACCAGCTGCCAGTGAACCCATCCATTTGATGGTTTCCTGACTAGATATTGTTCTCAATTGCAGATTTAGTATGAGAGAACTACAGCTCCCTAAATATTATCTATGGTTATTTTTAGATATACACAAAATCATTTTTTGCCGTGATTAAAATATTTATAGGACAGATATTTTAAAATTCAAACTAATAAATTGGATAAATTCAGTGTTAAGTGGCAAAGCATTTTCGACATTATAAGGAGAACACATCATTTAATTTTCCAATGTTTTATCTTTCTGTTTGAATGTCTAATTATTGAACACATGATGAAAAAGGTGAAAATATTAATGAGATATTCATAGATGTTTCATAGAATGAGATCAAATGTTATTATACATATATGTACTTGTGCATATGTTACAGAGAAAATTCTCATTATGCAAGATAATTAAGTGTCACTTGTCATAAAATTTTCCCAAAGAGATTATAGATGGCATAAAATTGTAGGAAGCCAATGATCTGATCTTTCACCTTTCAGTTATTTACTCCCCTTTGTCTATGGATGAATCTTCCTGTTTGCTCATTTCTTTAAATCCCTTCAATTACAACTGAAAAATAAGACAGTGAGACAGCAATTTCTACTAAAATTTTAAACTAAAACTTTGCTCGTTCCGCAAACGTGTGGTAAGCACCTGATATATTCAAGGGACAACGTAGCCGTTGTAAGGGATAGAAAGTATAGGACAGGATATATGCTTGTCACTTCTTCCCATTATTCTGCAAGTATAGAAACAGTTAATTTACATTTTCTTTTTAAAAAATTTATATATTTTTCACTTAGTTACATTTATTGAGATGGGTAACTAAAATAAAGTGATTTTAGAATAGGCATTTCTGTATCTTCTTTCTCTCTATTTTGTATACTTATTTTTAAATATTATTTATGTTTCCTTCATAAAGTTTTGTATATCTGTGATAGAATCTAAATTTGGAGATTGAAATAAAACCCAGGTTGACACTATATATGAACAGGAGTACAATAGACAAGGAATACTTTTGTATTGCTGTTCATAAACATGCCTATTTTGGACTATAATTATTGAAGGGATCCGCAAAGAGCAGTTTATCGGGCAGAGGATATAACACACAAATTTCTCCTCAGAGCAGCAACTTGGTTTGAAGGAACCTATAACTGTGATGTCCCTGAGCGGGGCTTAACCGAGAGTTCCTAACTGAAATTGTGTGAAGATTTTAAGCATTGTCTGTGTGTGTGTGTGTGTGTATGTGTGTATGTGTGTGTGACTTTTTCTGGGAGGGGGTCTGACCCATTTGGTATCATCAGATTCTAACATCTGATGGTCTGTGACTCCCAAAACCTTAAGATCCCTTGAAACCTCAGCTTTCTGCCTCTATATAATTCTACAAGAAAGGATTTAATTTCCCCTCTATTTTAAATGTTTCACTGAATAAATGAATTATCATGCCCTTTGACTGACAGAGGCAATACATTACTTTGGTCATTAAAATCCACGAGCACTATTGTCTTTGACAGGCTCTGCGCAAATAAAGACTACTTCCACTTCATTTTCAAGCCATTCAACTCCATCCAAGTGACATTCCTGAGAGCTGTACATTTCATTTGTGCATTCTAATGATTTAATTCAGTAAGCTTAATAAGCTTATCTCTTGTCAAAGAAAATATGACATTTATATGACTATAGGGTGTGTGACATGACTGGATTCCTCCTGCTTCAATTTTAGCCTAGACTCTATTTTGATGATATCAGTTACAAAAATGAGTGTGAGACAAATCTACCCATGGAAATTTTAAAAGAAACTGATTAAGAATGTACTCTTTTATTTCTTAAACACTCTCATGTATTTAGCGAATTTTCAACAGGATCATGATCTCAAGAGAGGACTCATGAAAGGGAAAAGTAAAGAGATTTCTTTGGAGAGAGCTGTTGCCTTCTTGGCTTTTCCTTCCTCTTTTGTGGGAGAGGCATGAGGAGGTGGGTTTGGGGTTACTTTCCAATCTCAACCTTGAAGACGATGGGCTTCTAGGCTTGCAGTTCAAGACCTTTGAAAAAGTGAAGAAAGTTTGGATTACTAGTGCCTGACCACAACAGAGGAAGGTAAAGCAGAATGTGTCCTGAGGTCTTTCCTACCAGAAAATCCAGGGGAAGAGAGAAGGTCTGAGTAACGGCTTTCATAACTCATTGGGATTGGCCTACCCTCTCCAAGCTTCTCAAGGCAAAGGACATGTGATTGCTTCTGGTGAACCAGATGTGGACCACGCTATGGGGGATTTTCTTGGGCTTGTCCATTGGGCTTGTCCTGGGTCTCGGGAAGAGTCACAAGAATCCACACATAGTAGAGACAGATCAACCCGGGACAAGGGAATTTCAGGCAAGAGGAGGAGCAGGGATCCATTCCAAAGCTCAAAAATCAAGATCATGAGAATCAGCTTTAGTCATCTGCTAGATGCACCAAGTGCACCTCACTTCCCTGATCTACTATGTCCAGATAGCACAACGCTACACAGTGAAGCCAAAGGAGTAGCTTGCAAATAAAGGAAGAGAGGAGCCAGCAGTAAATAGCAGAAGCACCAGGCACCACCCCAGCCCACCTTCTCTGAGGTTCTAGTAGGGTGGAAGGGAGAATCATCAAGCTACATCAAGATTGGAATATTTTGAGTATTTTATAGTGGATTTTCTAAGTATGAAACTGAAATGGTATTTGCAAATTAAAGTGACCACATTATGATCCATTCCCCGAATGTGTGCAAAAAAGCCTTGAGACCTACTTGAGCTTCTATCCAGGGCTACAAGAAGATGGTCTGTATTGAAGAAAGTTTAAAGAGACAATGGGAGAGAAAAAGAAAGTTGTGTTTTATTCATGTCTCAAGTCCTGCTTGTTCGTCATACTAGTTATGCTGCTTAAATAGAATCTAGGCAATTAGTACTTGTATTGATAACTGATTCATTTTTTTATGCAACATTCATTTTTTTATAGTGTCATAGATGAATAGATTGATGGAGTCTAATAGTACTTAGCTTTCAACTGAAACATTTTACTCTCCATCATTTCCACTATTAAAAAGATTAAATCTTGCATGCTTAATCATTCATATGTGTGCCACACTATTTCAGGTTTACGATATAGTCCATTTGAAAACTTAGTGATTCTCAGAAGAATTTGGGTACCATTTAAGTTACTGAGAGTGTGTCATCCAGGGTCAATACTCATGACTCCATGCTGCTATGTCCTCCACACCTCCCATTGGAAATGAGAAAACTCTGACATTTAGAGACAGACTGGATGTCACAATGTGAAATTGCCTTCTAAACGAATTCGGCTAAATCACATTTAATATCAGATTTTAGTGACTTTCTTATGACTGTTTGTCAGCTCTCTCAACTCCCAAATGACTCTAATTAATTGTTCCTCCTTTAGTGGCTTATTTTCTGTCAAGTCCCTTTCTTTAGAGCACTGTTTTACCCCAGTATGGCAGCAAGGCTGTCTGAAATTCCGCTATTATTACACGTAGCCTAGCATGATGTAAGTCCGTTACCCTGATGATGGTGACGTCACTCAGGTATTTGGCCTACGAGGAATTAGCATAATTTCACCTATTTCATTTTAATAGGTCCCCTTGGCTTTGAGACTATAAACTAAAATACCATTGCAGTCTCCTCCAGCAATCTCAAACTTAATTATTCCACTCCAGGAAGCTGTCTGATGGCCCTTCAGAGACCTGCTTTTGCATTAAAATACAATCCCTTATTGCGTGACAAAATTACCTTTGTTTCATGTTCTTTTTTAAAAATTTATTTACAAATAGCATGGAAAAGCACTTCGCAGCATAACTTAAAATGTGATTACCATAAATTTGATTTCAAGAATTTAGATTGGATATTTGTCAGGGTATTCTTTTTATACTTTCTTATGTAATCATGGTAACTTCTTAAATACTATTCCAGGTACTAAGCATTGTGGGTAATGTGGTGTAAATTGCCAGGATAGCTGACTCGGATCTTTTTCCCTGCTAGGTTTTGATATTATTTATTAAGTTTCATAGCTTAGATGACATATCTTATATGCCCATCTCTACCAATATCTTTTTCGCTGCTTTGAGCAAATTTAGTTTTCTAAACTAAAATTTTTAAGTGATTTTGCAGAAAGGAGAAGAGAGAGACAGAAGCACCTTGTAAGAAAAAGAGGTAGAGAGATCAGAGATTTACAAATGTTGCCATTTGCAATATATAGGTATCTGTGAAAACGGTCAGTAACGTATTGGATAAGCAACTGAAATTTTCTTTTTAAATTTTAGAATATTTCCAGAATTGGAATAGTAACCAAGAAGAATTCAGTTCTGTTCATAGTCAAAAAGAAGGTTAAACTGAGAGCCAGAAACTCTGTAATATTATACAAGGGAAGTGTTTGGGCTCTTCTTGTCGCTGTGATCTATGGGGACTGCTAGGAAACTTATTTCTCACTTCTGTCTCATTTTCTTTAAAAACAAAGGGGCAGCTTGAGCACGTGCTATGTTTCCTATTAATAACATTTGCTTTCTATTGCTAGTTTCTCCAGCTTTGAAAGAACTGGTGGAATGAGAAAGAAAAAAGTGAGAGAGACTGGCATTATTATATTATATGTGTGCAAGCAGTTTTTAATTTTGTTCTTTTCAGCCTAATGCTCTCATCTGTGTAAGAAATTAAATGCACGAGAATTAATATGCTCAAGTCAATAGGTGAAGCAATGAAATATAACCGAAGAGAAAGGGCCCCCATTACACATAAGCTTTATAGACATTTAATTCCCTATGTGGATGGGATGTTTACTTATCTGGACCAGAGCTTCACACAAAGCAAGAATTAGATTTTCTTCATTTTGAGCTTGCAATCCTACTTCATTTAACAACTGTGGAAATGAGACAGAAAAACAGATGCAGGGACAGACAATATTTGGAAAAGGAGCCAGAATGAAGCTGAATTCCACTTGTTTATTTTGGGTTTGGGAGAACGTGGAGAAAAAGAGATTGAATTTACACACATAAAAACCAAACACTTTTTTCTAAAACTCATTTTAGTTTATCCTCCTTGAACAAACTGAACAATATTTAGTGAAGCTCTGTCTTAATCCCAGTGACCACTTTTAAATTACAGGCTGGTCAGAGGAGGATGGGTGAGCGTATCAAAGATTGACAAGTCATGCACACAGAGCAGGCAGATGCAAGTTTCACATCATCTTTTGGCTTTGTGAAAGCTTTCCCATAAAATGAGTTACTCTACTTTGCATTAACAAACATATGGGTATTCATAGATGTTATTTGATTGGTTTTAGAGATAAATAGAAACTAATAATAAGATCACATAAAGAAATGCCAATTTAAATAGTCTTTCTAAGCTCTAACATCAAAGATTTTATGGTTGAAGGCTAATATGCCCAAACATAAGACCATATATTGTCACCACATAACTGAAGCATATCATTTCTTACTCAAAGGGAACTAATAGGTTAAAATGAGACAATAGTCCTGAAAGAATTTTGAGAATGTTTAGAAAGTTATATAAACCTACAGCTTTGTTTTTCATTTTGATCCTAATAAATTTCACTCTTTTACTACCCTCCCAAAGATATTATTTTCCACATTCCAACAAAGTAAAAATTATACATTTTAAAAAGTGTCTTTCTATTATGAGGACTGACTTATTCAACAAGTACTAATTAATGATACTTAGTGCTGTGTGACTAAGTTTGTTTTATTCCTGTCTATCAAATAGAAGACTTTTAAGCAGGGTGGATACAGATTTTGTGGTGCCTGAAGCTTCTGAAATTTTGGGAGCCTTTCTTAAGAAATGAAGTACAAAGTTACAAGCACACAACTACAGGACCCCCTTCCCCGGGCCTTGGAAAGGACGTGGTCCAGTGAGGGCCCTGAAGTTTAAGGTACATTAGCTTCGTAGTTCGTTTTACCCTGGTATTTGGAATCGTATAGAAAGCACGATTCTTTTACCCTTTGATTTGGAAACAAATGGCATCAACCTGAAAAAACAAGAAGAAAAGAATACACTCTCCTTTGCTTTTCGTTACAGTGCTGAACAGGATTTTCCTCAACTTTCCAGCATCAAATGGTGATAAATATGCCTTTTCCTACCTCCTTAGTGATTTTCTTATAAGGATATAGTGTTTGGGGGCCAATTGATCTCAATGACAGGTAACAGGAGGTGAATCTTGCAGCATCAGGAAATGTATTATGGAGATGTGGTCCGATACAAGTGACTTAAGATCCCATAAATATTAAGAGAGAGTCTGGAGCCCAGACCTATAAAACTAGGAGTGAAACACAAGATGGTAGAGCAGAAATTCAGGCTAGGGAAACTGAGGCCCATGGCAGCTATCCATATACTAGAGACTGAATTTTGGTAACACATTTATGAAGCATCTACCTATTGTTCATACATTATGCTAGGACCTAAAGATGTACATCTGAATGAAACCTGCTCTCAGGGAATTAAAAATTTTGTGGGACAGGTAGCTTCCTTAACAGGTAGCATTGAAACAACTAACTTATGAATTATAAAAAGCTTATATAAATCATGAAGTACCTTGAGTGATTATGATTTGTTTACTCAATCAATCTGGAAATCCTACAGGATAAAATTCTACTCTTACATTCTGCCTGCAACATATCCCCTTGATTCCGGAGGTGTCTCTTTGATTACCTCCACTGCCATTTGATCTAATATCTCTCAATTTCATTTATTCACAGATGCTTGGACTTAGTTAGCTCTGAGATGGTACACCTGGGGCAGGACTTGCTCTGCATCATAAAGTTTGTGGTCTCCTGTTTGGATGTGAGACGAATTAAAGGATAGAGAGACAAACAGATCATGTTATTGGGCATGCTTCCTTCACTATGGATGGGAAGGGATACCTTGCTGCATGAACTCAGGAAAGAGGAGGTTCGTGGCTTCCTGCTTCATTGAAGACAATGACTTTATTACAAGTCATTCTATAGTCTTCAGAGAGAAGATGTTCTCATAGTATTTTGTGCTTGTAGCAGCTTAGGATAACACAAATGACCTCCATGTGCTTAGATACAGACTTCATCCATCACTAGCATCAAGGAGGAAAAGTTTTCCTTTACCTTATCAGGGTTCCTGGCTAGGTCTGAAAGTGAAACTGACAAAAACAGATTAACAAGAGAAAAGCATACACATTTATTTGATATAAGTTTTATGTGACCTGGGAACCTTCATAAGGAAATGAAGATCTAAAGAAACAGTCAGACCTGAGTATTTTATGCCAGGTTTGATGAAAAGTGCATAGTCATGGGGAAATATAATAAGTTAAGGAGTATAATGTAATTGTAGTAAACTGGGTCAAACTTAGCAAGGCCTGTTTCCTAGGATTCCTCTTGGAGATAAAGATGCTCCTTTCCTCTGGTATAGGGAAGGCACCTCTCTTATGAGGGTTTTATGGCCTGTTTCAGGGAAGAAGTGTGAGAGGTGGTGGAGGTCAAAGTGACCTTCCTGCTTCTGTCATTTTCACAAAGTCCTTCAGCTTAAAATATTCAATATGTCAAGTTGCCATACTTGGGGTAGCATGTCCTGAACCCCTTCAGCAGCATTGAAACATTTGATCACTCTCTTCCTTAAAACATCTTCTTCTCCTGACATCTGGGACAAAACTCTCTCTTGGTTCTCCTCTGAACTCTCTCTTGGTTCTCCTCTCCCTCATGAGTTTTTCCTCCTTAGTCTACTCTATTGGTTCCACTCTTTCTAATGTCTTCGAAGTGGAGTGCTCAAGGCTCAGTCTTGAAGCTTTTATCCTACCAACTTATCTGCTTAACTCCCGTGATCTCATCAGGTCACATGGCTTCAAATAACATCAACATTCTGATGACTCCAAATTTATATCTCCAGCCTGAACCATTTCCATGAAATCCAGGCATACGTGTCAAACCATAGACATTTCCATTTAGATTGCTCAAATTAATATAGCAAAAATCAAGTTCCTGATTTCCCTTCTTAAATTTACTTTTCTCCCCCTACAATCCTCCCTCCTAGAAGAGTCAATTCTATTCGAACTGCTCAGCCAAAAACTTTGAAGTCATCATTTACTTCTTTCTGTAGTTCCCACCCTACATCCAAGTCAATAACAAGTCCAATCATCTCTATGTTTGACATATAATATAGAATCTGACTAATTCTTACCGCCTCCATTGCTACCATCCTCATCCAAAACATCAACATTTCTTGCCTAGACTTTTGCAATACCCTTGTAACTGGTCTCTGTATTATCACCCTCGTCTCACTATAGTTCAGTCTCTTCACACGGCCAGGGTGATTCTTTTTAACCTGTCTGATCATGTCATCCCTTACAAAGCTCTCCAGTGGTTACCCATCTCCAGAAGGCTAAAATCGGAAGTCCTAATGATCTGGCTTCAATGACATTTTTAAAATCTCATCCTCTGTTTTCCTCCTTGTTCAGTTGGGTCCAGATGGGCTGGCCAAGTCGAAGTTTCTTGAACACGCAAAACATGCCCCCACCTCAAGATCTGGGCGCTAGCTATTCTCATTGTGCTTTTCACCAAGATATTTGCATAGCTCATTCCTCCCTAGATTCTTAACTGCCATCGCACAGAGAAGAGACAACACCTACCACCTGAAATTCTCTATCCATCTTACCTTGCTTTATTTTTCTTCATAAAAATTATCACCATTTAATATATTACATACTTTTTTCCAGCTTTATTGAGATATAATTGACATCTAACTTTGTGTAATTTAAAGGTGTTTGATGTGATGATTTGATACATTCATATATTGTAAAATCACTACCACAGTAGGATTAGTTAACACCTCTATCACATCCCATAATTGCTATGTATTTTTTGTGATGAGAACATTTAGGGTCTCCTCTCTTAGCAGCTTTCAAGTATATAATACAGTATTGTAAACTATAATCACCATGCTGTATATTAGATCCCCAGAACTTAGTCATCTTAAAACTGGAACTTTGTACCCTTTGACTGATATCTCTCCCCATTTTTGCCACTAGTCCCTGGCAACTACCATTCTACTCTCTGTTTCTGTGAGTTTGACTTTTTTTTCCTAGATTCCACATATAAGTGATATTATACAGTATTTGTCTTTCTCCATCTGACTTATTTTACTTAGTATAATGCCCTCAAAGCCCATCCATATTGTCACAAATGGCAAGATTTCCCTTTTTCTTGTGGCTGAATAATATTCCATGGCACATATGTACTACACCTTTTTATCCATTCACCCAGTGACAGACTTTTAAGTTGTTTCCACATCTTGGCTATTGTGAATAATGCTGCAACGAACATGGGAATGCAGACATCTCTTTGAGATCCTGATTTCATTTCCTTTGGATATACACCCAGAAATGGGGTTGTTGGATCATTTGGTATTTCTATTTTTAATTTTACGAGAAATCTCCTTACTGTTTTCCACAGTAACTGAACCAATTCACATTCCCATCAACAAAGTAAGGTTTCACATTCCCATCAACAAAGTATAAGGTTTCCCTTTCTCCATGTTGTTGTCAACATTTCTTATCTCTTGTGTTCTTGACAATAGCCATTCTAACAGGTATGAGGTGATATCACATTGTGGTTTTGATTTGCATTTCCCTGATTAGTGTTGTTGAGCATGTTTTCATGAACATGTTGGCCATTTGTATGGCTTTTTTGGAAAAATGTCTATTCAGATCGTCTGCCCATTTTTAAATCAGATTGTTTGTTACTTTGCTATTGAGTTGAATGAGTTCTTTGCATATTTTGGATGTTAACCTCTTATCAGATACATGATTTGTAGATATTTTCTCCACTCCAAAGGTAGCCTTTTCATTTTGTTAGTTTCTTTTGCTGAGCAGAAGCTTCTCAGTTCGATATAGTCTCACTTGTGTATTTTTGCTTTTGTTGCTTGTGCTTTTGGTGTCATATCCAAAAATTATTGCCAAGACCAATGTCAAGTAGCTTTTTCCCTCTGTTTACTTCTAGGAGTTTTCTGGTTTCAGGTCTTATGTTTAAGTTTTTAATCTATTTCGAGTTAATCTTTGTGAGTAGTGTAAGACAAGGGTCCAATTTCATTCTTCTGCATGTGATTATCCAATTTTCCCAACACCATTTATTGAAGAGACTATCCTTTCCCCAGTGATTATTCTTGGCTCCCTAGTCAAGTATTAGTTAATCATATATGCTAGGGTTTATTTCTGGGATCTGGATTCTGTTCCATTGGTCTACGTGTCTATTTTTATGCCAGTTCTGTACTCTTTTGATTACTATAGCTCTGGAGTATAGTTTGAAATCAGGAAATGTTATGCCTCCAGCTTTGTTCCTCTTTCCTACGATTGCTTTGGCTATTTGGAGTCTTTTGTGCTTCAAATTTTAGAATTGTTTTTTCTGTTTCCATGAAAAATGCTATTGGGATTTTGATAGCAATTGCATTGTATCTATAGACAGCTTTGGCTAGAATGGACATTTTAACAATATTTGTTAACAATATCTAGGATTATTAACAGTATTTGTTAAATTGTCTTAAGAGATGATTGAAAAGATTTGGAAAAAATAATTTGAACATTCTATTATATAAAATTGAGTGTAGGCATGTGGACATATTTCTAGGAAAAGGTATCTATAAAATCTCGAATGAAAGGGCAGTTTTCTGGAGAGTGGAGATAACAGAATCCAGAATATCTTCTTGGCCCTCTGGCTTTTCCATCTTCTGAATGTGCACGAAGAAGAACCTTGTCAATTTGGTTGGTCATTTTATTACTATTAGTATATTTCCTTCTTAACTTTAACAGGTTTTATTTGAATAGACGACACACTTACATATTTCTATGATGGCCTGGTGAGCTCACTTTGCTAACAAATACCCAGGGCCATTGAGTTTAGAAGCTGCTAAGACATTCAGCACCCACGAGGCTCTTTTTGGTCTGTGTCAGCTGTGCTTCTCAGGTGGGGTTGCTGGCTGTTCTTCCCAGAACTTGACAGTTGCATTTCCAATATGTGAGGAATGTTTCTCACTGCTTTCAGTGATGGGTTTAATCTAGGAGTAACAAAATTCTTATTTCTTCCCCCTGAGGCCTTCCACACTTCAACATGTGGGACCAGGGACCATCTTTTTTAAGAAGTGAGAGAAATTGCGAGTATATCTAAACAATTTTTGGATAACATAATCTGTGAAAACAGTTTTAGTATTCAACACTTCTGAAATGTGAAAATGGAATAAACAAAACAAAACCAAAAGTACCATGAGACCGACTAGTTTGTAAAATAGATAGAAGAATTAACTAAAGCCTGCATACTTCTGATGGCTTCAAATACTTCACATACAGCCAACAGAGAAGAGACTGTAAGCAAAAGGCCATGCTTCACGCCAGGAAAATAACCCTATAAATACTGAATTACGTGTGGCTAACCAATATTCAGAATTTAACACATTTCTTAAACTTGTATTTGTAAAATACACCTTTAGAACAGTTGTTCGGCTTCTTTAACTTTTAATTCTTAGTTAGATATATTTTTACACATTTTGATGGAGTTGAAAAGCAATTCAATTATGCTTTATAATCGCAAAATATTTCTGTAGGAGAAAAAGTCAAACCCTAAAGTTCAGGAGGGTGTAGAAATGTAAAAAATCTTGAAAGATTTTTCTAAGGAAGTGAAAATTAGGATCAATTTATCAGTGAAATGATATAAAGTCTAGATCCTAATTTTAGGTAACTCTAAGCCTCTAATAGTTTTATTGAGTACATATTAATCTTTTAAAATATCTTAAACACCTTTTAAAAATTCTGATTCTGTCCACTATAATTTAGGTTAAATATTAAAGGGTAGGCATAAGATGATAAGGCCTTTAAGGAAAATATATTTACTTCACATATGGTTCCTATCTTCCAACATAATCCCAAATTTATGTAGATTTTCAATATAATTGGACAGTGTTTGGCATAATACTTGGCATATTACAGTTATATCAGTCTGGATTCTGTGTTGCAAGCCATAAAAACAGACAGGGTCTGGTTAACTTATCAGAAAAGGAATTTGTTGCAAGTATATCAGGCCGTCACTCACAGACTTGATGAGAAGACTGGAGAACCAGGTTCAGAAAATGGGCAGGAAACAAAGAAGCATCCACATCAAGATTCCCAGCTCTGGTCAGATTGCAAAATTGTCTGGTCTGGTTTCTGTGACCAAACATCGTTTTTGCTGAAAGTTGCCCCCCGAGAATATATTAAAAATCATGCCTTTGTCTTCACATCCCAAGCTCAGCATTCAGTGTCCTAGTTCAATTGACTGAAAATAGGTCAGGTGCCTGCATCCTTACTGTCATAGTTGTGGAGAGACAGTATGTGATCCCCTTAAGCTGGCCTACTTACACTCCAACCAAGACTCAAACAATGGGGGAATTCCCTCCACCAAATAAGAAGCAGCTCTGGATAATGGGAAACTAAAGAAAAACAGATGTCCTCTAAACTTGGCGTTCCATAATACAAAGACAGTCGAGTCTTGTTATTCTTCATAGTTATGTTCTATATAGTCTCCTTGAACACTGAATTAGTGAATACTAAGTGTGGCACCATGGGAAAAACAGGATTAGGTTCCTGTGAGCCTCTGGTCGCATTTTCATCAGCTGATCAATATATAACCTCGTTTTATTTGTGTTTATGTTTAAAGACATCCTATTTAGTATATACTATGGATTCATTAATTTTGAACTTGTGACCAGCAGCACTATAACTCATGCCTGATTGAAGCTTGTATAACACACATATTTTCTCTGGAAGGCACATCACAGCCTTCTTGCCCCTTAGGAACTCTAGACAGTACTTTGGTACTATGCTTGGGGGACAATTTAAACAGCAAAACCACCAACGAAAAGCACAAAAATATAAGAAACGTAGTGCCAAACAAGCTGCAAAAAGGCCACTCGTTTCCAATGTGAGAGCTAAACACGAAGGCAGTGTTGCCTCGTTTAATCTCTGCTGGGAATATGAATGTCCAGCAGCTGAAACCTTTCACTGCTCTGTGCACGAGGATGTCTGCAAATGACTGCAAGGTGCCATGAGTTGATTTTGGGGTTACAAATAAATTTTAGAGAGAAGATGAATTCACAAATATGACATATGCAAATAACACACATATATGTATATATTGTTAGAATTAACAAATACTACTGTAATTTTGACAACTGTAAAGCATTCACATGCATATAAAAGCTGAAATCATAGTAATGTAAGTCAATGATCTAACATATGCAAAAATTCTGTATTGGCATCGACACCTTTCAACCTCTAAAATTCTTAGTATATTTCTGTTATTAGATAAACTTGAATGTGGGAAATTATATGTTTGTCCTCTATTTGGTTGTAGAGGTTAATTGCTAATAATTTGAAAATGTTTCACATCTATGAATTTGCTTATCATTTGTGGGTTTAGTTTTACTTGTATATGTCAAAATCTTTTAACCATTATTGAAATATTCATTACAAATTAGTGCCCAAGTCCTGTATATAATATTTTAAGTTTCTAAACTACGTTTAAAGGTAATTACCTAGCTAATTAATCTCCCTCCTTTGTTTAAGAATACTTCATATTGAAATAAAATTTTTCTTTTATTTACACATCTGATGAATTGAATAGACCTCATCAGTCAAATGACTTACCTGAGCATTTGACAAATTAAAGATGTTAAATCACAAATAAATCTAACTCCTGTCAACATTCCCAACTGTAGTTTCTTTCTGGACAGTAGCTGAAAGTTGATATGACTTACTGCTCTCAGTACTTTGTTTTCAAGCTTTTTCGGATTTCTCTTGGCTCACTGACTTTTAACCTTTGGTTTATGTCAATGGAGATAATAATATGAAATATATCTTATGAGGAAATGAAATGGAAGAACTATCAGATCTGAAAACCTTGTTCCAGGTGGAAAAGCTTCCCAGTCCACAGTTAATGTTGGCATTGTTGATACCTTTGGCAAAGGTGGATCAGGTGGATTGTACCTAGACTGGTTTGAGGCAAAGGCTTGGATCAAGGATACAGTAGACTTTTACATTTCAACATAAGCCTGGTTAAGAGTCATAAAACCAAAGGCTCGCAATAGTTAGGAGTGGTCTGGCAGACACCTCAGTTCTAGAAGCTGAAGAAATACAATTGAAATAAAACAGAAAGTAGGATTCAACATCTAAAAAAATCGGAGAATAAACATCATTGATTCCAGAAACTGTAGGCTCTTTGGCCTTGGCTCCATTTCATGCTGACTCCTAGAGTGGGTAGCCTCAGGACTTGAGATACCATTGCAAGCAAGAAGAAGGTTGGAAGCTTGCAGGATAAGGTCAGATATGTTGGAATAAGCTTTTGGAAATGATAGGTCTACAAGAAAATTAGGTACAAGTGTATGAATTTCTGAGGAAATGAGAATTTTGTTCTTGGAAAATAATCGAGAAAAATGACAAAGACTCTAAAACCTAATATTTCATATATTCAATTATCTGAAGTAAAAGCAAATTCTCACGTCTAAAATAAAAATAGAAATACCATAATTTATTGTTTGTAAGTTGCACTTTTTCACATTTTTGATATCTCTGAAACCTGGAGGCATTTTACGAGTGGAATTATACAATTAAAATTACAAGATTTTTTTCGTCATGAAACATAAAATAATGAGGCATGTTACAATTGAAGTAATTTAGGTTTGATTAAATCTGGTATTATGTCTTAAATTTAGAAAATGATATTTAGTAATGAAAATAAGATTCATAATCTATACATAGCATACATTTAAAAGCAATTTTAACTTAACGCTGTATAATTTAAACCGGACATCAGTGGACCCCATTGGGGCATCAACTTCCTGTTATTTTGTACAAAATTCTTTTTATATATTTGTACGTGTCTTTTTCTCCATAAAGAGTCTGTAGTTTTCATCCAATTCTAAGTTAATAATCAAAAAGTGTAAAACATCTTAATTAATTATAGATTAATTTTTTAGTAGTGCAAATGATGATTACATAGTTGACAATCATAAATATTTTCTAATTAATACTTTAAAATAATTTATACAGGTAGTATTTTGTTTTGATTCTTCATGATTATCCTAATATTCCACAGCTTAAAAAACATGAGTCCATTTAGACTTATATTAGAGTTCTTCATTTATATTCCGGAAGAAAAAGTAGAAAGGACCCTTTACTATTCAAGTTCTCATATCGCTATTACATTTTAGTATCTAGAAGACAGTGTAAATTTTCCTATTGCCACTTTAAAAAATTAAGTATAAATCAAACCTTATAACTTTAGAATCATTTTTTCTAATTTCAAAAACAGTATGTTCTTTCTGTAAAATACATGCAATGGAAAGAAAAAAATATGTCAAACAAAATTGAATTATATTTACATCCTCATTTCAGGATGAAAAGCAGAATTGATCTGGAATAGATCAATTTTTTAAAAGGGAAGTCAGAATAATAGCTCATATGGTTATGAAAGTCAAAGCCTAGGCTACAGTGAAGAGATGACAAATATAAACATTTTTTCCTCAAAGCAATAACAAGAAATTTGAGTTGTCCTTTTTCTATTAAAGACTCAGAGGGAGGACTTTGGTTTGCCCCAAAGACTCAAGCCACAAGGGGAGATGGGAAAGATTGGCACTAAAGGGGAATAACAATGGGGGAAATTGGGGAACAAAGAAAGGAAAGTTAGTAAGAGATTCTTTGTGGAGAGATGGCTAGGACTTTAGCAACAATAAAGGCTGCCATTCAAGTTTTAATCTTTATTTTTTTGTTCTGTAGTGTTATCCTCCAGTATGCATCTCAGGAAGGCTCAGAAATAGTGGGAGGAGGGATTGACCTGCTCCAGTTTCATGGAGTGGAGGTTTGAGTTGATTTTATAAGGATATTAATAAAAGATAGCTCTGGAAGGCTGCATGACTTCAGAATATGCTGGTTAGATATGCAGCATAGGAAGTGAAATTTCCCAGTCATCTCTCTCCTCAGAAATACCTTCTGTTAACAATTTGATGTACAGAATCTACTTTTTCTTCATAGTCTTAATAAAATTATTTTACTTTCAAATGAAGAAAAATATGAGTCCAATAATCATTTTCATTTCCCTGAATTGACCAGGATGAAAAAACCCCTCCATTTTCATTGCTGTCAAGGAGAGATGCTGTTTTGAAAATTGGGAGACATAGATGTTCTGGTTTAACTTGTTGTGTTTTCCTCTGTAAATTGCTTTATATCGCAAGAACTCAATTTTATTATATTTTAAATGAAAATATTTAGCTAAATCATCCCTAAAGCATCTTCCAAATCTAAAATTATGTAATTTTAAGTGTCCAATAGCAATTTAGCTGAATGAATTGTAGTGAAATTGCTTTCATTTCCCAAAGCAAGTATTTTTCTTGTTCTTTTTGACAATACCCGTATTCCACTACCTCCAGGTTTACCAAATAGATCACAAGTCACTTCAGAGCAACTGAGAAGGTAATCTTTAGCAATTTTCTTTATGTTGGATAGTTTTACATTTCAATTGTATTTATTTGCAAACATCTTCACTCTTTTAATTGTGAAGGATTTGATGAGAGGCTAAGTGTATTTTTAATCTAATATACCTGCGCTTGCTGTAGGTACTCATGACAATCTCAGTAGATAGGAGGCCATTTGATGGAGGTGTACTGACTTGCCCTACATATTTTTAAAGTCTTGAGTCAGAATGACCAGTCTATAATAGCTGGTGTTATAATGGATTGTGGTAGTGGAAAAGGAAGCAGGTAGATCTATAACAGAATCTGGGGGCAGAAAAGAAAGAGAAAAGGTTGACCAGAGATTATAGTAGATAAGGTATTGATTTCTAGAATTTTTTTTCCAACCTCCTAACCACTTTGCCTTAGTTATCCTTTACCACCCAATCTGTGGGTTGTAATATCACTTGCTGTAAGTAGATGTTCTTCAGAATGAGTAGCTCATAAGGATGCATTAATTTAACCATTGGGATTTAAGTTGGCATGGTTGGTTCTGGCATCAAGACTAGTAAACTGAGGTCACTTTGAGAAATATTGTGGGAAACTAAAGTTGGGAGAGCCCATGGTAAGTAGATAACTGAATGGGAGTTATAGACATATTGGCAGGTGGCAGGGTTGGTATGAAGAGGACAGGGCATAAAGGGAAGAGGGAACTGATAGACAAGTCCTCTGAAAACTTCCTTTGAGGTTTATATTTTCCTTGAAAGCTGGTCCCCAATCACAGTTACTAAGGAAACTGGGTTAATTCAAATTGTAGATGCTCTAGCCTGAGATGCTTTGAATTTATTTATTCAGCTCAAGGCATTTGCTCTCTGTATATGTTATTTTAGGATTATGATGCCAGATGTTTCTTGTGCAGGATGCTGGCAGTGAAATTCTTCACATATTTACCTTTCAATTCCTATCTGGGAGGCTTTGACTGAATGCCACGTGACTGGAATTAAAATAAATACACAATCCAACTTTTGAACTTAAAATGTAATAACTTCTCACGTAGATATACTTATCAAACTTAATATCATTAAGAGTAGGCAGTTTTCGTACTTTTTGTTGACTCTATTTTTTCCACGATCATGCCCTGTGAAATAAAATTAAAAATATGTAATTACAGCCCTTTTGGTCGGCTGTTGACTATTTTGAGTTAAAAAGCATTCTGTGCTGGCAGCAGAAACATAGCAGCAGCGGTCTAATTTCCTCTAATCCACTAGGTGCCTGCTTAATTACAACCTTCCATTTACTGGCTCTTTGGCTGTATTCCATCTTTGCTTGTATATTTTTTTCATTCAGTTTATTTTCCATTTCTGTTTCATCGAGTGATGTATAATACAGACTGTGCCTGTTTTGCTCCCTAGCTTGCACACTTTCAGTTGAGCCATTTCTATATTTTGTTGTAGAATTGATTTTAACTTTTTTTTTTTTGACTCAGGGAAGAAAGACATTTATAATAAAGTTTCGTCTTTCAAAGGATTTATTTAAATGGCAGAAAATTATAGGAAATACAAGAAGAATTTAAAAATCATTTCAACTGTCAAATTGCTGAGTAAGTTGGTAGAAAATGGAAAGAAAATGAAAAGGTTGTGGAAGAGTTTCGTTGCCATGTGATCTATTTCATTAATTATTTTTAACGAAAGAAAAGACGTAGAACTAGTTCTCAAAACTGTTCTCTTGGGGGCTGGTCCTGAGGCCTAGTGGTTAAGTTTGTGTGCTGCACTTTGGCGGCCCGGGATTTCACCAGTTCAGGTCCTGGGCATGAACCTACCCACTGCTCATTAAGCCATACTGTGGCGGCGTCCCACATAAAAGAACTGGAATGAACTACAACTAGGATGTACAACTATATACTGAGGGACTTTGGGGAGAAGAAGGAAAAAAATCCAAAAAGATTGCTGACAAAATGTTAGCTCAGTGACAATCTTTAAAAAAAACCCCAAAAAACCTGTTCTCTTGGGTATGTATATGGATCATATAATTTTTCAAAACAACTAAATATGGAATGAAGTCAATAAATGAAAAATTCATTCAATATACAATTATAAGCACTTGATTATACGCATTTAATTGTATGCATGTAAAATACATGGAGTTTCTATACAGCTAAAGCAATTTTGTGGTTTTAAAATTGTACATAATATTGTAGAGTCAATAGAATTAATGATATTGGGTCTTGTTTATAGTAAATTTATTCAACTTACTCAGGTTGTCGTCTACATGAAGGCAGGGACCTTGTCTAACTTCTTTAGTGTCATATTCTGAGACTGCTGCTAAATATAATGCCTGGCACAAAGTAAATTTCTAATAATATTTGACATATGGAAACAAGGATTCGGGTGAATTTTTCCAATGGTGGGCATGAAGAGACATTCACTTACAGATTTGGCAACAGTACACAGCCAGGTATACATAACGAAGTTTGGCCAAATGCAGAATACACTTAACCTCGTGAAGGCTGTTTTCAGCTGTTCTGAGGAGACAAATTCAGAAAGCTTAGAGAGAAGCAGAGAAAATTCTATCTAGGATCTTAGAATACAAATATTAGCTTTTTTTAGGTGAAAAAACAAAAGATGATGAGGAGTTGGGGAAGGGATCAAACAGAAAGGCAAAAAGGATTGCTTTAGGGGGATGAGCACGTTCTGTATCTTGACTGTGATGGTGGTTACATGTGTGCATACATTTGGCAAAACTCATAGAACTATACACTTAAAATGGATACTTTTAATTGTTTCTAAGCTATATTCCTCAATACGGTTGATTTAAAAAATGTTCCCAAGCAAGCAAGCCGGTAAATAAATAAATAAATAAATAAATAAAGTCAAACAAAATAAAGGTGATGCCTGATATTGTGCCTTTTAAAAAACTTCGGCCAGAAAAACATTTTGCATGACTGGAAGCCTGACCTGGAAATAATTTGTCAACTTGGAATTTGTTGACTGGAAAATCAATGACTCTGTCATTTTCATTTTATTCTTTCACTTTTTCTGACTATTAGCCACTACAGAAGCAATGCATAGAAAACATTAGAGCCCAGAAAGGACCAAGAAATCTCCTTAAGCTCTGTAATTACTGTTAGAGAATGGATTAGAAATTAGGGTCATGCCATATAACTTATTACCTTTCTGAACAAATATATTTTTGTAATGACTTCAAAATTCTATTTTTTTAAAACAAGATTTTTTTGATCTCTAATTTTACTGTCATTGCTCCCTTTTATTCAGTCACCCACAGACTTGCCTCATTTGCTGGGACTAGCTTAATTTTGGCTACGCTTTGAGGGTCTGTAGCATAAAGCCCTGTTTGACCTCAAATCATGCGATTCTTTAAGCTTTCCCATTGGAATGCAAGCTCACTGTTCTAACTTTAGTTCCTAGCGATGAAGTCATCATGTCATATGCTGTAAATAAATAACATGGATAAAATAAATTATTCTCTCCAGTGGATTTTCAGAACTTCCTTTGTAAGAATAATCAAGATCAGACAATTTGATTTTTTTTTGCTTACTACTATCTTCTACAAAAAAGTATGTAATGTGTTTTTATTTCATTCTTTGCCTCCAATATCTTAAGTTAGAATGCCAATTCCATTAGCATCTAGAATCTATAGGTAGGCTGGAGTGATGATTTTTCATACTTAGTGGTTGGCCACCAAAGTTCGAACACTCCTACTCATGTTTGGGGGAAGGTTCTTCCTTGTAAGTCCTGTCTTCTCAAAGAAGACATTGGAAATTTACTTTCCCAGGTTCCTTTGCAACTAGGTCAAGGAATTAGAAGGCTCTGCCAATTAGAAGCATCCATTCAAGAATTTGACTTGAAAGAGGAGCTACTATCATGTATTGGGTGTTACCTGATGTACTAAGCCATAAATTTGGTCACGTCCAGTAACCCTCCACCACCAAGTGAGTTCATCTATCCATTAATTTATGCCTATGATCTCATGGGAAGTTCCCAATGACTAACAGAGGAGAAAAAAAATTGAAAGTGATTTGATTTATAGAGCATCCTGCATGCTATATCAGAAACATGAACCTCTGCAAGTTTAGAATATTACTTAGCATGTACCTAAAAGACAGTGGGGAAGAATAAATATCCTGACAGAAAGAATTTTGAGCAATAGTCTCATTGTCCATTTGTCTTAGAAGGAAAAAATACCTGAGGTACCTTTCACACCCATTCATGGACACTAAATGATAAATTGGCTGGATTGGCATAGTCTTACTTAGAAGAAACAAGAGTGGAGGATTGCTAGCTAGGCACTTTGGGGAAGAGATATTTAGATGGATTACAAAATGTACCTAGTTGTGAGATTGTTTTCCATGTGAATGATCAACTGAAGGCTCTCACTGTGAAGGAGATTATTAATATTTAGATAGAAAGAATGACCTAGCTAATACATATCAATAACCATGCCAATACTGAATGAATTCATTCTTGTTTTCAGGGAGAAGGTTATGCACTGAATCAACATGTCCTTCCTTAACACCATCTGACCAGTTATTGACTATATTAGATATCCAGTTTGCCAGTGGTAGAAGCTTCGAATGGTAAAACTGTTAACCCCTGATATTAATACCATACCTGAGGGCAGGGTATAAACTAGCCAGGAAGGAGTGGACAACTTGCTAGGTTGAAGGTTGTTTATACTGAACCTATTCTACCATGAACTGGACAGTGATTTGACCTCAATGGAATAAATTAGTATTTTGGATTTGGATATTTGGATTTTGTTCACTCTTTTCCAGGACCAATATCTGTGGACTGATTGAATGCCTTGTCTGTCATTATGATATCCCATGTACCAGTACTTCTGACCATGAAATTAATTTTATGGAGATGGAATTAAAGCATAGATGTACACTCATTGGATTTAGAGGTCCAGCTTTGTACTCTGTCACCCAAAAGCTTCTGGTCAGGATAAATGTGTATAAGATTATTGAAGAAATGTTATGCCACCAATATTATGAGGCTAGAATGTCATTTTGCAGAATGTTGCATATGCTATGTACCACTAAATACTATAGGGTGCTGTTTTTTCAAAAGATCTGGGAATAAAGGGACTGGGAATCAGAATATTATCTCTCACTTTTACGCCTTATGTCCCATTAACAAAAATTATGGTTCTTGGTTCGTGACTTTGGCTTTACTGGTGTGGAAGTCTTAGTACCCAAATGAAGAATGTTTCCCCCATGGCACCCAACTATATTTCCATCCAACATGGAGCTGAGACTGCTTCATGACCTTTACAAGCTTCTTGTGCCATTAGATGTATAGTCCAAGAATGAGAGCTATAGTGTAGCTAGGGTGATTGACTCTGATTATCAAAGATAATAGGGGACTCCATACTAGGTACAAGTATGAATATCTGAAATACAGGAGATGCTTTTTGTCTTCACAGTGCTATTATAGCTAGTGGTGAAGTGAATGGAAGACTACCATAGACAGGTACACACAGGAAGGACCTCCTAGGCCTCTCTACCTAAGGGATAAAATTTGGTTACCATGCCAAGTAAGAACTCTGAACAGTTGAGAAATTGGCTGAGGAAAAAATAAATCTAGAATACATGGTAGAGAAAGAAAGTCAAAACTTGACATAATGAGCACTTTCAGAAATGAGGAAAGTAGTATCCACTCATGTTTCCTGCAGTGTCTTATATATATTAACATATTTTTAAATCTTTTTCTTCTTCCCTTTCCCCTATTCTTTTATATTTATATACTTTTATTTTGCAATTTAGTCCATAAGTTACAGAATATAAAGTTGGCGTTATGATGGACTTAGAAGAATGACTATCATCTAGATAGCTTAGATGGGGAATTGGATGCAGAAACCTATGAGGCTTTGGATTTTAGAGTGGGAGCACTGGTATTTTCACTGTAGGAAGAATAGTGACAATGTGTTAGGCTGGGACATTTTCTTGTTGGAACTTTAAATAAGGAAGAAAAATACCTGGTGATGTTGGGAGGTCAAGAAGTGTATAGAGTAGATATCTGTCATCTTTTGCGGCCATCAGCATGTTTTGAACCCTCTTCCTATGGTTTTGAATTTCTGGTGTTATGAATCCTGCCCCTTCAAGGTGGAAGTTCCCCTTCCCAGATTCTCTTATAGCTCGAATACAGATATGTGACCAGAGTGCTAGCGATCAGACACAACACTCAAGAATTCTGTTTGGAAGGAGGCATTCATGGGATCTTGCTGGCAATTGTGGAGGAGCCTGGTGGAGAGATTTCAGTTTTTTGGAGCATAAGTAGCTGAAACCCTAATGGCTATGTCCATGATCAACCTTTAGTTTTTTTCTGGAAAATATCCATGGCTCTGTAGCTTCTGAGCATGATTCCAGAGAATCTGGAGGCCACCTATTCATTAATAAATTCATTTCCTATCTAACCTGCTAGAATGGGTTCTATCATTTGCAATCCTGACTGAAATATATGTATAAATGTATGCCACATGCATGTGCATGTATGTGTGTGCACATACATTTAGACACATACATAATATAAATTTTTCTCCATTTGTGTCTCTTTATATACAACATGCTCTCTAAACATAATGGAACTCAAAAGATAAATAATCTGGAAGAACAATACATATACATTCATACATATATGTGTGTATGTATGACAAAATTAATTTAGTTTGAATATTTCTTTTTTTAGAACTTCTAGTATGTAAGTTTTCAGACTATCTTTCATTTTTATACCTATTTGGTGAAACAAATTACTCACTTTCCACTTATCTTTATTGCAGAAAAATATAGATTCTGAGATTCTCAACCTCACTCAATTGAAACTTTTGAAATAGTGTCACAGGGTTTTTCCTTTTTATTTTTAATTTCAGGGCATCTCTAGCCTTAAAAATCAATAGTAAGAAAAATTCACAAATTCACTAAATAATGTATATCACATATATGACTTTCAGAACATTATTTCTTACTTATTTAAAACAATTTTTAATTGTTTGAGGCTACTATTTTCACTCTTTGCTTAGTGATCTGGAAAGTCCCAGCACTTACTGGTTTTCTTCTTGTATTCCAGTCATTCATATTTCTATTATGAAAGTACATTTATGTTTTTTAAACATACACCTGTATATGTTTGCTATGATTTCTTCTCATTGCTAAGCAAGCACAAGTTACTCAGTAACTGAATTGAGCACATTTTGAGTGAATTTGGGAGCACCTAAAACAACTAGTTTTTAATTATTTAAGCCATTATATCATGTCCAAGACAATCTTTTCACTTGTTCAGATGGCCTAAGCTAATAAACTGGCTGTTTTCCAGTGTGGTGCTTCCTCTGAATGCCGAGGTCCTCGTTCAGGATGTTATACTTCTCCAGCCATCATTACACTCTCGTACCTACATTAGGAATCTGAGAGGCATCAAGTTTGTGCAGGTTTATAAGCTTAAGTTACTCTTGTATTAATTTTGTAGTTTAGGGTGGAATCTATTCACAATTAAAGAGGGAAAAAAAACCCCCAAACAATAGAGAGGCTTTCCAGAATGTCTACCCTTCAGGCCCTTTGCCATTCAAATATTTCTTCTGGGCTTTCTGCCTTTATTTCCTCTGGTTTCTAATGCTTTCTTTCATTCAAGAGGAAGCATGTCCTAGGTGGACAGATCCTGCTGTCTTCAAGGCACACGGGACAACACAAGTGAGTCTCAAAGGGTTTGGGAGAAGTGTCAGGAGCCTGGAAAAAATCTCCCTGTTCTCACTGGAGTTTGTGTACACTCATGTCATCTGCAGGGATTACGTACGAAAGAACAGAAATTCTCTGCTCTGCTCATGGGCTGCTCAACAGGCAAAGCACTAAATCTCCTGGATCCCTTCTACTTGTGGATTTTAATTGATGGGGCTCGTACACAGAATAAAGCCATTTTGGCAAAATGACACGTGCTGGCATTTAAACAAGAATGGCAATTTTAATTTTATTTTCATTCCAAATTTGAAAGAAAAAAATTACAAAGAGAAAAATGCTGCTGTTTTGTCAAACAAAAAGTTTTTTTTTTTAATTTGATTTCCAGGAATAAAGAAAAAAAATAATTAAAACAAACTTGACTATCTTCTTTTAAAGCAGTTTGTTAATAAGCTTTGGCTTACAATTTCAATCTGGAATTTCCCTAGACTACCCTACTTATGATACAGGCTGGATTTTACGGCAGCGTTTTATGTGCCTGGTCTACATTTTAAAGCCCAGCCCTGTTGTTTAGGCCCAGAAATGGACACAATTTAATTCTGTTTATTGTAGAAATCAAGTGCTTTTGGAGAGAGTCTTGTGAGCAGCTGTTTAATATTGTCTTTCTGCTAATATAGAGGTTCATTTTTCTTGTCCTCTGAGGAAAAAGCAATTCATGAGATTTCTGGATCGTCTTTTCTACAGAAACACAGGTCTGCTGCCAGGATTTAGCAGCAAAAATGATTTGCTGTTAATTGGTGGGGCTGGCTGTCTTTGACAGGTGTCAATTTAAGACCTGCACTCCAGTAGGATTTGTAGGGATTCTGCAAAGAAGAATCAATAATCAAAAGAAAAAAGAAACCACCATTTTTTTATACAATTTCCCAGGTACTTTTTAATCTTATGTAGCTAAATTCAATATGAGGTAAGTTTTTGGAATGAGGGTGGGCAAGGATTATTTGCCTTTTTTCAGAGACTATTGTCAACCTGAAAAAGAGAAGCCAGTTTAAGAGACAAAACGTTTATTTGGGATCAAAGAATTGCAATTTGGGGAGCACAGAATCAGGTAGAAACCCAATTAGTGTCCAGCTAGGGAGTAAAAGTCAGGGGCTTTTAAAGGCAAAGAAGGGAGGTTGTATTACAAAGAATTTTAATTGGAGTTGGAGGCAGAGAGCTAGTCTTGGCTAAACATTGATTCTCTATTGATTTTATCTTCAGAAAGTCCATGATCCTCAGTCTTTGTGGTCAGGATGTCCGTTTTCCTGCTGACGTCTCAAACGACTCTAAAACCATTGCTGTTTGGCCCAGTCCAAAGGTTTGGCACAGTCCGATGTTCAAGACAGCAAGGCAGTGTCTCTGGAAAGGCAGCTCTGACTTCATTTTAAAATGGCTTCACTAAAGTCAACTCTTACGCTGTGTTCAATAGTTAAGGAAATTTAAAATTTTCTTCTGAAAACAATACAATTAAAATAATTCGATACAGTTAAAATAAGTTTTGAGGTGAGATTGTGGTTTTAATAATTGTACTTATAAAAGATAGTAGTTAGATATGCACCTATATTCTTTTATGGAAAAGAAAATGTTTAATAAGAAAATTTAATCCCTGAGAATTATGGGATCCCAAGGAAGCACACAACCTCAAGATCTCAGAAGCAAGGAGGTTGGAGCAAAAGGGAGAATAAACTTGGTGACCTGATGACCATGGTGCTGTCATCTCTACCCTGCACTATCTATTAGAGAGAATTTCAGTTTTTTTGTTTAGCCCTATAAGGTCTGTTTATTTGTTTGTGTTGTTATATAAAGGTGAACCTAACACTAACTGACACATTTATCCAAGCACATTGGGGTGGAATCAATCTGTCTGTCTCCCTCCTCCCCTCCTCCCTCCTCTGGCCCCTCCTTTTAGGTTGGGAAAATATATATGTATATATCTGTAAGACACAGGCATGTATATACCAAAATACACTTCTAATAAAAAGAAATGAAGCTTGGCTTCAAGCTGTGGTCTCTGCATTCACATGTTTCTCTCCTGCACAGATATTTTATCAGTATGTATCTTTTATGTGCTTGATCCCACAGTTTTTTTTTAATTGAAGACTAGATAGATGATGAATGAAATAATATGAAAAAACAAGACCTGACACAGAGTGGCAGTCAAAAAAATCTTATTTCCTCTTTCTCTTTCCTCTAGGAAATGAGGCAATGGTAGAGTTCACAGAGTTCACATCAAGACTGGGAGCCCTTTTTAGGCTTTTTGAAGGTTGTGTTATTCTTGTATGTGTCTTCAAATGAAGTCAGTGATAGTAATATGTAGTTCTGCTGTAGAATACTATTTGGGAAGAGGGAGAAATTAAATTTCTATCCCACATTTGCAAGCACGTTCTCTTCAGTGGAATGGAGATAGGAATCAAATTAGCTGATGTCTTTTAAAAGACAGTACAATTTCTGTTCCAAGAATTTTCTAATCTCTGACAAAGCAGATCTTTATCAGCTTATAAGAATCTTAGCATTCCTAATATATGTATAGGATACATATATACTCTTCAGTATTTTTTTTTTCTTTTTCTCCCCAAAGCCCCCCAGTACATAGTTGTATATTCTTCGTTGTGGGTCCTTCTAGTTGTAGCATGTGGGACACTGCCTCAGCGTGGTTTGATGAGCAGTGCCATGTCCGTGCCCAGGATTCGAACCAAGGAAACACTGGGCCGCCTGCAGCGGAGCGCACAGACTTAACCACTCGGCCACGGGGCCAGCCCCTACTCTTCAGTATTTTATGTGAGGAATGGCAATTCTGTTTTATTGTACGTGAAGAAATTGGGCTTTCTTTACTTGACTGTTTTAATCTGCTTTCACAGTTTAGTTTAGGAAAAAGCTATCACGTGAACCATTCACTTTTCACCTTCTTGAACTGCCATGTGGGAATGTGTTTAAAATAACTTGAACTTTATACATGAGCATGATCCAACCTTAGCCTTGTCCTGTATTTCAAAAAAATGTGGGTAATTTTCATCAATTACTTTTACATATGTTTCTGGTCCTCTGTTATGGCTATATCAAGAGGCAAAATTTGTGGAAATAATACCAGACAGTGATCCTATTTTAATGAGATTTTCAGTCTAATTATATGTGCTCCAGAGGTTCAAATAACATTTGGATCAACTGCCAAATTTTTTGGGTGCTTAGCTGAGCTGAACTTCTGAACTTCTGAACAAGTTCACTTTTTCGTGTTGAAAGTCTTTTCTAGAGAAAGTAAATCTCTTGGTCTGATCAAGAGTTATTTATAATTTTTTTTACAGTCTAGTCTGCTACATCTGACCTCTATGTACTTTTTCTGCTTCGTTTACTGGTAAGGAAGTGGAACCGTTAGTTCAGAAAATGCAGGTATTTCTTTCTAAGGTGGTAATGTATATTTTGAATTGTGTCCTGTTATGTTCGAATGGGGAAAGAAAAAATGTCCTTTTTTTCGTTTTCATAATTTACACTAAATTTAGCTCTGGCCAAATGATGTCACCTCTGACTATAAAAGATAATGTTTTCCAGTTAATAGTAACAACCAAGCTTTATATAGATTTTATTTTGCCCTCCACATTTGTTTTAATACACATGTGATCCTAACAACTCCCTGTGAAATTTCTTATTAATCTCATTTTACAGGAAGAGAAAGTCTTGGAGGTTTAATGACTGGTTGAACTGAGATCTTCTGACTTTTGGGCCATTAAGCATCTCACTGGACCACAACTACCTCTAACCTCGTGTGATCAGCCTTTTTCAAGAGACAGAGCAAAACGGTGACTAATATGGAAACAGCTAGATTTTATCTTGTGAGGTGCCAAGTGGTAAGTTTAAGTAGAGGTAAAGCATGAGGGAGCTCAGCCACAAGTAAACTGAAGCGATGGGGGAGCAGGAAGGTTATGACTGAGAGACAGTCCCTCTGAAGACACAGAAGAGGTGGCCCTGGTTTCCTAGTTTCTAGCACCAGTCTGCAGCCCACCTGAATCAGAAGATTCCTCTCTACAGTGTTTCTTTTTTTGAAGGAAGTAAAAAGAATAAAAACGTAAGACTCTGATGTTCTCAGCTGAGTGATAGATTCAAAGACCATTTTTAATTTTGCCTTCATTCTTAGAAGATGAAAGAAATAGCTCTATTTCTTTCCACTAATATCTCTGCATGAAGAAAATTTAAAAAGTCTTAAATATTTGAGTGATTTAAGTTGAATCTAGAAAGTAACCATTCAAATTGTGTCATAAATCTAGTTAATATATTATTATTATTATTATTTTTTTCTGGGAAGATTAGCCCTAAGCTAACATCTTTGATCAGTCCTCCACTTTTTTGCTGAGGAAGACTGGCCCTGAGCTAACTAACATCTGTGCCCATCTACCTCTACTTTATATGTGGGACACCTGCCACCATATGGCTGGACAAGCAGTGTGTAGGTCCACACCTGGGATCCAAACCAGCGAAGCCCAGGCCGCCAAAGCAGAACGTGCGAACTTAACCGCTGTGCCACTGGGCTGGCCCCTTAGTTAATATATTATTATGAATTACTGCAATTGTTTGAAAAATATCTCTCTGGCTGAATTCAGCCATGTAAAAGAGTCTGAATACTGAGCTCAGACAACTATTTGCTCTCCTCTGAGGATTCTACTAAAAGTTACAGAAAATCCTTAACAAAAACAGCAAGCTACATTGTCATTAGAAATCAAGAAAATTTTCCACCAGCACAACAAAGGTTAAAGGGATTCCTAGAAAATAGAAATCAAGTGACAAGACAGCAGGAGAAAGAAAAGAAAACTGTGACCCTGGGCACTAGCCAGAAGCATAGATCTTCTCCAGAAACGCCAAGGTCAGAATCACCCTGTCCAAGTGAGAGCGGGCCAGGCAGCAGTCAGCACAGTGATTCATTAAAGAACTGCCTCTTTCTTTTGCGTGTAAATAGAGGCTGGCAGCACTGACTTTTACCCTTAGGCTCAAGCCAGGGAACTGCTCTAGAAAGAGTTTACACTTGGCCTCAGGGGTGAGTCCACAGGGTCCTGAGAGAGAAGCACAGCAGAACTTGAGGTAAAGAGAGATTTGAACAATGGATGCGGGCAAAAGAGGCCCCCCCATGGCTCCCTCCAAAAACCCCTTTATACCCTTTTTAATTTGTAAAATGTTGTTGAGGGGAGAGGGCATTTTCCGTTGCCTACCTAGGTATTCTTTATCTGTATACCCTATTGGCAAAACTGTCAAAAGGCCCTGCCCAACAACCTCAAACCACCAATTAGTGTCCGCCATTCAAGGGATGTGGCCTGTCGAGGGGGGAAAAAAATCTCTATCTCTATCTCTAGCTTGTCATAATCTATATGTAGAGGATCTCCATGCAAGCCTACTACACTAATTAACTTAATACTTCCTTTGAAATAGGAACTGACTCCATGGGTAGTAGGTACATTAAAAAAGGAAAATTCGTGGAGTATAACCATAAGAGCAGCTTAATTTTTATCTTCCACTGTCCTTTTTATCCCACTGGTCAGGCAGGGTAGGGCTTTCCTTATGCTTCGCTGAAAACTCATAACTTTTCTAGCCACTCTTCATCGATAGAAAGTATTTTGGTCTTAGTAAATAGCAAAACAAGTCCAGATTCATGGCCTTAAAGTCTCTGGTTCACTATATTAATTGAAACTGCAATATTTATTCAAAGAGAAGATGTCCCATGGTGCCAGCCCAGGGGCCGTAGTGGTTACGTTTGCACCCTTCTGGGGTTCACGGGTTCAGATCCCTCGTACCAACCTACATGCCGCTCATCAGACCATGCTGTGACAGTGTCCCACATGCAAAGAATAGAGGAAAATTGGCACAGATGTTAGTTCAGGCACAATATTCCTCACATACAAAATAAGATAAGACTTCCTCGTTCCCTCAGCTTTCTGTGGGTGGGCTGCCTACTTTTAGGGAATTCAATTCTTTTCCCTTTTTTTCTCTCTCTCCTCTTTTCCTACTGATAAGCTTCTGTTTCTGAACTTTCAAAGGTATGAGAGGAAAGACGATGGGAAAATATTACATACTTCATAAGGTTGCTGTGAGAAATGAACTAAATACCATATTTAATGGAATCTAAGATGCTAATGATTATAAATTACATTTACTTTATATACCATCAAGAAAGGGAAAACAAAAGTTGCCAATTAAACTATGACACAATACTTTTTTGAATCAGTTCTACTGTTTATTTTTTAATTATTGGAAGAACTCTTTTTAATTTATTTATACATAGTTTTTTGATCATTCTACTAAGTATATAACAAAGGAAAGTATAAGTGAAATAAACTTATTAAATCTTCTTCACATTCAGTCTAACATGCTTGAAGCACTTTTTGACTATCACTGGTGTCTGTGTTTTTCTACATCATTTTCTTTTCTGTGCCATGAATATTATTAGTGCTATGGCATTTCTTAAAAGAATGTCCCATTACCATTTATGGTATTTTCTTCCAAGTAGCTGATACTCTTTCTACAGGTTTTGATGAAGGTACATTCTTAACTTTATCAGAAGGTATCAATGAAAGGATTTCGGACAACGATCAGGGCTCATATTTCTTCCTCAAAAGATCCTTAAAGTGTTTATTGATGAAAGTATTTAGAGGGACAGTTGTCCAGTCATGCCATAGAGCAACCAAATAAAGGTATGTACAGACAATGACAACTGTGCCATAATTGGAGAATAGAGAATCATAAAACTCTACTGATTGTAAGATGCATCTGGGTTTCAGAAGTGCTACATTATGAGAATGTGGACATCTTGAAATTGATGAAATGTGATACGTGCACACATGGATATATGTGTGTATGTGTGAACAGTGTCTGGCAAATATTAATCCCTCTCTATGTATTAGTTATAATTACTGTGATGATTATTATAACTTGAAGGATACTCCAAAAGAATGGTTTTGTGTGCTCTGGGACTGGCATGTATTTAAAACTAACTTTTTCCATTGTAGGAAATTTTGTACATATTTTGAAGAATCCTTTCTTGGAAAAATTTGACTACACATCTATGATATGGTTGATGCATTTTTTTCTAGCTGCCAACTGTTCACATATATGCTTGGTTAGTCTACTGCACATATATTCTTTCCTGTAGGCTCATAGCACCCTCTAAGATGGTCCTTTTGGGTAGGATTTAGCACGCATCAGGTCCATGAGAAATACTCAGGAATCCTGTATCTAACCTACTCTGGAATTAGACTGATCTTAAGGTAATATGTCCTCTTCTTATCCCCCTTCCAAAGCAGCTGATCAATTTGATACTCTGCACCTGTATTTTCAGATTATCGGTCACATCCAGTCCACTGTCCCTTAAATCCACTCTCTTCTTCCCTCTCCCAACTTAGAAACATCCTATAGACAAAGCTTGAAGGCTTAAGTAGGATTACAGTGATGTAATTATACAAAAATTTGACAAACTGCTAACAATGGTGACATTTGTGGGCTGGGACTCGAGGTACATGTGGCACATGTAGGGAGACTTTTGTGTTTCATTTTAAACTCTTCTGTACAATTTGGAAAAATAATGCCAAATGTAATGAACACGTAAGAAAAGGAGTAGAATTGTATCTATGGACAATTCATAGACACAATTCATCTGATTCGTCTCTTGTCAATATCACGGTAAAGGATATAGCTGCCTAGTTTCATTCCAATCTTAGTTAGATGCAGTCTTCTCTGGCTGATTCTTCCCTTAATGTTCCGTATTTCTCTCACGTGTCCATGGCTTCATGCATGCTATTCTTTCTGCATGAAACATGTAATTTCTACTTAGGCCCTGACATGTGTCTACTCCTTCTTCATGACTACATTATTGTATTACCTCCTTTAGAAGGTTCTCCTTTCTTTGCCTCTGTGCTTTTCTTTGTAATAGCTTTTAACATATTATATTATTTGCATATAGAAGAATTATAATAACAATTACACCTATAAAAACATTAAGTTGGTTAAAGAAGCTTTTGAGTTTTCAGGTAGTTCAGCTATTTCCTCTTAATGGAAGGCTAATACTGGTTACTATTCATTTTTTCCAATTCCAGTTCCAAGCATAAGGCCTGGCAAATAGTAGGTATACAGTACTTATTTACTGAGAAAATCTGAATGGACATAATCTTGCTAAAAATACAGAATCATTTAAAGATTTTATTTAGTTTTCCTTTTTCTCCCCAAAGCCCCCCGGTACATAGTTGTATATTCTTCGTTGTGGGTCCTTCTAGTTGTGGCATGTGGGATGCTGCCTCAGCGTGCTTTGATGAGCAGTGCCATGTCCTCGCCCAGGATTTGAACCAACGAAACACTGGGCCACCTGCAGCGGAGCGCGCAAACTTAACCACTAGGCCACGGGGCCAGCCCCCATTTAAAACTCATAGTTTTCCAACATGTGGAAAAGTAAACAGAGATATCCTCTCTATTACTCATTTGATCAGGCCTGTCATATAAATTAAACTCAAATTATAGATGTGTATATTATGTGTAGTTTCTTTTTTCTGTAGTTTTTCTGAAAGCATCTTATAATTCTTAACATCAGTACTGTAAAACAAAGTTAAATTGAGTTCATTTATGTTAATTACAATTTCTCAGAATGCAGAATTCGAATCCATGCATTTAAATAGTTATCTATAGAATAAACTATTTGGTTAGCTATCCCATGGTGAGTAGAAGTTATTTTTATTTTTGTTTTTAGTTTTTGTTTTTATTAAGAATCAGATTTCTTAAGGAATTATGTGAATAAACATTTTGAGAGTTTGAAGACCTTTGAGAATTGTTTAAGCAGTAGAAATCTTAACTGGGCAAGTCCCATCCTTACAGTAAATTTACAAATTTAAATATATAACTTTTTCTGATAGGGCAAGAACTTTCTTGTGCAACCATTATAACTTCCTTCCGTTGGCCCCAACCCCTTGAACTTTTCTACTCTCTCTGGAATGTGCTTCGCTTGCCTCTTCAATTGGATAACCCTAGGCATCATTTGGTTCCTTGTTAAGTGTCACTTTGACAGGAAACCCTCCTCACCTGCAGATGACATAGGCTCCCTATTGTTCCTTTCTTGGCCTTCTGCTTGCTTTCCTTTTTTGTTTTGTTAACTATCCTTCATGGTTTTATCAAAATTAACACATATTCATTCATTCATTCACTCAGTCACTCACTTATCAGTGCAATTATATAATTGATATCTCTCCCTGTCTCCTCTATACCACAAGTTCTCTTAGGGCAGGAAAATATACAGGTCTTATTCTTCACTGTATCCAGTACTTAAATGAGCACCTTACATACTATGTGTTCTCAGCAATATCTAGTAAATGAATGCATTAAAAGAATCATGGACATATGGAAATTTGCAATTGAACAAAGTGGGAGGGATGGGCATGATTTGCTTGCATGGGCAAATGCAAATTCTTTCAGCTGTAGAAGACCTACTTCCCTCTTTTTAAAAACATATTTTATTAACCTTTCATTTTTACTTTAAAAAGACTTGCAGAAACTTCTTTGCCACATCAGCATGTCTCAAATAAGTGAGCAATTAAAAAGTGCAGTGTATTGCTTAAGATTGTCCACAGAGCACATCTAATAACTTAGGACATTTCCAGCATTAAAATGCATTCTGACCCTGACAGGCAAGTCATGCCCCAAATGTAGAATTCTTTCTTCTAGATGAATGGTAATTGTTTCTTTGCATTTCTGTGTCCAAACTTTTTTTCTGTTGATACTTTTAAAATTTTTATTTGAACACATATGAATGATTAGTCGAATGGGAGAAATTTTCAGAAATAAAAATGATGTAAATAATTTATAATTTTGGAAGTTTTATATTAGTACAGTTATGTGCTACATAATGACATTTCGGTCAATGATGGACCACATATGTGACAGTGGTCCCATAGATTAGTACTGTATAGCCTGGATGTGTATTAGGCTGTACCATCAAGGTTTGTGTGAGTACTGTAGGAGAGGAAGAAATTTCCCTCTACCCTTCTAGGTTCTTCTGGCTGACCTAAGAATTAAATTGACATGAGACAGATTAGCAGGAGAAAAATAAACAAAAGTTTAATAATATTTATACATGGGAGAAGTGCAGAAAAACCAAGTAACTTGCTAAAATGGCTGAAGTCCTCACCTTGAATACCATCCTGAGCTAAAGACAGAAGAAGATGTTGGCGTGGGGAGTCAGGGACTTCAAAAGGATGGAAGGTAATTCATAGGTAGGTGAAAAGGAGCAAATGTTTGGAAAGTAAGTGTTGGTTTGGCCACACAGAAACAGAAAAACACAGAGGGGAGCCCCAAAACAGGCTGTTCTAGGTTCTTCCCTGTTTACCACCTAGTTCATGCTACGCTAAGGTAACAGCTCGCTTCCTGAGACAGGTTTTTTTACATGAATTCTTTAAGGCAGTTAAGGGGGAGCTTTGAAAAACTGAGTCTTTTGTTCCTTAAAAATAATTAGCCTAATATAATCCTCATGTTAAAGAGACACATTTTGGGGCCAGCCTGGTGGCGCAGTGGTTAAGTTTGGACATTCCACTTTGGCGGCCTGGGGTCCACCAGTTTGGATCCTGGGTGTGGACATGGCACTGCTCATCAAGCCATGCTGTGGCAGGCATCCCACATATAAAGTAGAAGAAGATGCACACGGATGTTAGCTGACGGCCAGTCTTCCTCAGCAAAAAGAGGAGCATTGGCAGCAGATGCTAGCTCGGGGCTCATCTTCCTCAAAAGAAAAAGAAAAAAGAGACACATTTTGGAGTTGCAAATTTTGTTCCCTTTCAGTATGTTCTATGAAGTTTGTAGGATGAAATCACCTAGTGATGCAATTCTCAGAATGTATCCCCATTTCTCAGAATGTATCCCCATTTCTCAGAATGCATCCCCCTCGTTAAGCGATGCATCACTGTATGAAGAATAAGAACTCTCATGCACTAAACTTGCAGCTTCTGCAGGTCTACTAGGGCGTTACATTCTGAAACAAACCAAACCCCAACAGTGAAAAATTCTTTGGTATGTCCTGAAAATGAGTAATAAATCTCCCAGCCTCCCCATTCTAAATAGATTCTTGTAAAGCATTGTTAATGTGGACAGGAGATAGAGCATCGGACAAAACAAACAAGTCCTTGATCTCATGGACTGTATATTCTTCAGGGATTTTAGCTTAAGTGCTATTTGTCATATGCCTCCCCGTGTGACTTGGAAAAGTGATTTTTCCTCGGAGTCGACCCAGGGTTTGAGTGAGACCAAGGCATGGAAAGGTGATATAATTCTGTTCTTCAGGCAACAGATACTTTGTAAATAAGTTGGTTTTCAAATTGGGGTCACCTCAGGTCACTCTTGGGAACACGAGTGGTGAGTGAGCTCAGCACCTAGTAGCCAGCACTAATACCACATTTGGGAGATTTTGCTGCAGCAGCTGAATCAACAGCTGGGCTTCTAAAATCCCTAACTTGCACAGAGGATTTAGCTTTCTCACCCACAAAATTACGGTCCTATATTTACCATCTGTGTGTCACTTTATATTTATGAAATTATAAAAAAAGGGGATTTATTGGGAAAGTAAAGAAATATTTTTGAAAATAAATTAAAGCATGGATCTGTAGCTTAGAAATGCAGTTCTCGATAAGACACGATCTATTAGACATAACAATAGCTCATTAACAAAGAATAGCTATCAGGCAATAACTTTTCAGAGAAATCATTAAAAGAAAATCATGAGCTATTGAAAAGGCTATCTATCCCATTTACCAATAACAGCAGAAAGCTTTCTAAATTGCTACAGAGTTCATCCAATACTTTATTCTCTTTAACTGTATCAATGTTAACATACAATGGAAAGAAAAATGAAATCTAACTTGTTGGCACCTTTAAATGTCTTTTGTTTTTTGTGTTGTATACAAAGGACATTATCTTCTTGATAGAGGGTTTGAAGTGAAGGAACGGCTGCCAAAATGCAGGTCACTTTGTCAGGTATAGGACAGTCTGAGAAACAGGGAAACCTGATTCTTCCAGGCTAATGCACACAGGTGAGATGCAAATCTCCCGCCAACTGTTCCCAATGGAGTCCTTAGCCCACCTTTCTATAAATAAGCAGACTTTCTGAGAAAGAGTTTCTAGGCATTGTGCTGCTATTTCTGAGTGGTATTAGCCTGCAAGAGAGGAAAGAGTAATAAAAGAGGAAGTGTTCCCCACGCAGGCCATGACTATGGACGGAGACATGGCGCTGGTCTAGGGAGCAAAGGGCTTGACTCCTGTGTGCTTCTATGGAGTAGCATGTCGGTTCTCATATACACTATTCTCTTGATAAGTAATCAGTGAGTTATTTTTATGTCTCTGCAGTATGGTCATCTCAGACTCACTGTTTATAGTATTTCATAGCTAGAAGAGACCTTTGAGATGAACCTCTTACAGAGGAGAAACATTTTTACATATGCCTTTTTCCAGAACTGTAGTCATTTCTTATTGCAAATGACTGAGTTCAAGTGGGAGTGGAGGGTTGTTTTTTTTTCTAATTTGAGTTTGGTGAATTATCAATTCAAATATGCTCCTTAGTTTGGGAAAGAGAAAAATCAAGTAGAACTCTTCTCTAAATGTTTGGTTAGTCTTTTCTCCAGATTTTGGATGTAAATTAACATTAACTTTTACAAAGACACATTTTCTTCTTTCAAAAGAGCTTTAGGTTATTACTCTGATGTTAAAGTTTATAATCAGAGATGATTTTGTTTGTTTTTTGTAAGAGATTTCCAGTGTCATTAATCCCACAAATGTATGGTCCTAATTTAAAATAATTTTTCTGAAGTAAAAATAAGCAATTCTGTCACTGTGGGACTTTAAAGGAAAGGGCAGTCTTCCAAGTGAATTATAAACAAATTGACCCTCTTAAGATTTTCATTCTTATCTAAAAACTCATTCTTTGCTAGCAAGCCTCATGATTTTTCGTGGCTAGGAAAGCATAGTTCTTAATGGCCCATTATCCTCAGCCTTCCTGATCCAGACAAGTAAATGCAAGCCCATGCCTCATGAAGAATGATTGATTTAGTTACATGGGCATAATTGCTCTATTAGGAAGAATCAGTTCGTTAAAGCTTAGGGGAATGAGTAAGTTAGAAAGAGGTGAGGCTCGCTAGACTTACCTTGACGTGGAGACAATCAAGTGAGGAGAAATCAATTGGCATCTATTTAATACTCTATGATGTGTGAAAACTATTCTGAGAAATTAAGTTGCTTTTTCTTTTTTGTCATTCAAAAGAGAGAAATCAGTACTTTTAGTCAAAATGTGCATTGCACTTATAAATAAACGTAAAATGTGATTTCAAGTTATATGAAGCTTCTTTAGAAACCGAACTTCATTCTAATATATATTTTGTAAATACTGTCAGTACAGACTCTTTGTAGATAGGTCTGTTTTACCCAGGTTTAACAAAGGCCAGTGGGGCATCTTACAGAAACAAGTTGACATTGTAAAAGTAAAGAAAATTGTAGATATGTATATAGATTTTTCCTAGTTTTTGCAAGGATTTGATTTTTCCCAGAAATCCTATAAATTAGCCATTCTATTTAATCCCCATTACTCATGGGGAAACTGAGTCTCAAAGTCATCTTGATTGTGGGTACCAGACCTGCACTTGATTCCAGGCCTTTTGGATCTTGACAGTACTTCAGGTTATCCCACTTATTTTATACATAATGAAACTAAAATTTCAAGATTTCTGGTTTGCTCAAGATCATAGCTTTAATTGACTTATTAAAATAAGCTTTATTGATTTACTTAAGAATTCATCAGTACATTTTATTACAAAGAATTTAAACCACAAAGATGCAAAAATGAAAACAGGAAGTCACCTTTCTTCCCTACTCTATCTGTAACCTTTTCAGGTTGCTGTGAATCATTTCAGACACAGGTTTATTGATTTAACCATAAGGGAACATGTATACACACACACACGCCCTCTCTCACACGGTGTCTGATTCATTTATTTATAAATGAATGGTAATTTTCATCTTTTTTTGAAGCCTAATTTTTTAACTTAATAATACATGCAAAGAAACTCTTATATTTAGAATAGCTATCCTATTCTTTTAAATTACTACATGGTTTTGCTTAATATAGATAACTCATGTAACCTTTTTCATGTTTTGATGGGCATCGATAGTTTCTAATTTATTTTCTTTAAATAAGTGGATAGCGTGTACACATCTTTGTAAATATATTGGAATATTTTAAAGAATAAATTCTTAGAGGT
The DNA here is from genome assembly GCF_021613505.1 of Equus quagga. Classification (NCBI taxonomy): domain Eukaryota; kingdom Metazoa; phylum Chordata; class Mammalia; order Perissodactyla; family Equidae; genus Equus; species Equus quagga. The sequence continues at coordinate 107,749,503 of NC_060269.1, read as the reverse complement.
GATAGACACTGGAAAATTGCCTTTCATCGAGGTTCTACAAATTTTTACTCAAGAAATTGTTGCAGGAGGTCATCGAGAGGGCATGATCGCCAGCTTACCCAAGAGCTGGAGCTGGGCAATCAGAGGCTCCTTACTCCTTCCTGTCTTTGTAATGTACATTGTGCCCACCGTTCCCATACCCAGAGCAGGTTCAAGGACTTAATCTCGAGAGAGTAAAGTATTGTTGAGAACTTCTGGACTGAATATGTGACTGAATCCAGTTAAGGCCTCTTTAAAAACTTTTAAGATTCTAGCTGGTGGGTGTCGAGTTCTACTTGTCTTGCGGCCGCCTAAGACAAGCCTCATCCATAAGTTCCTTTGCTTGTTAAACCTGCCACCTACCAGTCTGGAGTGGTCTGTCTCCTTTGTTGGTCTCTCCTTGCCCTCTGTGTATGGGGGCCAGTTTCAGATTTCACCTGGGAAGCTCCTGGGTTTGCCACCCAACATAAATCCACCATCTTGCGATATTGAAAAGTATCTATTTTAAATTTTTATTTATTTTTTCAAAGGAAAATGGATATCTACTTTTTAAAAAAATTATTAAGTATATCTAAGCAAATTTTCATTTGTTTAGTGGCTACTTCTATTCCTTTCACTGTGAAAATATCTGTAAATAAACTTAGTCCATTTTTTTCTATTAGGTAATTTATATTTTCCTTTTGACTTTTACAAGTAATTTACACAGAAAGAATATTAATCTATTGCTTATCTAAGTTAAAAATATTTTCTTTCATTTTGACATTGGACTTTTAATTTTTTTTTTTTTTGAGGAAGATTAGCCCTGAGCTAACATCCATGCCCATCTTCCTCTATTTTATATGTGGGACACCTGCCAAAGCAAGGCTTGACAAGCAGTGCGTAGGTCCACATCCGGGATCTGAACCACTGAACCCTGGGCTGCCAAAGTGAAATGTACGAACTTAACCGCTGCACCACTGGGCTGGCCCCTGGACTTTTAACTTTTTAATAATGTCTTCTATATTTTAAAAGTTTTATATTTTTATGTAACTCAGTAGGTCATCTTTTTCCTTATGGCTTCTAAGTTTCGTGTTATGCGTAGAAAAAATTTGTTACCTCCAAACTAATTAAAAATAAATCATCCATATCTTTCATAAATTCAGCTCTTTAAGCTACTAACATTTTCATTAGTGTAATGTAAAGTAAAGTATGGTAAGGATTTCACTCTATTTTTTTCAAAAAATTCTAAACAATGATCTGTAATTTATTTGTTAAATAAACTGTGCCTTCTCTACCGATTCCAAAGATGATAATGTACTAAATTCTTATTTACGTATAACATGAATCTGTTTCTGGAATCTCTGTTCTGTTCCACTGCTCCACTTGACAATATCTGTTCTCAATACCTTGTTTTACTCTATATTTCCAGAAGCTTTCACTACAGCATGTTACCACACATTATTCCTTTTTCCGCCAACTTGTCTATTTTCATGCTTTCTTCTCTGTAAAGATCTTCTATTTATTAGCATCAACTTTTCAAATTCCATGAAAAAGTTGAATTTTAGTTGGAATTTCATTTGTACATGAATTTGGAAAGAATTATTATCTTCATGCTGTTGACTTTTCTCATCTGGGAATATGTTATGTATTTCCGTTTATTTAAGAGAGTGTGTGTGAGGATGTCTGTGTATCCTTCAGTACATTTCATGGTTCTTTTTTATTATTTCTCATTCAAGTCTTGTAGATTTCTTATTAGTTTTATTCCTAGAAATTTTATGTTTTTTAAAATTTTGCCTCTTTCTTTATTGAGATATAATTGACATATAACATTGTATAAGTTCAAGGTGTATAACACGTCAATTTGATATTTATATATTGCAAAGTTTTCTGTTCTATTTTATTCAGTCTTTGTTCTCTTCGCTTTTCAGTTTTCAAAGTTTCTATTGATACGTCCTCAAGCTTAGAGAGTCTTCCCTCAACTGTGTCCAGTTTACTAATATGCCCGTCAAAGGTATCCTTCATTTCTGTTACCCTGTTTTCTATCTCTAGCATTTCTTTTTGGTTCTTTCTTAGGATTTCTCTCTCTCTGCTTACATTGCCCATCTGTTCCTGAATGCTGGCTACTTTATCCATTACAGCCCTTCCCATATGAGTCATAGTTTTAAATTTCTGGTCTGATAATTGCAACATCCCTGCTATGTCTGGTTCTGATGCTTGTTCAGTCTCTTCAAACTGTTTGTTGCTTTTTAGTATGCTTTATGATTTTTTTCTTGATTACTGGACATGATGTATTGGGTAAAAAGGAACTGGGTAAATAGGCCTTTAGTAATGTGGTAGTGAGGTGTGGGGGAAGGGGAAGTGCTCTGTAGTCCTGTCATTAGGTTTTGGTCTTTTAGTGAGCCCATGCCTATGGACTGTGTGCCTCACAAGAGATTCTCATTTATTTTCTCTCCCCTTAGTGGGGACAGGATGGTTAGAGTAGGCCAGAGTTGGGTATTTCCCGTCTCTTACATGAATGAAGGCTAAAGCTGGAGTTAAAAATTTACCTTCCCCAGATCAGTTAGGCTCTGATAATACTGCAGCAGGTTAGGTTCTGGTTAACTAGCTTCCCCTTAGAGCAGGCAGGCCTTGTTAAGAACAGGGTGTTCTGGTGTAATTTAAACCGGCTCCTTTTCCCATCCCCCTGCTGGAATTCCAAGAATATTTTCCTCTGATATATAACCGTGGGAATCTGGTCAAGCTCCTGGAAGTCAATCTCACAATATTGTGGGGCTCCCCTATGACTGGGTCCCTTTGGAGTTTTAACTGTCAGAGTTGTTCCAGCAGTCCGTCAATTACAGTTCAGGTTTTCCTACCTTGGGCAATGCTTCCTGCAGTGTGAGTCTTTGCTCCAGGAAGCCACCATTTCCTGTGTTTGTCTGTCTGTCTCCCCAGTCTTGAGGGCTGCAGATTGCCCTGTGTCCTCCCCTCTCTTAAGGATCCTAGAAGAGTTGTTGGTTTTCAGTCTGTTCAACTATTTGCATATTAGGATGGATTGGCAACTTCCAAACTGATGGTATGTTTTCTTTTACATCGGGTTGTTGTTGTTTATAGGGAAACTATTGATTTTCACTGCTGACTAGCGTATGGTGTAAGGGAGGAAGGGCTATTCCTCTGCGCTCTAAGTCCTTCTGGCTGGTCTAAGAATTAAATTGACATGGGACAGAATAACAGGAGAAAATGAAACAAAGTTTAATAACAAGTATACATGGGAGAAACCCAGGAAAACTGAGTAACTTGCCAGAACAGCTGAGGCTGCAACCTTTAATACCATCTTCAGCTGAAGACAAAGAAGGATGTTGGGGTGGTGTTTCGGGACTTCAAAAGGGAAGAAGACAATTTACATGGAGATGGAAATGCAAATGTTTGATAAACAAGTGTTTGCTGGGTCATCTATAGATAATGTGACCCAAAAGACAGAACTTTGGTAAAAATGGGCCTACTGGTGCCTTTCTGTCTGTCACAACTATTTTACATTATATTATAGTTATCTTATGGTATTAGCTGCTTCCTGGAACAGGACTCCTATCTTAAATTCTTTTAGGGAGTTAGGGTGAAGGTCAAAGTTTCTTTCAGAGTCTTTTTTTCTTAAAAATAATCAAGCCAATTCTGATCCCCTACAGTGGCAATCTTAATAACTAGTAGATCTAATAGTGCCAGAATTTATATTTTTATTTTTTAGGTGGAAAATTATGTCATCTGAAAAAATGATAATTTTCATTTTCTTTTTTAAGCATTCATACTCATTATTTTCACTTAGCATATTGACTAGAATTTCATTATCCTGTTCTTGAATTTAGTAGAAATTCTTCTTATAATATTTGCTCTCCCTGTATTTTATAATGAAAAATAATTGACTTTAGGAATATGGAATTTGATTAGAAATTCTTCTTATAATATTTGCTCTCCCTGTATTTTATAATGAAAAATAATTGACTTTAGGAATATGGAATTTGATTATTTCATTTTTATCTCCAAACATCATCGTGGTATAATTGTGTATAATAATCATTTATACTTTTTAGATTTCCATTATATCTGTAGTTATGTTTGTATAGGTGCCTAACAATACTTTTTATCTTCTCTTTCTCTCTCGATAAAAATTGAAAATACGGTATTTATCATTTAGTATTGTAATTTTATAAGAGACAGTTTGGTTTTATTAATGTCTTGTGTTGTTTACTCTCTATTTAATTTGCTTGCTGTGTTTGTTTTCCAGTTCAAGAATTTGTGCTTTAAGATTCATCAATTTGTTTTCACATTTTTAATTTCCTTTTCTTACATATCTGGAAATATCTCATTTTGGGGGGTTGTTTTGACTGAATTCAAAGTTCAGAATTAAATAATTGGTATTATGTTCCAGAATTTAATGTTACTGATGGAAAGATATTAGTATGATTCTCATTCTTTGTAAGTATCTTGTGCTACAAGAAAGGAGAAAATCCTCCAAAAAGGCCAGTTATAAAGTGCAAATGAGGGAAAACCAAATGATTAATAGTTATGTGAAGAAATGCTCAAACTTATTTGTAATCACATAAATTAAAATTAAATTGTGATATTACTTTGTACTCATCAGATTGGGAAAAAATGATATGGCTTTATAACTCAGTGCTGGAAGATATTTAGATAGAAAGGAATCTATATATTGATGTTGAAAGTGTGAATTGATTCAACCTCATTGTTGAGATATCTCATACCGCTTGGTGAAATTAAGTATGCACACCCTACAACCCGGCAATGCAGCTCCTTGGTGTATATCCCAGAGAAATTCAAGACAGGATATAAGGAGACGTGGACAATGATTTGTAGTAGCAAAATGTTAGAGGCAATCTAACTGTCACTGGGAGAATGGACAAGTGTAATGTGGTGGTAATGCTCTACAACATATCATGCAGCAGCTAGAGACAATGACTAGGTATGCACACAGAACTTGAGAACTCTGAGGAACATAGTGTTGTGTGAAAAAAAAGCAAGAAACATATAAAGTTTCCAGCACAATACCACTAATATATTTTATTATTTATTTATTTATTTAAATGTTTTTATTTTTTAAAATTTTTCTCCCCAAAGCCCCCCGGTACATAGCTGTATATTTTTTAATTGTTGGTCCTTCTAGTTGTGGCATGTGGGATGCCACCTCAGCACGGCCTGATGAGCGGCGCCATGTCGGCGCCCAGGATTCAAACCAGCAAAACCCTGGGCCACCAAAGCAGAGAGCACGAACTCAATCACTTGGCCATGAGGCCGGCCCCCACTAATACATTTTCAATACATAAATGCGGAAAATAAAACTTTATATGTTTCTATTAACACGTAAGAGTAAAGGGCCAAGAATAGCCAAGTTATTTCTGAAGAATGAAATTTAGAGTAGGAGACTAGCCTGTCTACATATTAAGGCATTATGAAGCTATAATCATAAAAACAGGTACTCCCATAAGGAATAGAATAGAATACAGAACTTGGAAACACATGCATTTACTGCACCTTAGTTTATGACAGCAGCCAGATATTTAGGTTCTTAAGTACTTTTTAACTTGAGTAATTTAAGATAAATTTTTAAAATTTCCAATTGGTTAAGTATTTTTGTTTCTTTCTGTTCCAAAACTTTCAGAATAATTTCATAGTTAGCTAGTAGAATCTGCAGTTTAAAAAATATTTTACAAATTATTGAGGACTTTATACGATCAATTTTTATAAATGTTCCATAATCCGTTGAAAATAAAATAAAATTTCTGCTAACATAGTAGTATGTTCTATATGTATTATATATTATACTTCTGCCATTCATGTTTTCTGTTTCAGTGCTTTATTTATAGATTCTGCTATTTAGTTTTAAATTTTTGTTTGTTTTTGGATAAATTCTATTTCTCCCATTTTGGGAAGTTTATACGTTTATTTTGATACTCATTGAAGTGAACTTTATAAATTTATATAATGTGCTTAAACATTTATTTACTGATTCATAGACTTTAGAAGATATCTTTTATTGACTATTTACTGTGATGGATAAAAAAAATTAGTGCACTTTATCATCCCTTCCACCTCTCTTTATGGCCACTCCAACTTTTTGATAGGTTTGTTGGTTTTCATAAGTAGTAAATGCTACTGAATGAATAAATATGAACCAGAACAATTGGGGATTTGTTTTTCTGTTATCACTTGGTGTCCCTTCCCCAGTTCTTTTCAGGTAGAGTTTTATGAACATAATGATTACAGATTTGATCTCTGCTCCTATCCTCTTGTAATTTAGTTAAAAGTTCTATTCTAAGGTTCAGTTCAACTGGTAAAGGGGATAGCCCATGATTTTAAAAATGCCTTTATATTCCCTTTCTTTTTTTCCTACCCAATTCATTAGCTTTATTGAATGTATCCCTTCTTCCAGGCAGAAGATGCAAAACTTAGCAAAACTTGGGGACTTTGGCCAAGGAACTACTGGAGGAGGGCATAGGAAATGGAGCGTTTCTTGAACCTTTTCCCTTGGCTATTGACTTCCTTAGAACTTCAGCTCTATTGTCTCCTTTGATTTTTCTTCGGTTAAATATGGCTTTCAAGATGCTCAGGTAAATGTTTAGTTTATTTTAAAACTTTTTTTAGCATTTCATATCTTTTTATTATGAAAACATTTAAACATATTCAAAAGAAGAGAAATTGTGTACTATATCGCCGTGTACTCATTACCTAGCTTCCATAATTATCAACTTATGTCCAATTGGATTCATTTATACTCTTATCCTGTCCCTCTTCCTTTCTCCTGGATTATTTTGGAGAAAACACCAGATATCATATCACATCATCTTCATGTATTTTCAAGGTATCTCTAAAAGATGACTCATTTGAAAATATAACCTCTATTATTACATAAAATACTAACAAGAATTCCTTAATATAATTGACCATACAAAGATGTTTAAATTCCCACAGTTATATCTCACTCTTTTTAATAATTTAATTCTTTAAATCAAGATCCAAGTAAATTCCATGTATAGCAATTGGTGGATATGTCTCTTAAGTCTCTTTTAATCTATAGCTTCTACTTTCATCTCACTACTATTTTTTTTGCAATTATTTGTTGAAGAAACCTATTGTTTGTGTTATAGAGTTTTCTTCTGCATTTTGCTGATTGCATCCTGTGGTATTTCTAAATAGGTCCTGTGTTCTTTTTCCTATGAGTTGGTCAAATTGAGGCTTGACTTTTTTGGGCAAAGCTACTTGACAAGTGATGTATATTTCCATTAGAAGGGTCATAATATCTTCTTGTCTCTCTTTTTGCGAATTTAGTAGTCATTGATGATCACTGCTAGATCCATTATTTTACAAAGGATTGCAAACGGGTGATATCCTAAGTCAATCATTCCTTTTCAATTATTATCTGAAATACTTAGATAAGCAAAAATTCTCCCCCATGAACTCTGTTTATCTGAGTTCAGAGCATGTAGGATCTAACTGCAGGATAGACACTTGAGTCTTTTCCTTATTTATCAGATTTCAAAATAATGAGTTGGCTCCCTAGCATCCTTGAAAAATCAAGCAGACTTTTAAATATGTGTATTATTAAAAGCTTATGGGTTTAAACATTTAATGTGTTTTAAGCAATTAAAATTATTATTCTCAATCATGCTCAAATTTTCCCAGATTTGAATATGGCAGCTTTTCCCAGTTGGCTCCTGAGTCCTTTTGACATGATCCCAATTATGTTTGCTTCCTTACCGTCTGATTTGACAGCATTTTCTGGGCTCAACTTGTATATTTTCTGCCCCAGCTTGAAATCTAAAAATGTTTTGAGGAGCTCTGGTTACTTTGTGAGAGATTTTATTTGGAGACCAAAATATGGTTGAATGATGTATTTATTGTTCTTGTGTAGGTCTTTTTAGTGAAAAGGAGTAAGATATATTTTTTTAAAGTATATATCATATATTCATGTTTACAATCTAATTCAAATTTAGCAAGTTCAAGAATTCAGGTTTTTTACCTAACCAAATTCCTCCTACTTGTGGGTCTCCTTTCCTCATGACCAAAATTCCAGTTTTCAATGACATCATCCTTATTAATTGTTTGTTTTGTCCTGTACAGCACACTCAGCAAAACAATACTAGTCTTCAAAAATGCTACTGAAAATGGTTTGAAGATTTTTTTCTCTTTTAGCTTTTTTCTTTCTTAGTGATATCTCATTAAGAATGAACAATCAATTTACTGTGTTTTTTTTTTTTAAAGATTTTATTTTTTCCTTTTTCTCCCCAAAGCCCCCCAGTACATAGTTGTATATTTCTCGTTGTGGGTTCTTCTAGTTGTGGCATGTGGGACGCCGCCTCAGCGTGGTCCGATGAGCAGTGCCATGTCCGCGCCCAGGATTCGAACCAACGAAACACTGGGCCGCCTGCAGCGGAGCACGCGAACTTAACCACTCGGCCACGGGGCCAGCCCCCAATTTACTGTGTTTTAAAAATCACTTGAAACAAATAATTCCTCACAGTGTAGTTATTTTTTATCTACTCCACATCGACTATGCTCATTTTACAATTAATTTTCTGTTGGAATTTTAAGATTAAAAAAATTCTATTTTGTTTTGAGGGAAAATATTTATGTTATTCTATCAACTCTGGGTTTTTTTCCCAAAAACTTTTTTGTTTGTTTGCTTTTGGTTTATTTCTTCAGTTTTAAAAAACATAAGCAAATATCTTTTTCAGTTAATGTTTTTGTGTTCTTTCGATAAATATCCAAAAGTGGAATAGCTGTATCATATGGTAATTTTATTTATAATATTTTGAGAAATATCCATACTATTTTCCACAGTGGCCGCACTGATTTACATTCCCACCAGAAGTGTATGGTGCCATTTTCTCCAACGGATGAATAGATAAAGAAGATATGGTATATATATAAAATGGAATACTACTCAGCCATAAAAAAGATGAAACCTTGTCATTTGAAACAACATGGATGGTCCTTGAGGGTCTTATGCTAAGTGAAATGTCAGATGGAGGAAGACAAATACCATATGATTTCATTCATATATGGAAGATAAACAAACAAACACATAGATGCAGAGAACAGATTGGTGGTTACCAGAGGGGTAGAGGACTGGGAGGAGGGTGAAAGGAGTAAAGGGGCACATATGTAAGGTGATGGATGGCAACTAGACTTTTGGTAGTGAACACAACATAGTCTATACAGAAGTCAAAATATAATGATATACACCTGAAGCTTATATAATGTTTTAAACCAATGTTACTTTAATAAAAAAAAAAAACAATTATACTCTTTCCTCTTTCTTACATTAATGCCAGAATTTAAAACATCTTTAAAGATGGACAACATCTCTATGTGTGTGTGCATGTGAGAGAGAGAGAGAGGGAGAAAGAGGGAGAGGGAGAGAGAAAGAGAGGGAGAGAGAAAAGACATAGGTTAAAGAATGTGTGCTAAATTCTGGCTTGGCAAGTAAGTTTGGATTTTTGGAAACTTCCTAAGGTGATTTCAACGTTCATATTTGTCACTTCCTAGTGTTTAATTTGCCTGTTAATATGCTAAGGTTTATAATTTACATGACTTTTTTTCTCACGTATTCTTTGAGGTAATTTACTTTTCAAAGTCTACATGGATTCCATTGAGTTTACTTGAATAATTGTAAATATGGTCTTCATTTACATTTCCATGTATAAAGATGTCTTTGACAAATACAAGGTCATTTGAAAATATTCTTTTTATTAAAACACTGACATTTAGCAATGAGTTGAATGTGACTTTATAATATTCACTTTTAACTGTGAATGAAATAAGCTTATCAATATTATATGTTAACATTGCTATACTGATTCTTCAAATTTAATTTAACGTAGCTCTAATCTTTGAGAACAATTTCGCTATTTTGCCTATTTTGTAACTGCCAGCGATCCTTGCCTCCTGGATTTATGCCTTATGTTGTTTCCTCCCACTTTAATCACAGCTTGATTCAGTAAATTTTCTCTAGTGTTTTCCATTGATTTTATCACTTCTTATAGTATTTACATATATCAATAACTGTCAAATGTATGACCTGTTAAATAGAAGACTTTATTTACTAGGATTCTAGGCAAAATGCTTATCTCAAGAAATGCAGTTAATGGATGATGGATGACACTTTCCAAGTGACTAGTCATGGTTGGAAATGTGTCAAGATGTAGAGGAAATGTAGTGAAAAGTGAGTAGTGTGACAGTGTGGTAGTGCTGGGACAAAGTAGAAGAAAAGAAAGATTCTTAATACCCTGAAAATAAAACTTGGGAACTTGAGAGTCTAAAGGGAGTTTTAAATAATGCTTGCTGGTTTGATGGCACAGCTGTGTGATATCCTTGGGCCACACTTTCGAGAAAATCTATAGTCAAACTCTTCTGATTAGTCAGCATTTTTAGAGTTAGACTCATATTTCTTTGCGGTGAGTAGTCCTGGGTTTTGCAGCTAGAACATGCCTGCCTACCTTTACATGGATTTTATCTACTGTTTCATCTCTCTTCTCCCCTGAGCTCATTGTCCTCCCCCATCCACAGTCTAAATCTGCTCTTCTGACTCTGTATCAACACATGGAAATACCATCTAAATTACGATTCAAGATGGAAATAAGAGAGTCATTCTTAACATTTGCCTATCCTTTAATTTTCATAATCATTGAGCCTTGCCAAGATTCTTCCTGAAATATCTCTCAAAATTGTCCTCTCCCATCACAACCTCACTGACATTGCTTTAAGCTAGAAACTCAACATCTGTGTTCTAAATGATTAAAATAACTTCCTCACTCTTGTGCCTATCTCCAGAATCTCTCTAGCTCTAAATTATTTTCTCCACTTCTATTAATTTTTGTTATGAAATACAGATACGATGCTGCCAAATTTTATATAGAAAACCTTAAATGGCACTGAACTACCAACTGTTAAAAGTCCAGATACCTCAGGAGGGCATGCCAGGTTCATCACCTTGACACAATATATCCTTGGGGATTATGCTACTATCCAAGAGAATTCCCTTGACTGTGAAGAGAATCCATTACTGAGGCTCTTGGCAGTGTTTTGTTGGTCCAGAGATGGGCAATGGACAATGCAAAGGCAATCCAAACCCTTTTTTGAGGAGGATTGGGAGGAATCTGGAGTTGGGCTAGAGAAATGTAGAGAGACAAAAACAGAGATTGAAATTTGACCTGAAATTTGGTCTCTCTCTCTATTGTGAATTTAAAGAACCGTTGACAGTCATCTTCCTCCTTTCATGTGGCCTGAGTAGTAGAGATAGACATGTTGAGAAAAATCATTTAAGTAGATTATCAGAAAGAAGCAGATATGAGGGATGGAAAGAGCATGCTCCTTAGGTCCCTTGAAACCTTCTACTTGCTGATTTCCTGAGACTTGGATTTCCATTTGTCTAATGTAAAAAAAATAAAAACCTAAGCCAATGAATCTAATTGTATTGGAGAAAGGATGGAAGATGCAAGTAATTCTACTAATTACTAAGTAAGAAGGATAATTTTATTAAAGTTTCAATTTTAACACACTTAATTGACAGAGCTTTTGAAATTTGTTATACCTATATAAAAAAGTATGTATTTTTAAAAATATTGAACTTTAAAGTTAGATATGTAAACTATGAATAGGATAGTAACACAATCATTCATTTGCCTTCATTTTTGGTTTATCTGAAATTTGGGTCTTTGCCAACAGCATGAGATGTATTTTCTTAACCAGGTGTGAAGTGAGGAAAACTATGCCTTGTACCCCACCTCTAGCTCAGCTGTTCAAGATCACAGCTTAGTTTCTTGTTAAATAACAATGTCAGTGTAAGCTATGTGGCACTTCTCTGTTGTCCCCAAATTGACTGTAAGGCTTAAAGTTGAAGATAAATGAGCTTTAAGCACCTTATCTCTGAAAAAGTTCACCAGCAATTAAGTCTAGAATCTTCCCATTCTAATCCCTGGATATTAATCTTGAAGTGTGTCTCTTATATTGGCTAGACTATATTGGAGACAGATATAAATATGTAACTAGTGATTTAAGAAAGGTAATTTCTGAGAGCAATAAGTGCTCTGAAGGATATAAACACTGTCATGTGATAGAATGTGGGCAGGGACTTCGGATAGGGTGGTCAGCAAAGGACTCTGAAAAGATGACAGTTGGACTGAGATCTGAACGATGAAAAGAATTCAGCTACCTCAACATTCACAAGAAGAGCATACCATCCAAAGGAACAGCAGATGCAAAGATTAGGAAGTGGGAACATGTCTGAGGTGGTCTTGGAACAGAAGGAAGGCCAATGGACATCTGAGAGGCATACAGCATGATGGTATTTTAATAGTATTTTAATGTATTTGCTAGAATAAATCTGACTATAATACTATAAATAATGTTGCCTTTTTAGTTTTTCAATGTTTAATAGCAATAAAATGTCTTAATTTTATATTCAGATTTTTCTTTATTTAAATTATTATAATTAGTTAGAAAAATTGTGAATTATTCTTAGATACTCATTGTAAGATCAAGTCGTGTTCTAAATGTAGAATGAGGCTTGTTTTCATAAGAAATATCTTTCATTATAGACACTAATATCCAGAAATTTTATGTAAAGTTCTATCAGCACTGTGGAGCAAGAAATTCCAATCAATCCCATTCGAATACTTTTATTTCAATATAAAAGGAAATATTATTTACTCTTCATGTCAGCTTTCCTGGACAGTTTGAACTTGCTCACCTAATGTGGTTATCAGATAGAAATTTTTCTTTTTTTGATAAATCATGGATCTCCGTTCCTTTACCTAGAGGACATGGCAAGTATATACCTTTTAACTTACTGTAAAACTTTCAAAGTCATCACTTTGAGCAGATCTTTACTTTGAGATCTTAAGAAGACTATCAGTAACTAGTGGAGTACCATGGCGATTTTAATCCATTGATGACTTGCAGGAAGTTATTGTAAGTCAATGCACAAGATACATCAGTGCAGTGTCTAAAGCAGCAGAAATTGACTTGCACGCACAGGTGTACTTCTGTACTGTAGTTATTAGCTCCATTTGTCAATATGGAGAAATGAAGGCTAAGAAAGATTAATTGGGCTTGCCAAGGTTACAAAACATTGGAGTGACAGAACCAGAAAAAGAGCCTATGTTGTCTGACACCCAAATCCCTGCTCAGAGTCCTCCATCTTATCGCCTCCAGCTAAATGCTACCCATTGGTGGATAACAGGCTCAATGCAATGCGTTTTATTGTGCCTTTTCTATAATTAATGACTAGGGATGCCTTCTCTGTTCTTTCTAAGATGTTAAATTGTTTCTCAGTGAGTTCTCAGTCGTGAATCTTTGTTCTGTACTTGCCTATATTTCTCGCCCCATTGACTTCACAGCAAGATGGAATACGGGAAAGATGTAAAGCCTCTGCCCTTTTTTCCATTAGTGACAATATTTTTCCAGTTCAGTTACAGGTTTAAACATAGGCTCTTTGTTAGCCAATTCATCTAACACCTCACTCACATAGAGTTCAAAACATACAAATGCTTCCTAAATCTTTATGTTCTTATTCTATTAATTTCAGAGACAAAGTAATGTGATATTTTTTCATCTTTTTACTTTATATCTTTTTATCATGAAATATATATGAGTTCTGCAATAACTTACTGATAGGATGGGTTACCAAGGATTATTGATTAAATCCTACTCATTTGTGAGCAACTATTTTTTAACTCCATTTCTCATGGGCTAGGACTTATTTCATAAATCAGATTTGCCTTTGTGAAATGTAGTAATATTTTGAGAAATGTAAATAATGACATTGAAGTGTTCCAGTCAATAAAATGATATAACACATTTAATTAATTTTCTTACCACATCCCAAGGGCAATTGAAAGTTGAAGACTTTTCCTCTTCAAAATGTACTCAGCACACTTGCAATAGTATATCTTGATAAAAAAGACTATGGCAAGGTGCAAAGGAAAGAAAATGCAATAAATCCTCTTGTTGCTCTGGAAGCAAAAGTAACTCGATAATAAGTTGCCAGTCAATTCTGAGATTTCACCCCAGATAATATAAGAAAACATTAGTAACACTTAATGTGGAGAGAATATACCTAAAGCTGTGTTCCTAGTGTGTAGTTTTAAAAGCGTTTGGGTGATTTATTTATTCCATGCATTTTTTCATTTAAATACATGTATTATAAATTCTGATTACATTTTAAAACTTAAAACAGTCAAGGTTTATTGATTTTCAAATTTTTCACATTTTGTCATTGCGTTTAACCCACATGATTTAAAATTCTAGTTACTATGTATGTTTCCATATAGTTTCATTTTGTTACATGAAATTTAATTAACAGTATTTCAATAAAACAAATGAAACTCATTAAGTTTTTCAGAATATGCTCTTCTGATTACTACAATTCCTGGGTTTTTCTTATATGGAGAATACTTGGCATAACCATGTGCATCTGTTAAAAGAGTTAACATCTAATCTAAAGAATTTTTCCTCCTTTGATTGATGGACAATTTCTAAAGAATGTAGTTTGTCAAGAAGCCTTTCCCTTTCTGAAAACCCTGTTTCCAACCAGTGCTAGCAATTTCCTGCCTGTGATGGCATTCAAGACATGAGATATCCTTGTTTTTGACAGCAAAGGACATTTGTTTTGTTTGAGCTGCACTCTTATCACTGACAACAATAAAATTGTCAAGTGTGTTATTTGAAACATCAAATTCAATAAGAACCTTTGTGTAAGTAAGGGACACTGGAAATAATAACGTTTTCCTTCTTAACCAATGAAGCACACAGCTAGAATTTGGGATATTTGTGGATTAAATGACAAAATATGATAAATTACAAAAGAATAAAATTATAAGGAACCAACTAGGATATTTTTGTAATGACAAAGTAGAATGAAAGCTATTTGTGAAATTATACATTAGGAATCAAGAGGACTATAACAACAAATAATTTAAAAATACAAATAAATTTTAGTTCTCAACCAAGTTTTGAAATTAAATATCTGAGTTGTCACTGAGAAAGTGAATGAAATAAGATAAAGATTAGACTTCTATAACTCTGTTCTTTAGAAAAACTCACTGTCAATAGGAAGTAATGTTCATTCATTCATTCTCTCATTCTCCATTTTGCTTGAATCCATGTCCTGCTGATCTAACTTTGACCCACATTTCTGAATGGATTCAATCTTTGTAAAGGAAAGGAAATTTATTTAACTATCTTGTGACTTGCTGAGGTAGATTAGGTAAAAAGAAGTTTAAGGATTAAATTTAAGATTCATGACTGTTAAAGTGTTACAATTTATACTACTGATGCCAAAAATTACAACTACATGGACTCTTAGAATTTCAGTTCGGATTAAATCCATTGTCCTATGAACATATAGCTATAGTCTATTAAATTTAAATAGTGGCAAATCTGTCACAATATAAGATCCTACACTCAGTGTAATAACTATGGAATTATTAAAACAGTCACTAGTAATTTTTATTTTTAGCATCTGTGAAACAATTCTAATTTACATTAATAATTATAATTAGACCATATTTTCATTTTACAAGCACAGAAATATTTGTCTTTAATTTTTTGCAAGATTTCTAAAACATAAATTTAGAAAATGTACTTTGAAACATAAAATTAGTAAACAAATATATGATAGGGAAAAAGATATATTATAATATTTTCTTACTTTAAATGTATTGAATTTTCTTGGAACACTGTATAGCCAAAGGGGGAAAAAATGCATTGCTTTGCAGTCCTTACCAACGAAATTTTAAGTAAGAATTCTCATATATGTATAGTTTTTTTCATGAGGAAGATTGTCCCTGAGCTAACATCTTTGCCAGTCATTCCCCATTTTGTATGTGGTATGCCACCAGAGGTTGTTTGATGAACAGTGTGTATGTTGGCGCCTGGGATCTGAACCCACGAACCTCGGGCACCAAAGCGGAGCACACGAACTTAACCACTACGCCAACAGGCCAGTCCCCTCATATCATTTTTTCTATTCCTTGTGGAGTAATGTATAAGCTACCTGGGTACAAGAAGACATAACTTCTTTTTAAGAGATGGGGGATATAATATGTTAACTTATTTCCTACACATACACATCGGAAGGCTGTCCAGACTAGAGTCCATTAATAATTAAAAAGCACCTAGAGCTGCACTGGTGTCTAAAAGGAGGAAAAGAGAAGGAGAACCCTCTCTATTCCATTATCATTACCATTCTTTCCCTTCTTCACTTTATTTGCTCTTTGCTTCTTGTCTCATTCCTTTATTGCTCACCTGTGCACAGCCCTGGTTCACGTATAGTCCAAGAATGAGGGTCAGATTCATTTTTAGGTTTGCTACTGAGTTGAATCAGTTTCCCTGCCACTGAGTGCGCAAACTGCAGGAGACCATGCAGGCACTTAGGAAATAATGATTTTATTTTTAAAGATTTTACTGAGCAAAAGTGTTAGTTCTGAATTAGAGGACTTCAGAAGTTGAAATGAATAGGTGAATACATAATTAAAGTTACTCAGTTTGAGAGCTGTATATCCTTTAAATTTTTTCAAGCCATGGAATATTAAATTACTAGAGTGCACAAAAAAGAAAATATCTTGGACCTATTTACTCTTTTTAAAAAAATATTAATATATATTCATAATACGTATAATGATTGCATGTGCAGTTATTATTGATCTAATGATAATGCTAGCCAAATATCCTAGAATTCAGTAAATAATATGTCACACGACCTTTCCTTTTAATGCACGGTATATAGCTGGAATTCTACCTGACTACATGACATCCAGGCTTTTACCAGATTACCCTAGTTTAGAACTTCTGGTAATCTCCAGGGAATTGTTCTGGGCACTCTTTGCCACATCACAGTCATCTGGCTCTAGAGTCCTACTGTCCACTCAGCTCACAGTTTACCATGTGCTCTGTAGCATGTCATCTCATCCTTTGTCTTAAGACTAACTTCTCTCAGGCGGCTGTTGCTGGTCCAAACTGCTTCATCTTAAATTTGGGCAGAGAGCTGGGTTTTCAGTTCCCCACAGGAATCGCTGAGAACAGATTGTAATGTTTAACAAGATTTTACTGAAGGCTTGGGAACAATAGAAGAGAAATATAATAATGACTTTAAAAAGGATGCTCAATAAAGCTACTCTCAGAGTGAGCCAGCATCCACACAGTTCCTCCTGCACGTATCAGAGCCGGACACAGAAAGGTGCTGGCTAAGTATTTGTTTGTTGAATTAATTAATGGAATTGAATGTTTGCAGAATCCATGCATTGAAATGTATTCACAGAGTTTTTGAACTAGAAGCCTCTCAACCTCCAACCTGCCAACCTGCATCAGGATTCAGTTCATTTCCTCTCAAAGAGTGACTTTGAGAAAGTCTCTAACCAGGTCCCATCTCTTTCAAAGTTGGCACAAACTAAGCCATTTTCTCCTCCTCATCCAGGTATGAGGATTATTTCTGAAGTAGTGATTTTTATAACAACTTCCTTATTCTAGTATCTGCTATACCATACCACTTCTCTCTCTTTTTTTTTTTTTTGAGGAAGATTACCCCTGAACTAACATCTGCCACAAATCCTCCTCTTTTGGCGGAGGAAGGTTGGCCCTGAGCTAACCTCTGTGCCCATCTTCCTCTACTTTATATGTGGGACGCCTGCTACAGCATGGCTTGATAAGTGATGCACAGGTCCGAACCTGGGATCCAAACCAGCAAACCCCTGACTGCCGAAGTGGAGCGTACAAACTTAACTCCTGCACCACCGGGCCAGCCCCACCGTACTACTTTTAAGTACAAAAAATAGCATTGTTTTAGTTGGTGTGATATAATTGAGCAACTCCATTCTTTTTGTGAATTTCTCCACTTCACCCTGCCCACATTTTTGTGTTTCTGACTATCACCCTTGAAACTTGATACTCTTACTGCAAAGCCCTTAACCACTTGTTTCCACTCAGATACTTCAAGCTCCTTCTCACCCATTCCAATTCTCCATGATTCCCTTCTGTCTAGTAACCCTACCAACTACTAAGTTCATCTTTCAACTGAGGGAGGGGAGAAGTTAGATCAAAAAAAGGAGCATTCTGTAATCCAATGATGTGCAAAATTGTCCTTAGGAAATTTCCTGAGAACTTCTCTGGGGGTGAATAAACATGCCAAGAAATTCTGAAGCCTAATGATTCCAGCTCTTCCAGAGTTGGGAGCTCTATCCTGAGACTGCCTTGGGTGTTCTGGACTAAAGTGAAAGAGAGCAACTGAGCCTGAAGCAGCCATCAATTTAAATTAGCATGACAATAAATGATACACAGGCACATATGTGTGTTTACATTTTACCCAATGCTTTGCTTTAGAGCTAAATTATTTGTGTTTTCATAATTTCTAACACAGTATTAGTATACAGTAAAATGGTAGCTGACTTTCTTTATTAAGCTGTTTCTTTAAGAGGCTTTGAACCCATACAAGATTTTATTTAATAAAGTTTAATTTTTCTATAATCATGTAATATAAAAAAGATTAATTGCAACATTTACCATTAATAATACTTCTGGATTTACTTATCCACTACTCATTGAAATAGTGTATTACTTACGTGTGTGGATTATCAAAGGAGTGATGTTTGGGTCCCTAGAGAGGGTAGTTAGGACATTCGCAAAGTAAAGGGGAACACTGGTCAAGGTCAGAGGTAGAAGAAAACATTTTAGTGACAGGAAGGTAAAGCTGCTTCGCTAAGGCAGTAGTGGGTGTTAGAGAGGAATGGGAGGTAAGTTTGGATGGATGAGGAGAATTTCTGCAAAGTCAGTAAAGAAATTTTGCACTGAGGGAAGCAGGATATAGTGAATTCAAAAAATTTTAGTTTGTTAGAAAAATTACAGAAATTTTGCAGCTTTTTATTTAGTGTGTTGATACTACTGTTGGCCATATTATCTAATAAAATGGCGACATTGTTTTATATTATTCTATCATAACAAAAGGAATAAAAATGTATGCCTTCTGTCCACTCTAGAGTCAAAATTGTAGTGGTCCATCCTATTACTCACAAAAATCCAATAGTTCTCTTAACTTAAAAACAATAATTTTTGGGGGGCAGCCCTGTGGCAGAGTGGTTAAGTTCACACACTCCACTTTGATGGCCCAAGGTTCAACAGTTTGGATCCTGGCACGGACCTACGCACTGCTCATCAAGCCATGCTGTGGCGGCACCCCACATAGAAGAACTAGAAACGTATAACTAGGATATACAACTGTGTACTGGGCCTTTGGGAGAAAAAAAGTAGGAAGATTGCCAACAGATGTTAGCTAAGGGCCAATCTGCCTCACCAAAAAGCATACCTCTAAAAAATAAAAAGATAAAAAATAAAACACAATAGCCTACTTTATTATTTGAAGAAAAAAGCAATAATTTCGGAAAAACTGTCCAAATATCGGAAATAAAACTCAAGTAGCACTTATTTAGGCAGCAAATCCCAAGTGCAGAATTTTCTTGTGAAGCAAAATGCTCTGAATCGTTTTCAAACATTCGATAGAAGCTGTGAATCTCCTTTGTGAATCTTTGAGAAAAAAAATCTAATTAAATAGCGAAAGCAACTGAAATTTAGGATCTACTTAGGAAAACAAAAATATTCCTTCTAGGTATTGTGTGTGTGTGTGTGTACTAGATCTTGTATTGATTCTGTTACTAATGCAGGAGGCACCATAAACACAAGTATTACATAAAAGGTTGATAGATACAAACTGGGAGCATATTATTTAAACTTTGTCACAAATATTGATGCAGGTGCCAAAACTGGTGCAAAAATTTCAAATTATCACTTGGTTTGTTTGCAAGAAGGAAAAGCGTCAAGGTGCTTAGCAGAGATGTTGTGGCATTGTGATTCTAACACCTACTCTCTGTGCAAGACAAATCCTTAAACTCTTCCAACTGTGATGGTGTCACCTTTCATTGAGAAGAATATATGCCAATTGTACAGCTGTGTGATAGTAGCCAAGAATAAAGGAATTTTGTAGTTCAAGGATTACAATCTATTTAAAAATGCTAATTTTAGAAGCTAGGTTTTTGATTCCTTTAGGCCATGATTTTGTTGGATTTCTAAAAACAACCCATAATTGAATTAATGAAGAACTCCATATTCATACCTCCAGTCCTAAATTAAACACAGCTACAAGAGCAAAAAGAGAATGCCATTGCCATGTTACGTTTTTTACATGAAGGTATTTTGCTGACTTATCCCAAATACTCTAGAGATGGTTAATTAGCTATCTCAATAGTCCTATTTTACAGCCTAGCTGCTCACATTAAAAATGTTATCTCTTGCCAGTTGTTTGTTTGGTACTGTTCTTGTGAGCTACTAATACTCATAGAAGAAAAAGAAATATAGGGCATTTAGATGTTGGAAAATCATATGCATTATGTCATATCCAATTGTATCAATGAAAGTGAGTATTGACAAGAGGCGTATGTGTATTGGTTGCTCTAATAACACACTGGTTTTAGAAACAAAACTGCAAATTCTTTTCACATCAGTATAAAACTTGTGTGAATTGCTACAAGAAATAGTCTACAAGTTAAAATGTTATTAGAAAATGTCTGTCCGCATGGCTGGGAGCGGGAGGAATTTGGTATTTGAAGGTCCATGTAATCTTGCAGTTGGCTGCCCGTGAGCTGTCTCCCAAGTTCCATAACCTTGATTTTGCTTCCCATCTCCTGACCCCCAGTTACTCTTTTTCACACATTCCTTAATAGTGACTGACTCGATGTCAATAGAGCTCCCTTTCTCTCATGAAAACCCCTCAAGGTTTTCTGTGACTTGGGTCTGTGAGTTGCCCTCCTTTTCATCATTTTTATCCTTCTAGTGCTCCATGTCATGCAAGCTCCATCCCTTGCTTCATTTTATGCTTTTTTCTCTCTTCAACTGAACATGCAGGACCAAATACCCAGACGTCTGGATGTGTTGAGGCCAATATTTGAGAGTCCCCTCTGTATATTAGGATCTAAATGCCATTACTTAAGCACTCATAAGTTCTTGGTTTGATTGACATGCTGTTTATATTATGGTTTGCATATTAAATGTCTATAAGTTCTGTATTTTGAAGATGATGTCATACAACTGTTGCATTGACATACTGGCCATAAAATAATTTTTGCATCTTTATCTTTTATCTTTATTTTGTGACCCATTTTCATTTGGATCTCCATTTCATACATACACACACATGTACACACACACACACACACACAGAGGCACACACCCCAAACCACTCAGTGGATTGGATATAGGGAAGGATCCCTTACGATGCAGTATAGAAGAGAACAGAAATTCTTCCCACTGCTAAACAGTAGTTTAGAGCCATGAATTTATTTTCTATGAGCCTCTTGAGCCACTAATTTGGAAAAAGACTAGATTATTTTATGCTAGCAGTTTTCAACTATTTTTCCTTTAGACTTGTTGAATACTGTTAGATTTTCAGTTGCACTGGTTTTATAAATTGATCCCTGTGGAACTATCTTTTCCAAAGGTAGTGTGCCTTCTTTCAAACCTGGATTAATGACACTGAATTTGCCCTTTGATGTTAATAATTAAAAAAGAATAAAAACTCCTTGTGGACTTTTTCTTCAATGTAATTTAAGCTTAGTTTCCTTCTCAATAATAGCTGTCTGATAAGATTTACATCAATGATGAAGACTAGTTGGAGTGTGTGGTTCATTTCTGGACTGACAGGAATAATACGAAGTATGTTCCTGTAGTCTCTCTGGCATCACCAGGCTCTGTACAGAAAATCTTTTGATTTTCTGTGAGTATGTATATGTGAGTATATTTGGTTCCATTCAATCTAGAAGTATGTATTGTGCATAAGCCATTTTGAATGATACTATATAAGAATCAAAACAAATATTTAAAGTAATTTTCTCAAGTTACTATAATATTTTAGGGAACATAAGACAATTTCAAATAACTATTAAAATTAAAACATAGAAAATGTTATAAAAATAATAAAATTTATGGTATGAGTACAGAGAGGGGAGTTTTTTCATTGTTATTCTATTTCCACATAATAATACATATGTAACCCCAAAATATTTGAAGTTTTTGTATGGCAATTTATTTTAAAGACACCATCTTCAAATTTTACTAAACAATCACATCCTTATTTTCAAGATGCTCTTGGAGAAAAGCTATTTGTAAAGTCAATGCTTCTGATTTGAGTGTGTACAATTGTTACTTTTATTTGACTTTAGCAAATAGTGCATACATTGTAAAAAATTCTGGATATAGCATGTAACTTTTTCAAAAAAATTCTAACATGTGAGATTGAATCCCACATAAATTATTATGAATTTTTGAAGATAGAAATCACTAGTGTAAATTATTTCCACCCATTGAAAAATAGTGTGACTCTTATTGATAAAATGCTGGGCCATTTGTTTTATTTCAAAAACCCAAGTGTTAAAGCTGCCACAGCTACTGGGAAACCAAGAGAAATTTATCAGCCTGCAGGAGATTCACAGTGGTAGCAGAAGTTTTATAAAGTAGTCTTAAGGCCAGCAATCTGGTTGGAAGCTGGGTTCATGGACTAACTTTGTAGCTTTTGTAGCTGTGTTTATTTAGGAAGCCTATTATTATTATTATTATTATTATAGTTTTTGTGGCTGTCATTATTTTTTATAACTACTATTATTAATTACTATAGTTTGTTCTACATTACAGATGCCTTGCAGGAGAAAGAAAGGACGGACACAATACATTTTAAATACGTGTTATTCTTTAGTGATACATCTTCTTTCTCCTCCCCTTCACATTCTTTCTCTTTTTTTCCTGAGGAAGATTAGCCCTGAGCTAACTGCTGCCAGTCCCCCTCTTTTTGCTGAGGAAGACTGGCCCTGAGCTAACATCCGTGCCCATCTTCCTCTACTTTATATATGGGATACCTAGCACAGCATGGCTTGCCACGTGGTGCCATGTCTGCACCCGGGTTCCGAACTGGCGAACCCCAGGCTGCCACATCGGAACGTGCGCACTCAACTGCTGCGCCACTAGGCTGGCCCCCTGACATTCTTATTTTAAATATTTTTTTTAATTGACATACCATTGGTTTACAACATTATATAAATTTCAAGTGTACATCATTATATTTTGACTTCTGTATAGCCTACATGACGTTCACCACCAAAAGCATAGTTTCTATCTGTCACCATATAATTGATCTCCTTTACCCATTTCTCTCTTTCCCCAACTCCTTTCCCCTCTGGTAACTACCAATCTATGTGCTTCTATGACTTTGTTTTTGTTTTGTTTTGTTTTTTATATTCCACATATGAGTGAAATCATATGGTATTTGGCTTTCCCCATCTGACATTTCACTAGCATGATACCCTCAAGGTCTATCTACATTGTTGCGAATGGCAAGATTTCATCTTTTTTATGGCTGAGGGGTATTCCTTTGTATATATATATATACACCACATCTTCTTTACCCATTCATCCACTGATGGGTACTTAGGTTGTTTCCAAGTCTTGGCAATTGTGAGTAATACTGCAATGAACATAGGGGTTCATATATCTTTTTGAATTGGTGTTTTCATGTTCTTTGGATAAATACCCAGAAGTGGAATGCTGGATCTATGGTAGTTCTATTTTTAACTTTTTGAGGAATCTCCATACTGTTTTCCACAGTGGCTGCACCATTTTATATTCCCACCAGCAACATATGAGGGTTCCCTTTTCTCCACATCCTCTCCAACACTTACTGTTTCTTGTCTTTTTAATAATAACTATTCTTATGGGCATGAGCTGATATCTAATTGTGGTTTTGATTTGTATTTCCCCTATGATTAGTGATGTTGAACATCTTTTCATGTGCCTTTTGACCATCTGTATATCTTCTTTGAAAATGTCTGTTTAGATCCTCTTCCCATTTTTTTAATTGGTTTGTTTTTTCGTTGTTGAGTTACATGAGTTCTTTATATATTTTGGATATTAACCCCTTATCAGATACATAATTTGTGAATATCTTCTTCCAATTGGTAGATTGCCTTTTTGTTTTGTGGATGGTTTCTTTTGCCAGGCAGAAGATTTTCAGCTTGATGTAGTCCCATTTGTTTATTTTTTGTCTTTTGTTTCCTTTGCCTGATTAGGAGTATAGGTATATTGGGGTGGCTAGGGGCAGGGGAGAGGACACCTTTCTCAAGTCAATCCATGTCATAACCACTGCATGAGATCATTAATTGAATGATGTTACTGTGTTAAACAACCCAATTTCTTATGATTGTTTCCTGAGACATTTTCCACTAGCCTGAACAAATCCTGAAGTATTTGCAATGGCATTAAGTGAGAGATAGCATACTATACTATAACATAGTATTTGCCATTCTTCCTTAACAAATAAGTTTTTAATATGTATACTACGCTTGGACTTTAACATGATTTCTGATAACTGTGATGTGTCTACAACATGTTTATGGTGAATTTCTTCTTTAGATGAATACTGGTTTGGGGCAAGTATTAGTTTGCTAGATCTGCTATAACAAAATGCCACAGACTGGGTAGCTTAAACAACTAAAATTCATTTTCTCATATTTCTGGAGACTGGAAGTCCAAGATCAAGATGTCAGAAGTTTTGTTTTCTCCTGAGACCTCCTTCCTTGGCTTGCAAATGGCCATCTTCTCGATGTGTCCTCACATGGCCTCACATTTCTCTGGTGTCTCTCTCTGTAGTCTTTTCTTCCTATAAGGACACGGGTCATATTGGATTAGGGCCCTACCTAGTGAACCTCATTTAACTGTAATTACCTCTTTAAAGGGACTATCTCCAAATATGATCACTTTGGGGGTTATGACTTCAACACATGAATTTGAGGGGGGCACAAATCACTCCCTAACAGAGAGATACAGAAGTTTAGATTTGTTGAACAATGAGAAAGTCAAAAAAGCACCTGAGTAACTAGGGAAATAGTATGTGCTCTGAAAAGAGGTGTTGTCTGGTATTTACTGCTGTTTTGTGTTACCCATCAAGAATGGTAACAGCTGCTTGAGTCAAGAATCTGGGACTCATTCGTAACTCTTCACTTTTCTGATATTTAATGAATTACCTAGGAGAATAAAATTTGTTCTCTCTCCTTAATATCTGTCTAATCCATCAACTTTTTCAGTATGAATATATTAACTTATCTCTTGGCTAGATTACTATGGAAGTTTCCTAATTAGTATTTCTGTCATTCTCCCAGTTTTAACCCCTTCCAGTTCATTCCCAGTTCAATATCCAAAGTGATCTTTGCATAAACTCTTCAGTGCTTTCCATTGAAAGGGGATTGAGGGAAATTTTGTGCATGATTTAATATAGATTCTTCCTACTTCTGGACCCTGGTCCTCAGTCTACTTCTACACCCTTCCTTTTTTCACTCACCTCTTACACTCTGTGCTCTAGCCGACTAAGCTTGCATTTCCTGAGAATGACCATGTTCACTCTTGCCTCTGATACTTTGTACATGTGGAAACTTTAACCTGGAGCCCTTACAAGAATCTTATTCATGTTTAAGGTCTTAGTTTACATATCAGTTTCTATGGAAGCCTTTATTCATCTTCAAATCAGGGTGAGGTGCTCTTTAAAGGTGCCACTAATAACTTTTCTTTTGTATTTAATTAATCCATACTTCTCCCATGATAACTTTTCTCTCATTACATTGGAATTACATTTTTACCAGTATATATGCTACTAAAACATAATCTCCTTGAGAAATAAGACTCTTGTCTTGTCCATTGCTCTAATCACTGTACTAGTGGTGAGCCTGGCACATGGTAGGCATTCAACAGGACCAAAGTTACTGAATGAATGATTAGACTATAGGATCTCTTCTAATATGCAGTTTTTAATAGGCCATGGATTAATGGCAGGGTAATTATTCCAAAATTATGTTTTCCTTAATTGTATTTCTTTTGCTGTCTTCAATGTTTTCATTTTCTCTTTCTATTATTTTCTGTCCTGGAGAGTTTTCTGTATTTTTGATCCCAAGAATCAGGTCATCACTTGTATTTTTTTTGCCTTGCATGACACAAAGAGAAGCTTGAAAGTTGCTGATATATTGTATAAACTGACAACTGGGATGAGTTGAAAAACTGAAGCACAGTGACCAAATTAACCGAGAGGAAGAAAGTGAAAGGACAGTCTCTGTGACACAGGGGATGCTTTAGGGCAGCTGAGGCTGCTGCCATCAAGTTTCTGACTGATAACAGAGCCAGTAGCTATCATTACCAGATTGCTTTCAAAAGACAGTAGCCTCTGCAGCAGTGTCTGCATGTGCATTTTAAGAGAAGATGTGTCCACCCAAACATCAATGTTGTAAATTGTATGTGGCAATGAATTAGAGCTTTATTCTCCAAACAATGAAACTGAAATGTGATTGAAGGTGATGGAAGTGAAGCATGAAAAAAGAACTCACACACAAAACAGTCCCAGAAGAAAGAATGCCTGTGCTAAAAACTTATCATTTCTAAGTATGTGCTATCAGTTTCACCAGGAATTGGATCCAAGTTTTCAAACACTTTTTCAAACAATAAATATCAGAATAAAATTACCCTTTACTTTAGGTAGAGACTTGCCTATATGATTACTGGGAAAAATTCTTGTAGTCATTGTTCCTTATGTCTCACATGCGCCCAATATATTACTATTGTGCCCCTTAAAATAAAGGATATATTGAGCATATCAAGTCTTCTGTGGACTATGTGTGGAAGTGTTAGAAAAGTGTACTTACGATTCATGCTGCTTCTGTGAATACGAAGAAACTGCTTTGTTGTCCAGAGAGGAAAGTTTACCTTTTGGACAATGTGGGCTGAGGTAATGCCCTGCTACCAGAATTTTGCTCCTAGAAAGGCAAACCTTTGGTAAACAAAATACAGATGATTAGAGAATAAATTTACCCAGTTAGAAGTAACATACCAACAGTTTAAACTGTTCCTTAAAGAACTAGAACACCATCACGAGTAGGCTTAATGTTGCCTTCTGTGTACTGTTCTCATAATTACTTTGAAATCAGTAATTAAACACATGTTTATCGAATAATTAACATGATGTCTAAGACTGTGATGGGCAATGGAGATACAAAAATAGAGATTTTAGCCATTATTCTTACCATCAACTTTCTCACAGCCCCTTGGATTGCTCATAATTTTTCTTGCTAATGTGATTTAAAAAAATTTTAAATCTCATTGTGATATTTCCTTGCTTAAAGCTTTCAGTATTTTCCCTTTACACCTAGAATAAACTAAAACTAGAAACTATGGTTCACAAGATTCCAACTGACCTTGTCTAAGTTTCTGGTCTCTTCCACAATCTTCTCTTCCCTCACTGTGCTCCTTCAGATCTTTGCGTGGCTCACTTCTTCTCACGATGTCATTCTCTGTTCATAGATCCCTTCCTCAGTGAGGCTTCCTCTGGCCACAGTATTTAATAATCACTTCCCACTCCACAGCCCTAAGTCAGTTTTTATCCCCTTACACTGCTTAATATTCTTTATAGCACTTGTGATTATCTGAAATATTTATTTACACTAGTAAAATCTCAATAAAATTAAGTTCCATGGGGGAAAAGACTGTTTCCGCTAACTGCTGTATTCACATCAAATAAAGGTAAATGTGCGGCTCGAGGAAGGCGCTTGATGAGAATGTGTTACATGAATTGATAAAGTTCTGGAGATGCCTTGGCAGCTCAGCACAAGGAGACACAGTCCTCCGCGTAGCCGTAGTTTCTGAACAATTGGAATGATGGAAAAGGCTCAGGAAGCCAACCAAAATGCTTTTGTCAAACGTTTTGTCTAGTCTCTGATTAAGTGCATGTTTATAAAATAAAATTTGGCATTTAGATGTAGGAAAAGATGCAGAATTTCCTGTCAACTAAGACCTCAATACTTCAAGACTCTTGTTAACACGCTAATTTTCCCATGGACTTACATGCCAGGTGCCGTCCTTAACATTCTTTTCTTGAAAGTAAATATATCCTTAAAAAATTGATCATAAAATCAATTTTTATATAAAAATAATTTTGAAAAAATAGAAAGTTTTGGTAAATAGATCTCATATTAAATACTATTTTCATAAAAATATATACATATGTAGAAAGCTGTGTTTTCAAGTAAAGTTCTCTTAAAATAGAATGTATCTGTAATAGGTATACATGTTGCAAAATAAAAGTAGCACTTTTGGTTATCTTAAAGCATGGCTGTGTTTCAAACTTTACAAACGCTTTACTACAGTGTGCCAAGAAAGACAGCCAATTTCAAAAAGTGCTTTGGACTAATTGTATGTACATGTTAGGCACTGCATCACACATTGTTTAAAATGCTTAAACAGCATCTGTCTTACTTTAAAGATTGCACTTGCAAATACTAAGGGTGCATTGAGAATGTTTATTATCTACCAATTTCCTTTTTAGCTTGAGAGACAGTACTCAATATGATAAATTACCCTTCTGGTAGAAAATCCATTCCAGAAAAGCCCTCTGAAGTGTATATGTGTTAAACTAGAAGATCTTTAAAATGAATACATTTTATAATGAGAAAAAGAAATTGAAAGGCGATGCACTGAAATAAAATGCCTGATGCCTGAAGGAAAAAACAAAACCTGGCAACCTGTAAAAGTTACCTTTTTCAGCTATGCCTCATTTTAAAAAATGATATAACAGTAGAGGTAACATGAAATGGCAAATGTCATGCTCAAGATATGTTTTCACTGTATGTAATTATGTTCTTTTAATTCATGTGATTAAACGATATTATTGTAGATTGCTTTGAGTTTATGGGAGGGCATGACTCATAGATAACTTTTGAATTGTACTACCAGGCAATGTTCGGATTGAATTCTCCCATTTCCCATCTACTCCTTGGGTTCCTCAGAGCAAATATTGTTGAAGAACATGCCTCAGTAATATTTCCTTAGAAACACAGATGCTTCTGGGTAAAAAATATATTCTACCTATCACACATAAATTGTTGCTTCTGTGTAAACCTCTCTCAATCCCTTCCTCCCCCACTCCCTCCCCACCTGCGTTTTCTTCCTCTCTCTCCCTCCTCCCAGAGAAACTTTCTTCCTGACAAGTTACCTTTAAAGTGACTCAATGACTGCTTTCTCATTCAAGTCTCAAGTCATACACAGTGGAGTTTGTCAGAAGGAAGACGACACTCCTGAACTGCTGTAATAAGAAAAGCTCTCCTGACTTGAAGTTTGCAACATAAAAGCACTCTAGGAAGAATGAAATGGCAGCTGGGAACAGCACTTTAGGCACTGGAAGCGATATAGCAGCTGTTAGTGGACAGCCTTCCCTTTACAGACGTCTATGGGATTTTCTTAGCCAGGGACACATCTGCGGGGCATTACGAATCTGCCAGAAGATTAAAAAATTCATTTACACTTATCGAAATGTCTGAGGGAACTATTTGAAGTGTAAGAGTCCTTTGCAGCCTTTACGAGGAGGCCTTTTCAGAAGCAAGAAGTCATGTATGGGAAAGGCCAGTTTTAAATTTAAACTAAAGAAAGATTCTTATTTTAGGACTAGAATAGTAGAGTGAATTTTTAAAAAGTGGAACAAAACCCCTAACATTCTTCAATGAGCTAGCAAAATGATTATTAGCTAGTAGAAAATTATCAGTAGACCAAATTCTTTTAATGTTTCAACTCATGCTGTCATTTATGTGTTAATTTCTCTTTCTCTAAATATACATGTATGAATACATATATACACAACCTTATATATTCTAAAATAGCACAAACTTGAGACTTCTTCTCAAATGAAGATAATTATGTAAATTTATTTTTTAGTTTTATTACTTTATTGAGATCATATTGGTTTATAACATGTGTAATATCGTGCACATTATTATATATCAGTTTTTGTATAGATTGCATCGTGCTCACCCCCAATAGTCTAGTTTTTATCCTTCACCATATACATGTGCCCCTTTACCCCTTTGGCCCTCCCCTCCACCCCTTCCCCCTCTGGTAACCACTAATCTGTTCTCCTTATCCATGTGTTTGCTTATCTTCCACGTGAGTGAAATCATACGGTGTTTGTCTTTCTCTGTCTGGCTTATTTTGCTTAACGTAATACCCTCAAGGTCCATCTGTGTTGTTGCAAATGGCACAATTTTGTATTTTTTATGGCTAAGTAGTATTCCATTGTATAAATATATACACCACATTTTCTTTATTCCTTCATCAGGAATGGCACTTGGGTTGTTTCCACGTCTTGGCTATTGTGAATAATGCTGCAATGAACACAGGGGTGCATAAATCTCTTCGAATTGCTGCTTTTATGTTCTTTGGATAAATACTCAGTAGTAGGATAGCCAGATCATATGGTAGTTCCATTTTTAATTTTATGAGAAATCTCTGTACTGTTTTCCATAGTGGCTACACCAGTTTGCGTTCCCATCAGCAGTGGATGAGGGTTTCCTTTTCACTACATCCTCTCCAAAATTTGTTATTTTTTGTCTTGTTAATTATAGCCATTCTGGCGGGCTTAAGGTGATATCTCTTTATAGTTTTGATTTGCATTTCTCTAATAATTAGTGATGTTGAACGTATTTTCATGTACCTGTTCTCCATCTGTATATCTTCTTTGGAAAAACGTCTGCTCATGTAAATGTATTTTGATAGGGCTTTAATGTTTTTCAAAAAAATTTTATTTTAATTTTGAATTTCAAAACAGAATGGTAATATAGGGCAAATATTCTTGTTTTCATAGTACAGACTGGGAAAACTGAGATTGAGAGAATTTGTCTCTGGCCCTCCAAAATTGCCACAGCAATTGAATGCAATGCTTCTAGTTCTAAATTGACACACTGCCTAATACAGTGCCTAATACATAGCAGGTGTTCACCTTTTTTTTTTGTTTACATTAAAGAGAATTATTTTCAATGTTAAAAACTCAAGTGGTATGTTGAATCAAAATTAATAACATGAAGAACATAATTTAGTAACATTAATTGTGTAGCATGGTGAGACATAAAAATATTGACAATAAATTCAGATGGCCTGTGGCTTTTGATGACATGTGAAGGGATTCGTCCTGTTCTTGGAGCAAAATAGATAAGCAGCCAACAGATTACTGATTAATATCTATAATCAGAAGATCAAGAGTGGGCGAGCAGAAGTGGAGGTTACCCCTGCAATGGGAAGTTATGACCCTTTGCTCAGTTGCTGGATGTGAGCCAATTCTCAGACCCAGAAATCATGGATTGAACAGCAGTGATCTCCCTACTCCCTCTGCAAAAGAACCTATGGCCATTTATTTGGCAACTATTCACTGGGGAAAGGGGCACACTAGCCTTTTAGAGGACTCTGATGTAGCATCTGAGTCCACACGTAACTTTGAGACATAGCTTGTTTCTAATTGCTCCCTGTGGGTTAACAGTCATTTCACAAGTGGAAAGGTATAATCTTTAACTATCTCAAGATGCCATCAATCTAAAAAATGTCAACCTTTTGCACATTTAAGCTTCTGGAATTCAGGGTAAGGTGGTGGATATATTTTACTATACCCCATGACTAACAAAGCCCCCATAACTTTTGGAATTAAATAGAATTTTGAAATCATTGTAGTCTCTCTAACAATATTAACTTATATGAAGATTTCTTTTTTTTTTCTTTTTTTTTTGAGGAAGATTAGCCCTGAGCTAACATCCGTGCCCATCTTCCCCTACTTTATATGTGGGACACCTACCACAGCATGGCTTGCCAAGCGGTGCCAAGTCCACACCCAGGATCAGAACTGGCAAACCCCAGGCCACTGAAGTGGAACACACACACTTAACCGCTGTGCCACTGGGCTGCCCCATAAAGATTTTCTTTTTTAACTTAAGCAAATTGATTATTTCACTGCATATTTTATAGTATCCTTTAAAATATAATGAGATAACTTAAAAATATAGCACATTAAATCAAGAAGTTGTCATATACTGAGGGAAAGCAACCATTTTGAGTTTATCTCAAGCTGTCATGAATATTATAGAGCCTTGAGATTGAAAACCTTGAAACAATACTATTTGGTGGGAGTTTGGAGGTAGCAACAATAAGAAAAACAACAAGACAATTCAGTGATTTTAAAGGCATCATCAAAGAATTAAGTCAATAGAGGAGGCATTAGGAGAACTGTTTCTTGTCCCAACTTTGCTATCATCCAGCTATGTGATCTGGGATATAAGAAATGTCATCTGTAAAGTGATTTGACTTGATCAATGTTGAGTGAATGATAGTATACACTATCAATGTGTTTTTATTCTGCACCAATCTTCCCTTTAATCCTGTACAGAAGTCTGAGTCACAAGGTCACAGGTGCCAAACCAATGAATAGAAACTGTACAGGTTTGACTTTTAAGTAACAATCCATAGGTAAAATTAAGATATCTGGGAGAATACTTCCTGGATGCGACAGACTGTTTGCGTTCCCTAAAACTCATATGTTAAGTCCTAACTCTCAATGTGACGGTATTTGGAGGTGGGGCATTTGGGAGGGGATTAGGTCATGAGAGTGAATGGAATGAATGGAAATAGTGTTCTTTTAAAAGAGGTCCCAGAGAGCTCCCTTGTCCCTTCTGTCATGTGAAGTTATAGCCAGAAGGGGCCATCTATAAACCAGGAAGTGGGCTCTCACTAGACACTGAATCTGCTTTGACTTTGGACTTCCCAGCCTTCAGAACTGTGAAAAATAAGTTTCTGTTGTTTATAAGCTGCCAATCTGTGGTATTTGTTATGGCAGCCTGAACACTGTAAGTCATTGGATGAGTTGCTCACTGGAAGAGATTAAAATTCTGGGTTGAGTTTTAGATATGACAAAGAGAAGAAGTGAGAGCAGACCATAGTGAAGGAAGAGGCGCTGTGCTCTAACCCCTCAACCCCTGAGTGTTAGCATTCAAGTTTGGGATAATAAAACTGCCGGGTAAGTCTGGCTATCTGAGAGTTTGAAGGAGCTGTGCTCTCTAAATTCGTCTGTAAAACCAGGAAAACTGCAGCCTTGCAGGCATTCACTGTGCCATTATGGCATGAGAACAAGAGAAGATAGATGGTTATCAGAGTTGGACAAAGGATAATTACGCAGTCTAATTTGCCCAGGACAGTCCTGATTTACATCTGCTTTTCAATAGCATTTGTCTCAGACAACATGTCCCAGTTTCAGATGATAAATTAGATGATGACTCTAGCTGTAAGTGGCAAATAGGGTTTGAAGGAGCCCTATCAAGTTTCCCCCAGCACGAGATTGGGACAAGAATGTAGCTGTATTTTCCTGTGTCCCAGTCAATTTAAGGAGACACAACAGTTGAAAGAGGCATACATATGTGAACTGAATTTAATTTGGGACAGTTAGATGAATGGAGAGGTGCCTATGACCCTATAATAATTTACATTGCCTTAGATGCAAATGGTGGCATAGTAAACAATGATATCAAATATTATGACTTCTCTCCACTGATGTCACTACTGGCACTTTCAAATCCCTGGGTAAAAGGAGCTGTAGAAGGTTCTACACTGATTGATTATAACCTGAAATGTTTGAGATTGAAGAAGATTATGTTTTTGGGTATCACTTGGAATGAAAGTATGAAACTAAGTTCAGGTATCCTTAAAAGAAAAAGATATATGCAGATTGAGAAAAGTGTACTTACTGCAAATGTTTTTGAAGTTGTTCTCTGAGAAGTTCTACAGGTCTTCAGAGTGACGTCAGGGGCAAAAGGGTGTCTTGGGTGAAGAATCTGAGCTCACCACTCCTGCTTCAATCACTTTGATTCTGTTCCTACTTGTTAAAAATGTCTTAATTGAAGAAAAGATTTTGCTACTAAAATAATCACAGTGGAATCATCTTCATTCCTCTGTTTTTCTCACAGCCTATATCTGACATGTATTACCCCTTCTATTTTCAGAAGTCTAGTCATTTCCTACTATCCCAACTATTAATCACCATGTTCAAAACCATTATCATTTCTCACCTGTATTATTGCAATAACCTCTCAACTGATTCCCTTTTGCTACCTTTATTACCTTATAGTCTATTCTCAGCAGAGCAGCTGGAATAATCCTTTTAAAAAGATAAGTAAAATCAGGTCACTTCTGTGCTCATGACTCTTCAATGGTATTCCATATCTCTTAGGCCCTACATGACCTGCCCATATGGTACCTCATTCCACGAGGCCCTACATGAGCTGCCCCCTCTACCTACTACTTCTCTGATCTCATCTCTTTCCCATCTTCTGTTGCTCTCTCTGTTCCAGCTGGCTTCTGTGCATCTTTGCTATGTGCACAAATATGCTAATTGTGCTTCCACTTGAGGATTTTTGTGCTTCCTATTCACTGTGAATAGCCCACCTTTTCCCCAGAGCAGGCACTAAAAAATAATTTCAATGGTCAATAGACCAAATGATTTCTAAGAGCATTTTTATGACATTAGTTCTGTAATTATAGGAAATTCTTGCAGTGGAATACCTGAAATTGAACCAGATGCTCTCTCAAAACACTATAAAGGTGATGCACTCTGTCTCTGTTGCAGTGCTCCAGTGTCTATTTCCAAAATGTCTGTCTGTCTCCTGATAGGGGGATTTTGGACCATTGATGTCAATAAGTTAAAAAAAGCATACATTCAACTTCCAACAATTACAGGATAAGGATGCTGCTGCTATCTTAAACCATGTAGCAAAGAATTTAAAAATTACACTTGCTGTTAAAACTTACAAACCTTATAATTTTCACCATAATAAAGTCAAAGAATTCTTTCTTATGTTCATTATACCAAATCATTCCCATACTCTTCATTTATTTAGATATTACTTGTAACAATTACTTTCAAAATCATGCCAAAAACTCACCATCCAAAAATGTTAACCAGCCATACAGTAGTCCCCCCTTATCTGTGATATTGTTTCCTGCAGTTTCAGTTACCCGAGGTCAAGAGTGGGCCAAAAATATTAAATAGAAAATTCCAAAAATAAACAATTTATAAGTCTTGAATTGCATGCTATTCTGAGTAGCAAGATGAAATCTCACGCCATCTCTCTTTGTGCTGAAGAGGACGTGAAGCACCCCTTTGTCCAGTGTATCCATGCTGTCCCACCCATTAGTCACTTAGTAGCCCTCTCAATGATCAGATTGACTCTTGTGATATCACAGTGCTTGTGTTCAAGTAACCCTTATTTTATTTCATAATGGTCCCATAGTGCAAGAGCAGTGATGCTGGTGGTTCAGATATGCCAAAGAGAAGCTGTAAAATGCTTCCTTTAGGTGAAAAGGTGAGTTCTTGTCTTAATAAGGTAAAAAAAAATTGTATGCTGAGGTTGCTGAGATTGATGGTAACTTTTATTGCAATATATTGTTTTAATTGCTTTATTTTGTTATTAATTATTTTTGTTAATCTCTTACTGTACCTAATTTATAAATTAAACTTTACCATAGGTATGTATATATAGGAAAATATGTAGCATATATAGGGTCAGGTACTACCCACAGTTTCAGACATCCACTGAAAGTCTTGGAACATATCCCCAGTGGATAAGGAAGGACTACGGTATATTATTCTTGGAAATAGACACTTAAATGCAAACTTGTGAAGACCCCACTTCTAATGATCGAGTCAGTTAACTTTTTGAGGACCCAGTTAATTCCTTTTTCTTTGTAGTAGGAAGCCACGAAGGTGGCCCCCGATGGTTCTTACCCCGTGGTGTTCATACCTTTGTGTAATCCTATTCCTTGGACTGTGAGATGGACTTAAATTGACTAATTTCTGATGAATAGAGTATAAGGAGAAGTGATGAGTAGTCATTCTGAGATTAGGTTATAAAAAGTCTATGGCTTCTGTCTTGGGTGCTCTCCCTCACTCTCTATTGTATGGCTTGTTTTGGAGGAAGTCAGCTTTCATGTCCTGAAGTAGCCCTTTGGAGGATTCCACATGAGTGAGCTTGGAAGCAGATCTTCTGAACTCTGCCAACAGCTATGTGAGTGGGTTTTGACATAGATCTTCTGAGGATTAAGGGCCATATGAGTAGACTCAGAAGTGATCCTCCCCAGTTGACCCTTGAGATGACAGCAGCCCTCATTGCCACACTGCAGCTTTGTGAGAAATACTGAGGTCTAAACACCCAGCCAAGCTACTCTTGAATCTCTAACCCTTAGAAATTGAGATAATAAACATTTATCATATCATATAATGTCATAGTAATATCAAGGGAGATGCTCCCTAAGGATTACATTATTGATTACTATAAAGTTCTTTCCTCTGTCTCTTAAATCCTTCCCTGCTTTCCTAGGTAAAATGAGGCTAGGCTGTAAGAATTGTCATTCTCACCAGTCAGAGAGTAAAAATAGTGAAATTGAGAATAAATGTGACTTTGCACCATGATAAATCCGTTAAATGGCCAATTTGGCACATAAAATACCTTTAATGTACATTAATTTTGTCCTAAAACTCTAGTTTTTTAAAAAGTAAATTTCCTAAATCATTTGCCCAACTTTAGTCTAAAGTGATAAAATTAAGCCAACCAAGCCAGAGTGACTGCTCTAACCTCTGGCATAAGAAAAGTCACCTAGAGGAGCCTAGTTCTGTTCAGATCTGGGCTGCCTCAAAAGGACAGCAGTAGATGGGCTGGTCAGAAGGCAGCAGCTTTGATCTTCATGACTCCTGTCCTTACATTCCAAGATTATACCAATGCCCTTTGAAATAACATTTTGATCCTTCTGGTCCATCCACACTGCTACAGTTTTAATTGGTCAAAGTCCATTGATATCAATCCGTCACTCATAGCCTTGCTATATTATGGCTCTGGTACCAGGAACCTCTAGCACCACTGACCCTTTTATTTGTATAAAAGGAGAAACCTTTCAACATTATTTATATAACTAGCACCTCCATGGCTCAAAGCAGCAACCTGCAGCCTCATCTTTCTTCCAATCTTTCACAGCCTTTATGTGTGCATAGGCGCTTCAGTATTTTTACCTCTACCTCTTTCTCATAGCTAAACTTCAATGTGCATTTATATAGAGAGATACATGCAGAAAAATATATATGATCGTACACACATACACACAAATATAAGATTTTTTCCTTTTTTTCAACTAAAAGCAGTGTAATAATTATGTAACAGTTAATAAAATAAGTAAAATAATAATTACAATAATTTTACTATATAACAGATGACATCTTATATTAAAATGTACATAAGAAGTACCTTAACTGTAGACTAAAATTAATCAATTTGTTTTTGTGTCTCCATTAAAATAGGTAACAGAAAGCTGTCTGTTCACACACACACACACACACACACACACACACACACACTTTTCTCTCCTTAGAGAACATTTAGCAGCAGCTGGCTGCTATTTTTTCAGGTATTTTCACAAGCAAATTATCTTTAGAGTTTTCTAATAACAGTCCCCAAGTTCATTTCGTGGATTATTTTTAGTTAGGTGTTGACACATTGTATACTAGAAATTCTCAGGTTATGTATGTTAGGAAAATACTGGGCTAAATGAGATGAATTTTGTCACCTATGGAAATTGTAGATTTTAATATGCTTATATGCATTATGGATATGCATTGGGGACTACAGGATGCAGCATTCCTCAAAAGAACTGATAAAGAATTATTTTTTTTTAGATAATGAAGCTTTTTTGGGAAAGAAAGAAGAAAGAAAGGAAAGAAGGAAGGAGGGAAGAAACAAGGAAGAAAGAGACAAATTGGGGGACACATATTACTTTTCCAATGGGTTAAAAGAAGTTAAAAAATGAGTTAATTCCCTGGTTGGAATCTATGTAGCATGTTATTGTGCTTTTACATATATTACAACTATCGTATCATAAGTGGCCCTATAGACAGCTGTTAATGAGGGAGAGAGAGACACTGAGAGTGGTTGGATGGAGCGTTTAGGAGAACTAGAAAACCACTAGAGAAGATGTTTAGCTTGATGAGAGGCATCTTTTAACTGTCAAGCAAGGAGGTCAGACCTAGGTGAGGCGCTTAAATGAGTATCCATTCATTGGCAGCGTTAAGATGGGAGCAAGGTGGTCCGAACACACAACACATTTCCCCTATTGAGCCATTTCACTTAGCTCCTTCTAAATAATAGTGTCATTTTTGTCTTACAAAAATGAGACATTGGTCTATTAGAATACTTTCTTATATAAAAATATTACCATATAAAAATCCACTTGCTGACATAAGATTCCTTGATGAATTGGTTCTTATGGGCAAATATCATTAGGTACACAAAATGTGATTAGTAAATAGTTGTTTAACAAAAATGACCAGAATCCTGGGAGTGTCCCTATATTCTTTCTCTATTGAT
This sequence comes from Equus quagga, assembly GCF_021613505.1. Lineage (NCBI taxonomy): Eukaryota > Metazoa > Chordata > Mammalia > Perissodactyla > Equidae > Equus > Equus quagga. Next base: position 107,711,182 of record NC_060269.1, on the reverse strand, counting down.
CCTAGCACTCAAATATTTCTCCACTCTTAGCACCGTCTCCATCAGCCAATTTCATACATTCCTTATTTCCCTGCCAGACTGTTGCCTGTATCTTATCTTCCTGCGTGGAGATTCATCCTTCTAGAATCCATTTTTTACCTTATCAATAGATTTTTTTTCTAAAATAAAATCTGATCTTGTTGTTCCAAAGCTTATCTGCAATGCCTCTCTGTTACCTACAGGGAAAAGTCCAAGCTATTACACTGTCTGTGTTACTGTAATACTGCAGTTATTTCATGCCTTTATGCTTTTATCTCTGCTCTTCCCTCACCCAAAACGACCTCTCCAGTTCTGTCTATTTGACATGTTCCTAGAACTACTTAAAAAAAAAATCAAGATTTCTAGAAACATAATGGGGAAAAGCTCTTTAAAATGTACTTTTAGGGGCCAGCCCTGTGGCCGAGTGGTTAAATTCATGCGCTCCACTTCAGCTGCCCAGCTTTTCGCTGGTTTGAATCCTGGGCGTGGACGTGGCACCGCTCGTCAGGCCACTCTGAGGCGGCATCCCACATCTAGAAGGACCCACAACTAAAATATACAATTATATACTGGGGGGATTTGGGGAGAAAAAAGCAGGAAAAAAAAAAAAAGATTGGCAATGATTGTTAGCTCAGGTGAAAAAAAAAGAAAAAAATGTACTTTTAACTTTTTTTAACAGGCTTGTTTTTAACATGAACCTTTATTTAAATTCTTAAAGACATCTTCACTTTCTTTTTTGTTCTTTGGGAGAAGCTTTAAATCATCTCCATAAACTTAGATTACAAATAGTCCCCACGCCATCTAGGAAATAAAGTGAAAATATTATTAAACACTTCTCCCACCTCAGAGACATGGAAGAGAGAGAAGACAGCACGGACTACAAGTGTTCAGTGAAGACATGAAATGTGAACTACCTAGTTAAGTAGTTCTTAATAATAATTATGACTAACACAGTATGTTACCAATTGATATTTTATTGTGCTATAAATCTTGCAACCACTTTCCTGCATAAATATTAAAGTGTGCAATTTAAACTAATGAATTAGAAAGGCTTTCCAAATTTGAAGCTCCACAAAGCAATTACCTTCATCAATCAGAAGAAAACAAAAACCAAAAAATAAACAAACCATGACTTTCATAGTTGAGGGAGCTCCTCCTGACACCTCATATCCCTATTCAGTTAGCACAACATACATCCATTTTTTTTCCTGAGTGGATTAAAATATACGTGCACATAGTATTCTTGAATAAATTAGTCAAGAGGAGGGATAGTGGCACATAAAGACAGATTATTTGATGTTGTAAGAATGTCAGTCACCTGGACAAAGACTACATAATATTCAGTGAATGATAATCCTCAACTCCACCAGTCAAAAGGTATATTCGATCTATAGGAAATGGCCACGTTTATGATTTTCTTGTGCAGACAGGAGCATTGGTTTTCATTTTGAAATCTTTGCTTGGCCTGTGGCGTCTCTCATGGCTACATTTCCATGTACTTCCCCTGAAAATTACAGTGAAACAATAGGTGCTGTTTGTACATGTATTAAAAAATTTGAGCTCCTTTTGAGGGGAACTGCCATATTCCAGTAATTCGCCAAAAATGGCTAAAACAAAGGGAAAGTGGAGAGGCATCTGCTATTTGTTCTCTAGGCCTTTTAGAAAAACGTGGAGCTGTTCCTTTGACCACATACATGTGAGTCTACAAGAAGGTGATATTGTAGACATCGAACGAACGGATCCTGTTCAAAAAGGAATGCCCCACAAATATTACCATTGCAAAACTGGTAGAATCTACCATGCTGCCCAGCTTTCTCTTGGCATTGTTGTAAACAAACAAGTTAAGGATAAGATTCTAGCCAAGAGAATTAATGTGTGTATTGAGCATATATGCCCTAACAGCCACGGAGCTTCCTGAAACTCATGAAGAAAAATGATCAGAAAGGAAGGAAGCCAAGGAGAAAGGTGCCTGGGTTCAGTGGAAGCATCAGCCTACTCTACCCAGAGAAGCAGACTTTGTGGGAACCACTAGAAAACAGCCTGAGCTGCTGGACCTATTCTCCATGAATTCATGGGAAAATGGGTATTAAAAACAACAAAGAAAGAATAAACAAACACTTCTGGATTGTAAAGGTTAGACCTTTGTTTTTTCTCTTAATTGAATAGAAATTTGGCATTCCCTCCTCCAAAGAACGATTTCAAGCAAACTTTGTGTCCTAATTCATTAGGTAATGTCTTTACTATTAAAATTTAGTATTTTTCTTACTGAAAAAGAATGTTTGAGCTAATCTCTGGTCTGCATGGAACACTATGATTCAAACATTCTGCTGTATTTCTGCTAAACAAGCCACCATGAAAACAGAGTGTGTTGAATGGGGCAGACACAGCTTTCTTGAAATCATTTTGCTCTTCCATATTAATAGAAAACCTCTCTTGTTTGTCAGATCTGTTTCTTTCTTTTTCTCATTAATTTTTATTAACATCCATTTTCCTCACAGATCTCTTTCTTCCCGATTTTTCGTTAGATTAGGTCAGCTTCAGTCCTATATTATTTACCCACTCCTGGAGGTGAGGAAAGATAAGCACACATAATTGGAGAAATTAAAAGGATAAACTGAAGAGCTAGGCACAGAGCTAAAGAGCCGAGAGGTATAATGGGGACCGAATTACAGAGATACAGCTAAATGTTTTTCCTTTTGAAGGAAACAAAATTCAGTTCACCAGTTACTAACTTGTTCTTCCTTCTGCCTGGTACACTCTTCTATATCAGTGCTTGCTTAGTTCTTTCTCATAATTTAGGATTCCAGTCATATATCACTTCCTTTGAGAGGCTTTTCTTAATCTCCCAATATAAAATACTGTCCCCTCATCACTCATATCATGTCACCATGTTTTAATTTCTGTAGGTCACCTGTGACTATCTGAATATATTTTATTTCATCACGTTAGTTGTCTCTGTCAAATAGGAAGTAACCTCCATGTGGACGAAGTTCTTGTTTTTCTTTGAACTCTATATCCCTAGTACTAAAGAAAAGATGTATTAAAAAAATCTATAAAGGTAATTCTTTCTTTTCATAGAAAGCGATAATTTAATTAGAGAGTTGAATAACTAGATAAAAAGTGAATAGTAAAATGCAGCTTGTGGATGATAAGTTCAAGTTCAAGGATGAGAAATCAATATGGCTAAAAACATGTGGGGAAGACTTCACAAAGGACGTGAGCTTTAAAATGGCCTTGGAAGAACAGGCAAAGAGAAGAAAAGGCATTCCTAGGGAGGGGAACAGCATGCACAGAGACATCAGCGTAAAAATTAGCCTTAAATGCTATTAAATGCTTTATTTCACACCAGCCGCTTTTAATTTCTTTCATGCAAGAGTGCCATTTGAAATTACCCTCCTGAATTTTTTATAAATATGAGCCAGCTATTTAACACCATGGCTTCCTGAAGGAAATGGATGTAAAGGCATCGCTTATCTCTGTGCTCAAGTGTAGTGCTCATAAGCCTATGTTCAATGAAGTACTGTCTTTCTGACAAGACTGATGAGGTGGTAACATTGTGAGCAGCAACTGCAGACTGTGCGGGCTATGGCTTTCAGAGCAGGGATTTGTCAGGCTAGTCTGGATTTCATTTGGGAAACCTTAAGCACATTTTCATGAGGATGCCTATATGGCTGGCATAATCGAGTCTTACTTTTGCCATAGGTCAGCATATACACATTGCCTTCTCTCCCCTTTTGATTTAGAAGCCGACTGTCAATTCATCACTCTCTCCATGTGATAAAAATCTGCCCTAAGGATCATTTTATTCCATGGGGTATTTAGTTAGTGGAAGGGAGCAGTTAAATATGAAATGTTTTAATATTGGGGAGGGAGGAAGTGGCACAACTGAATTTTTTCTTGTGACTACCTTTGATATTGTCTGGTGTGTTTGTGACTTTGTGTGTGTGTGTTTTTGTGTGTTTTCTTGCTCCTTTTTCCCCTTTTCTTTTATTGCCATATTGGCAGGAACCTGTGCCCTTCTGTACTGCAACACGTTGATGTAGAAAGTGATCCATTTTGAAACGGCTGTTTTAAAGAATAATTGACTGACATTAGGAAAGGAAAAGGTAATACAGATAGTAAATGAATAGAGACCTGAGAGTTACAAAAATTAAAAATATTGAGATATGTGATGACAAGAAGTCTTTGATTTAAAAGACAATAAGGCAAACCTTAATTGGAGGCATCATTTTCTCGATTTCTACTAAGGTTGTATCTACAACCAAAGACTACAGCTGACATACAGAAGCTGAGGGCACCATTTACACACAGAATAGATAATCTTACCTAATAGATAATCTTACTTTTGGAAGTTTCTATAGTTATGAATGACACTTGTTATGGTCATTAGGGATTTCTTTAAAAATTCTGTAAAACACTGGTATGAAAAGTATGATGATGTACCAGATATTGGATTAACAGTTACTTAAATTTTTTCCCAATGTGTATATAATATTATATATGCTTAGATACATGTTATTGTGGCATATTTCTATAAATGTAACATGGAGATTCTAAAAGCAGCTATTATCCAATATAAAAGTTTACTTTTTATGATGTAGATTAGATGACTTATTAGAAAAAATAGAAATAAATGAAATTTTAAGCAATATCTCAAACTTTTCAGAGATATTTTCTTTTAAAAGGGAACAGAGTAAAAAAAGATAACTTAAGCAATAATATTTTGGGTTTGCATTAACATAAATGATGAAGCAGGATAAAACAAATAACCAACTTAATGCTCTTGGTTTAATAAGCTCATAACTTGAAAGTCTGTCAATATTGCATTCAAAATGTATTGCATCATTTTGGGTGAACAGTTAAAGAAATTATGGAACAATTACTTCATTGTAAAATTTTAAAAATTCAGCCATAAATGATCCATATTTACTTTGAAATGTTATGTAATTATTTCAAACCCACTAGATTGATAAAAGATAGAAAATAGAAATGCTAAAATGACTTATAGCATTCAGACAGAAACACAGCATATCTTCCAAACTGTGATAAAAGACTTACAGGCTAAATTATAGAATCGTACTTAATTGTCTATTTGTTTATTTATTTATTCAATTCTTTATTTGTTTACAATTTTGTTGTGCCTGTTAACAGACTGTTCAGTTAACTGATTGAATTAATTGGTTTATTTAGTTTAAGTTAAGAATTTCCCAATTGCACCAGATTGGATTTGAACCAAAATTTTCCACATCTTACTTTATAAAAGAGGTCATATAGAGGAAATTGTATTGCCTAATAGGGTTAAGTGGGTAGTTACAGCTTGGGCTCATCTAAATCATAATTGTAAAATAAATTACATTTTTTTGTGATACCAGTTTCACTTTCTGAATGTTTTTTTCCCTTTTGTCCATATTGCCTTTATTTACTGATGCACTTGCATCCTCAAATTCACCTATTCTACTGTTTTTTAGTCACTTTATACTAGGCAAATGTTTTACTTATTAACAATTTCTGTAATTTTGAACGCAACGTTTTTCCCTATTTAGAGAAAGTCAAGTTTTAAGCAGCTAGTGGGTATAGAATTTGGGGAGCTAGAGTGTGGCATTTGTGGAGTGTCTATTTCACAGGGGACAATATGAAAGGAAAAATAGAAAACTAACATCTATTAAACACTATTATTAATCCTATTATAATGTGGCAGTTACCCTGCACATACATTTATGTATTTTATCTTATTTAAGGCTCAAAATAATCCCATAAGCTGGAAATTACTGTCGTCATATTACAAGTAATATTATTTTTTGGTAATGAGACCTAAAAATTACTTCTCTGAGATGGCTGACAAGTATCTGATTACCCATTATAAAAGATTTGGGTTCCATTAACTCAGGGCTCCTCTACTGTAACACAGCCTACCCTGTAAATAGGTGTCATAAGATCCCCTTCCTGTTGACCTATGGGAATTGGCAATTGGGGAATTGGCACAAGAATGCTAATACTCTAGCTGTTGCTATTGTTGTGAATAATAAACTGTGCTTCAACTCTGATCCAGGAGTCTCAAGTCTTCCACCAGCACTCATGAAACTGTGGAAAGCTAACTTGTTAGGTTCCAAGTAGAGTAAAATCTTAATTGTTTACAGTTCTCGACAATGATGTCATGATTTAATTGGTAGTTTTATTTTCTTAGTGGTACCTGAATGAATGGCATATTTAAAAATTAATGGCTTACTCAATTCAATGACATGTGGGATCTGAATATATATATTACTGAATTTACAAAGTGTAAAATCAATGGCATCCATACTTTTTTTTTAAAGGATCTTGCCAAAGCTTCAAGTTCTTATAGCACAGAGCTGACCAGAATATGATATAATCCCAATAGTTTTACTTAAAAATTAGAGTTATAGAGAAGCCTCCTTTTAGCTTTAATCATGATGTCTACTTAATTGTTAATTAGAACTCAGTTTTGTAAAGATTTGATACTGACCCACCTAATCAACTCATACTTTTATTCTCATTTTCTATTCCCACCTTATAAATAGTCTCCTGGGAAACTTCCTTAGAGGAGGTTTGTTTGACAAGTCTGGTTTCAGGAAGTTTTGGCTGCAACACCATCTTCCTTTTATCTTTCTTTCATGAAATCAGCAAGCCAACTTATTACTTTAGAATGAGGAATAACTGAAAAGGCCAAGACACTTCTATTTATAGTTACGTATTTTCACTCCATAGACAAACAACATGGGAAGACAAACTATCATTACAAGATTTTGTGGTAGGCACAGAATTAGAGTAAACATTATTAATGTCATACTCTTGCTTACTAGCATCTGATTGAAAAAAAAAAAGCGACAAGAAAACACTGATATCCCTGCTCTAGGACATGGCCCAGTGTATCATTTACCTTGTTGGTTTAAGCCTATCTCAGTGGTTTCATTCTTCAGGATAATTGCTTTAGCTTTGTTCATAAGAAAAAATTTTCACTGTTGAGATACGAAAGGAAGTACACTGAGGATTTCAGAAAAAGAAATGTATTTCTGGTGGGCATTGTTTTGAATAGACATTTAAAGATGGCTGGATGTGGTAGCTTATCTTCAGTGATATGTAGAACTAGCTTGTTGACAAGGCCAAAAGTCTGAAAGAGAGCGAGATGGCAAGATGAAATCTCCAAAACCACCAGACTCCAATTTTGTCACTCTGTACTCAGAAGATAACTTTCCTGAGCTCATGTTTTATATATCTTTTTTTTTGCCTTCCTAGCAGGAGTTGAGGGCAATAGTGTGTCAGGGTAGGTTTGAGCAGAAGACAGCACTACATGGGGTGTCACGTTTCTTATCACAGCCCTTCTCATTAATTTTCAGCATAGTTTAATTCTTCCCTAGTGAGAGGAGAGAAATCGGTTTTCTTAATTCATGTATAATCACTGGTCTTTTTTTCTTTTCTTCTGACAGCAGGTATAGAATTCTTTTAATATGTGAGGTCACGATGTAGTGTTCTTTTCCTTCAATGTCCTCATGAAGGACAGGGAAACAGTATTCAACGGAAATGAAAATACACCAGTCTTTGATATAAGAAATTTTTAACGGCCACAAATGAATACTCCATGTGTTATATTTCTATATATGTAATTAGCCACTATACTCTCTTATTATTTATAGCCTTTAGACCACTATTTCTCTAAACAAAACTATGGCTTCATGTGTTAGTTACTCTGTTTTACATAATTTCTGTTAGTTCTTATAAATTTTATCATACTTCTTTACTTTTAATAAAATTATTATTACATTTATTTTATGGTAGTTGAGAGTTTCAATACATCAGATATTGAAACTCATATTTTTCAGACCACTGCTCTTAATTGACTTATTATCTGATCGGGTTTTTTCTGTTTTGCACTTTAATATTTGCTCATTTATAATCAGAGAAGCACTTACATGTAAAAAAATAATCTTCCCATTCCAGCCATGCTAGGTGCATTGTTCTATAGGGAATAATTCTCTTTCATAATCACAAAAGTGCTTCCAATGGTAGTTTTGTACTATTTCTTTTGAAAGGGTCTTTTGAAACATAATATTTTCATGACCACATATAATTTCCTGGAGCCTTTTCATAAAAGGCTAACTGCTGGCTTTTATCTCACTTACTTAATGCAGTTTTTTGCATTTATATCACAGGTTTTAATTTCAGCAACTTTATTTTTAAATTTCAAGTAGTAGTAGAATTCTAAGTAACTTCCCAGCCATTGATCGGCTGTTCTAAGTAACACCTCATTCTCCGTCATGATCCCCTGTGTTACTTTCTTTCACAATTACTGCAGTTACAAATGCAAAAGGGGTCAAGGTGAGATCACAGCAATCACTTTGAGTATGAATGAATAGGGACCTCTGCAAGGTAGAGCCAACTCTTGGGATTTGGGTATGGCAACAAATACGGGGACCTGTTCATTTCAAGGATGCCCACCAGATGAGAGCCAGAATATGTTAAATATTGGAGATCAGTGTTTGGGAAGGCAAGACTCAAATAGACTTGGAAATATGTTCGAACTGAATTCTAGATCAAAGAAGCTGTCACAGTTATTATTTAACATGGTCTGTAAAGTCCTGCCAATGTAATAAGATTGTACACAATAAGTGGTTAAAAAAAGGGAGAAAAAGCCATCATTTACTAATGATACAGCTATTATATTTGTTTGAAATTGCATCTCAGCTGACAGTCCTAAAAAACAATGGCTTATACAAAACAAAAATTTATTATTAGTATTTTTTCCACACAGTACTGTATGAGTTTTCTGATATCAGAAGAGAATGAGGCTCCTTTTAGTTTTCTCCATTTTCCTTAGGACATTATTGTTTTCAAGATAGCTACTGGACCGCAATTATCCTTATCCACCCTGGGCAAGAAGGATCAGGACAAAGATGATAAAGAAAAAAATATCATATCTAAGTGAGTCTGTCCGGCTATTTAATTATTCTTCCTGGAAAGTCCATCTAAGAATTTGCACTTATACAGACTATGTCCCCTGATCATCTCTTCTCTCCCAGTGAGGCTGTGAGAGTTTTTAAAGCTGCACTGATGCATCAAATAAACTTAGGAATCTCTTAGTGAGGGAGATGGGGAGGCCCACTAGGTAGAACAAAAGAAGTCTCTGCCACAATAAAACATTAGAAAACAAAAGAGAAGCAACTGCACAGTCTTAGAAATAAAGAGAACACTTAATATTTGATTATATCTAAGACAGACACAAAATCCAAATGCATTTTTGTATGCCAGCTATCTCAGAAGTTGAAATGTGGAAACAATAACAAGCACTACTAAGAATCAACCATGAATACTTAGAAATGACTCTAAAAATAGATGTGTGGTATTTATTTGAAGTTCTTCACACAACTCTTTTGAGAAACATAAAGAAAGATTTTAATAATTGAAGACAGATTGGATAAAAAATAGGTTTTTAAAAAATCAATTATTCCCAAATTAATTTATTGGTTTAGTGTCAAGCCAATGAAATGTGAATGTTTTTTCTCCTCCTCAACTTGATTCTCAAAATTATCGGGACAAATAATGAGGACAAAATATTAAGATGTTTTTAAATTGTGACAAGGATAGATTTGTCCTACCAGATATAAAAACATGTTACCATGATACAAAAACAAAATAATGCAATTATGACAATACCATAGTGCTGAGAAAGGATAAGAAGTCAGATCAATAGAAAAGAACAAGTTATCACGAAACAAAATATGTAAGTATATTGTATTTATCATATACTTAGTATATAATAAAAACATCACGATGAACTACTAGGAATGATGTAAAATTTACAACAAATATTTGGGAAAGTGGTTTTAAAAACAAATAATCAAAGTAGAACATTGTCATATTCAAAACACCGAAATTCCAGATGAATTAAAGTATTAAAAGTAAAATACATAAACAAACAAACAATAAGCCAATGAATTAAAAACTCTAGAAAATTGTGGTAAATAGTGAGTCTCAAATCAAAAAGAGCTTTTTGAGGGACTGGCCTGGTGGCATAGTGTTAAGTTTGGCACCATCTGCTTCGGTGGCCCAGGTTTGCAGGTTCAGATCCCAGATGCGGACCTACACCACTCATCAAGCCATGCTGTGGTGCCATCCCATATATAAAATAGAGAAAGATTGGCACAGATGTTAGCTCTGGGCTCACCTTCCTGGAGCAAAAATAGGAAGATTGGCAAGAGATTTTAGCTCAGGGCCAAACTTCCTCATGAAAAATGAGAGGCTTTTTGAGCCTTCCAGCTGAAAATTACATCACAAGGAAAAGACATAAATTTGCCAGATTAAAATTTTAAAACTTTTTGATGTTAAAATACCACAGAAAATACTTGAACATTCAGCAACATATTCAAAATAAATGTGGCAAAGAAAGAGGGCATAGAGACATGACTGAAGACAGTGACAGGGCAATGGAGTACAAGTTACAGAAATCATTAACTGGGAAGTATTTTATTTTGTTGATAGTATAGTATAAGCACTAGGATTTGCAGAAAAACCTAAATTCCAATTTATATAGGACTTATAATTGGTAGGTTTTTACACTATATTCATAGGTTTTCTCAAGATGGGCACATCTATTCCACGTGCATAATTTCATCATCATGGATTATATTAAATCATGGCTTAAATAATAAGTTCTGATAGTTCAATCCAGTAGTCTTCGTCCTGAAGTGCCCATAAAACACAAGGTATAGAAACTTGTTCATCTACTCTATAACCTCTCAAGTTTTGTTACTTTCTTCCCAATAGTGTATTTCAGCTTAATGTACTTTCCTGCTTTGCAACTATCCAAGAGATTTCTACAGTTCTCATGTTTCTATTTGTTCTTAAAGTACCTGTGTGAATATATTTTATTTCAACAACTATAAAATGTCTTCTAGCTACTTAAAAATCATTACATTTTGGAAAAGAAAACCTCCTTTAAGTCAAATTGAACATGCATGAATCTTTAAAAGGTCTGACCTTACTTAAACAAATGTTACCTTAACAGAGCAATTGATCTCAAGGAGGATCAAGTATAATAAAAATCACCAACTCCAAAAGAGAAGTCTTGTCTTTGGAAATTAACATAAAATGATTTCCTTGAATTCTCATAATATGTATGCTCTTAGAAAAGTGAAATGCCTTTACCACAGAGAAGATACAGAAATGCATATGATTAGGTAATAATTAGTTTCTTACTCTTTAACTTCATTATTATTACTCATGGAATAAATAGACCTTACATGCCAGTGGCAAAAATTTTGATTTGCCTTATTATCTTCCTTGTTGGAAGTACAGCTGAGCCATGTCCACACAATTTAAATGAAAATTAAAAGTTCATTTCGATCTGTGTAGATATTTGTAATTAATCAAATGCTTAGAATTAAGAAAACAGATCTTCACTTAACTGAGTGTTCACATATTACACAAAATTTAAACAGCAATTAAATGGTTAAACCTGCATTTTCTTCTTCCATATTTCTAGCTTAAACAAAGTTTTACACAAATATTTCAAACAATAGATATTTTAATAGGTATTAAAATTTTTTTGTCTTTTTAAAAATACAGCTTGTTCATAATAAAATGTTTTCCTTTTTCTTTAAGGGAGGATAGTGGTGTATATAATTACTCACTGTGATAATGTGTAGAGTATCAGAGCTATATAATAATGAATTTGAAATGATTAAATAAAAACCCTTCCTGAGTTTCTGTAGCGTGAAGACTAAGGGGGAAGGCAATTTTAAGGATCTTCCAAGAGAAATATCATGATGCTGCTGTTTCTGTCCAATATGGATATGTTTTCTGTTTTCTGCTTGGCCCTTGTGTCAGTTTGCTAGGGCTGCCATAGCAAAGTACCACAGACTGCATGACTTAGACAATGGAAATTTATTGTCTCGCAGTTTTGGAGGGTAGAAGTCCGAGATCAAAGTGTCAGCAGATTTGATTTATTCTGAGGCCTCTCTCCTTGGCTTGCAGATGGCCGTCTTCTCCCTGTGTCTTCACATGGTTTTTCCCTTGTGCCTGTCTGTGTCCTAACTTCCTCTTCTTATAAAGACACCAGTTATAATGGATTGGGGCCCACCCCAATGACCTCATTGAACTTTAATTACCTTTTTAAAACCTCTATTTCCAAATACAGTCATATTCTGAGGAGCTAGGGGTTAAATCCTCAACATATGAATTTTTAGGGAACACAATTCAGCCTCTAACAGACCTCAAGCAAGAAATGAATCTTTTTGCCAAAGGATTTTAAACATCTCTATCATCATCACAGTAGGCAAAACTGTAATGATAATGAGAATGCTGACTAGGGAAGAAAGACTATGCCTTGCAGTCAACAGAATCAGAAAGCTTAGGTTAAAGAATGCAACAGTACCTAGTCATTCTTTTCAATTAAGGAAGCTGGCAGTCACCATTTTGGGTAACATATTGGAAGGAAAGAAATGGATATGACTAGTTCTACCAACTTTAACTGTGAGTGCTCTTATATTTAGTTATTTGTCTAGGTACCAGCATTCCTGAATTGTCCCGGAAGACCAAGAATAGAATGTCAAGTGGCAAGTGCTCTGGCATTCCAAAGTGAGGTGCTAGACGCTTATACTAGACACACAAATGAACAGGCCAAAACTCAATTTTGCCATCTTTGGTTCAATATCTACCTCAGCCTCAAAGGTTGTGCTTGGGTATTAGAGGGAAGATGTCTTAGTAGGGGCTTGTTCTTGTTTAAAAAGGGTAGGGGAGACTGTGCTTTATCTCGCTTCAAGTCAAGTGTAAGCCTTTTGATTTATGGTGCCTGCAGTTTGGGAGCATAGTGGACTGGTATCAGACGCATATCTGAACACCTTCTCCACTCACATTCTTATCTCAAAAAACTTTCGAGGCAAGAGGCTGGCCGAAATGGCGTTTGGCAGCAAGAGTACTACATTGGAAAAGTGACGGGACTCTCATTCCCAGTGGCACTACCCAAAAGCATAAGACATCTCTAGTAATGAGAGAGAATCCAGAGAACCATAACACTACTCCGTGAAAGAAAGATAGCTTTAAATACTTCCCTGGTCCGGAATGTACCATGACCCTCATGATAGTACTAGTCATATAAGACCTTCCTATTAGCATCATGTCCAAGTCAGAGAAGGAAAGAAACATACTCAAAATGTAATTCAGAGGTTCTGACTATTACATATAATGGATATTTCAATTGTATAAATGAGATTAAGCTCATAACTAAAAGTGAACAGAGAGCTTTTATTTCCAGAGAGTCAGGAGATAAATTTTCAGGCCTGCCCAAGATTTCACTCAGGAACAAGAAAGAACAGATCTACAGGATGAATTTGAATGAGCACTTAGGAGGGAAGAATAATACTGGTTTCTGAATTACATGTCAGTCCCATTTGTTTAATTAATACTTAAATAAAATTAAATGCTGCTCAATCTCTGGAATCATTGTAATAGTCTCCCTTCTTGCCTGATTGTCCAAGAAACCTGAAGGGCTAACATATTTCGAAAAGGTAGTAAGTCAGTCCACCTTCCATATTTTGGATTTACCTTGTCATGTTTCTCTGAGTTCTGTTACATTTTTGTCACGACTTCCAAATGTTGCCATGGTTGAGCCTTCATCATCTGCAAGGTAAGAAGTCTGGTTAGGCTCTGGTTCCCCAGAGAAGCCAGCATAATCCTTTGAAGGTGAAGGATTGCACCCTATTTATACTAGGTTCCCCTAAAGAACTCTTCAGTTATATTGTAACCTGTGGTCTTCTGCAGTTTTTATCAATCTACATAGATGTCATCTTCATACGCTCTGCCACCTTTTATTTATTATACTAGAGAGTCCCCTAAGATGCCCATTTTGCTGCCATTCATCCCAGGAGATCAGACAGGTTTCACTTGGCTACCATTCAAGAATTGCAGCCAGTACCCCTCATTCCTTCCGGCAGAGACCCAGTCATGTCAGCCCTGCCCTACCGTTCCCATCCCCACCCACTGCTGGTACATATTCATGGAGAAATTTGCAGAAGAAATGGCACGTTCTCTCACTTCTCAACAAGTCACTCTACTATGTCAACTTTTTACGAACTGGCATGTGATTTCTGCCCTTTCAACAAAAAGGTTTGCAAATAGTACTAAGGTTTCTAAAAAAATAAATACACATCCTATTGCAAACATTCTGGGACAAACTATAACCTGTTTGAAACTATAACTTGCCTTGAAACTTTCATAGAGAAATTCATACTAGATCATACTAGAGAGAATGATCTTAACACCACTGGGTTAAGGATCACCAAATTTCCTTACTGAGAAACTGAAAATGGATTTGAAAATTTTCTAAATATCACCCCCCCCATAAGCATGCTATTTTAAACTGTAGGTTTTTCTCATTATATGGTCATAATCCATTCAGTTTCTGTAAATCTTTTTATCATCTTCATAAAGTGATAAATTAAAAAGTCCTTGATTTAGGTCAAATTTTTCTGACTATTAGACACAAGCTTTTCTACCTAAAGTGGGCAAGACCAGCTAAACACTATGTGTTACAGAATAATGTCTTCAAGAGGCTTCATTTCACCTAGTGTCAATATAATAGATGAATACATTCCAAGGTTATAATTGTATATTTTAAAGCTAGAGAACTTAATTATTACTGGCAGTGAGTTTTTCCGCTGAAGCTAGTATATTTGTAAAAATATTAAAAATGCTAGGGAAGGTAGACAGCTGTCTAGATTTGCATCTCATTTTATGAATATTAAATACTTTGGAAGGATGAGATGAATCTGCACAAAGGCCTAATTGATCTTTATTGAGCACATGAAAGTTCTCACCATTGATAGAATTGATTTGAGGAGTTAAGACCGGTACAAGTACACAAACTACTCTGGTAAGTAATATTCTTTAAGAAACAATTAGTTCCTTTCCAGTCCCTTTGATATTTGCTATATTATAAACTCAACATGAGAACTATGAGTAAAGAAAGCAGGAACTAATTAAGTAAAAATAAGTGTAAATGATTTATAAAGTAACTCGAGGTTGGAGTACCTGAACTGCATCTTGAATACTATGTTTACAATAGGATTTTCTTTATTTGTTAGCGTTTTCATAGCTTTAAAGGAAGCAGAGCCAGTACTGATGGCCTAGAGATTAAAGTTCAGCGAGCTCTGCTTTGGTGGCCTGGGTTTAGTTTCTGGGTGTGGAACCACTCCACTCATCTGTCAGAAGCCATGCTGTGGTGGTGGCTCACTTAGAAGAAGCAGAACTTACAACTATACACAACTATGTACTGGGGCAAGGGGTTGGGGAGGGAAGGAAATAAAAAAAGGAGGAAGATTGGCAACAGATGTTAGCTTAGGGCAAATCTTCCCCAGCAAATAAAAAAGGGAAACAAATTGCTAAGTTTTAGAAAGAGAAAAACCTAGGAAAAAATTGTTTAGTGTTCTGTTCTCCATAGTGTCAGATATTTTCTAGAAACAAAGCGACAACAAAAACAATAAAATGCATTTACCAAACCTCAACATTCCTTACATTACAGAGAAAATGATAAACAGGTAAAGTAGAAACATCTTAGAAGACAATATCTGAAAAAGGAAGTAGGCAAACAAGCAGTATTCTTGAAATACTGCGTGCCACTGTCACATTTTTTTCTTTATTGAAAAATTTTTGTGCCCTGAGAACCTCTTACAAAATTCATCACATTATTTTTGCAATGGCAGCAGGAGAACAGCAATCGTGTGATCACGTTTTGACAGACTTCACACAAATAGTATTAACACAAGACCCTTGGTCTAAGGCAGCCGACTATGATGTACCAGACAACACTAATCAATCAGAATTTGGGTTGCCTTTATTCTGACAAGGCTTCCTAATATAAGCCATCAAAAGTAGTTTAAAACTTGATAGGCTTGCTGCCCTGTTTTTAATAGAACAGGTACATACCTCAGCTGCCGTCTTTTCCTTTATTGGAAAACTGACAAAGATTTACAAAATGCATCTGCCTTAAATATTTGAGGCCGACTACAAAACATCAAGATGGGTGGTAATAAATGCAGCAGTGATGATGTGCTGTGAAAGAAATATGCATAAAACTGTCAAAAGGCAAAAAAAAGTTGAGGAGTGGGACTGAAGTTAGAACAATAATTTTGTTAAGCAGGAAAGAAATTTAGTGGAAAGAAGTCTGGATTTGGTGGTCAGGAGTCCTGACTTCCAGTCCTGCCCTTCGGAGCTAATACCTGGGTGACATGGGCAGGTGGCTAAGTCTCTCCAGGCTTCACTTGACACACTTAGAAAATAAGAAGCTGACTGGAGGATTTCCAAGGTTCCTTCCAAAGCCAAAATCTGATGAAGTTTTAGTGGTTTACAATTGTTAGAAAGAAGACGAGAAAATTCAAATTCTTGCTTAACAATCTTTAGATGATAAAAATTATTTTCCTTTTTAACCTGTAAGAAATTGAACTTGAAATATAAATGATGACAGCTCTATGTATGTATGTATATACACTTTGTGTATATACATATTTTTTACTGCTACATTTTACATTATTTTGCGTATAATGAAAACAATTGATTGACTCAGCAGTTCCAGAACTGTTAATGTGCGTTAATCAAGAAGTAAATGAGGTCAGAAGTCAAACTTTTCATTTCCTCCCAAACATATATTGCACGTATCACAGAAATTCCCAAGGACACAGGTAACACAGGCTAGTTTCAACACGTAGAGCACTCAAGCAAGAAGGTTGAGTACTGAAGATCCACATGGGTCAGACCAGGATCAGTGCCCCAGGAAGCTGGAATCCACCCAGACCATCACTCACTGTGCCTTCTTATACACACACACACACACATATATATATATATGCATGTATATATTTGCAGCTTATTTTCCCAACACCTGGCTTGATATTTGTTTGTCATGATCAACTTTACAAATAAAGTATTCAACATCATCAAAATTACCATCAGACATTTATCAAGTACTCACATAGCCATGAAGCAAATGAGTATGGAGTTCATAAATTCTTTCCTTACACTTAGCAGCTCTTAAACAAGGCTTTTTAAATATTTATTGAGTTTCTACCATGTATAAGGAAGCGTTCCTTATAGATTTTAATAATAATACAGTAGTAAACAAGATGAAGATATTTGTCCTAACTGACCTTCCATTGTAGTAGAGGATGATGAAGAACAGATTAGTAAATTAGTTAGCAGGTAAAGGAATAAGACCTTTTCACATGACAGTAAGTTTTATGAAGAAAATAAAATAACCTAGATATATGAAGATGGGGGAGGTTAATTATTTCTATTGGTTTCTAATTTCTTTTCTTGTAGGGAAATTGACTTCTTTACTATGTGGTTAACAGCCATGAGTTAAAAAAAAAAGTTCAACGCTGGATAAACAGATACCTCTCCTACATCCAACACACAGACCAGTTTAACCCAATGGATGAAACTTCTGTGCTGTTCCTCCCTGTCCTAGACTATTTTCCATTTTTATTTAAAGCTAGAAGTTAAGATATCAAAATGGATCTCCAGGGCAAATTCTGGAGATAAAATTTAATATTTTAATCAGTGTGCTAGATGATGAAATATTTAACATACATGTAGAAGGCTGACTAATATTAAGTGGATGTGTTTTTTAAGTTTTTTTAAATTTTTCCTTCTTCTCCCCAAAGCCCCTCAGTATATAGATTGTATATTTTAGTTGTGGGTCCTTCTAGTTGTGGCCTGTGGGACGCCACCTCAGCAGGGCTTGATGAGTGGTGCTAGGTCCATGCACAGGATCTGAAACCGGAAAACCCTGGCCACCAGAGTGGAGTGCAGGAAACCAACCATTCAGCCACGGGCCGGTCCCCTGTGTGTTTTTTTTAAAATTTGCTTTCTATAAAGACTTGTGGTACTGAGATGGGAGGAGGTAAGTCTATCACTTTATTTTTTATTATTTTGGTTTTCTTTATTAGGTCCTTCTTCATTTGGAGACATATTATGTGATTTAAAGAGAGAGAGCGCCCACGCACACATGAGAGGGGTTGATTGCAGGTGACGTTATTGAAGTATTAGAAAATATAATACAATTACATGGAGAGGGAAGACTACTGGATAAGCGCTGGTTGTAGTCTCCTGAAGAGTCCACTAAAGAGTCCTTATTTTTCTCTGTGACAATTGCTGAGACAAAGAGCACCCTAGGCAGTTCATCATTCCCTATTTCATTGCGCGAGTAGGAATGAGCTTTTCCAGGCTATGGGTCCTTGTAAACTCCACACGTGCTATGCTGGAACTTGGAAATCTCTAGCTGCACATGGGAAAGAGTGGGCTCAACCCTGTGGGTCTGTGCAGTTACCGTTTACTCAGAGCTAAGTCTAAACAGGTGCAACTCACAACTCTGGGCTGGGTACACTGTTGAGTGTACCTTTGGGTTTCAAGGGGAATTAGCAACTTCTACAATGGCATAGGGGAAAGTAATTATTAGTGGTCGGAACCTGAAGTTGAACTCCAGTTCCAAACAGTTATAATACTACTGCTACCAAAAATGATAACCATGATAACAATAGCTAATATTAATTGTGTTTTAGGCAAATGCAAAATGTTTTACATGTTATTTCAATTAATATTTGTAAAAACCCATGGAGGCAAGTATTATTATTAGCACAGAGAGATTAAATAAATTGTTCAAGTGGAGGTTTGTCATTTAAACATAATTATTTTTACTTAAATTCTCTTGTTCTTAGCCACTGTGTGTGACAATGGGCATGTTATTTACTTTTCCTCAGAGTCATGGATTCAGCTTCTTCACATAAAATAGGAATAATATTTCCCTCTCCTCATATATATATTTATAATATATATATTCATGCAGACATATCTATCTCTAGCTCCGTCTTTGTCTCCTGTGTCTCTCTGTCTACTTCTTTTTCTCTATCTCTATCCATATCTCTACCTCTATATAATTATTTACCACAAACCCTGACCAATGGTAGGTTTTTAATAAACAGTAGCTTTTCTTTCCTTTACTTGTGCAACTGGTTTACTCTAACTTTTAGCTGTAACCAGAGAAGAAAGCAAGAAGTCAGAATGCATCAGTGACAGATACTTCTGGTTTAGATTTGGACTGACAAATTCAATTAATTTACTTAAGACAATGTCAGGTCTAATCTTTTCTGATTCCTCACACAAGGGCTAGAATATTAAAATGCTGTTACCAACCATTTATGAGTCCCTACATATTCATAAATTTTTATTCATACTGATAACAATGCAAAATAGTTGTTACCACCTCCTTTTTATAGATAAGGAGACTGAAGGTTAAAGGGGTTGAACGATTTGTTCTAAGTCATGCAGATAGTGACAGTAAGGGTGTTTGTCTAACTACAAAGTGAGTGATATTTTTTGTAAATCAGATGACCTCCATGGCAGACAGACCCTATGGTAGGTTAGGATAATAGTTCCTAATCCCTGACGTTCACGCCCCTTGATTGTAGGTGGGCCCTGTGACTTGCTACTAGCCAATAAAATATGGCAAAGATGAAAGGATTTTGCAGATGCCATTAAGGTCCTAAATCAGGTGATTTTGCCATTAATCAAAGGACAGATTATCTTGGGAGGGCCTGACTTAATCATCCCTAAAAATAGAGACTGGGCCCTCCCTGAGGTGAAAAGCATGCTTGTGCACTTGACGGAGTAAGCAGCCATGTTAGAGAAGCCTACACAGCCAGGAACTGTGGGCAGTCTCTTGGACTTGAGAACAGCCCCTAACCAACAGTCAGAAAAAAGCTAGACCTGCAGTCATACAGCTTCAAGGAAATGAATTCTGTCAACAACTGAAATTAGCTTACAAATGGATTCTTCCACAGTCAAGCCTTTAGATGAGAACACATCCTGGCTGACACTGACTGTAGCTGTGTGAGATGCTGTGTAGAGAACTCATCTAAGTTGTGCCCAGATTTCTGTTTCACAGAAATTGTGAAATAATAATCTATGTTGCTTTAAGTTGCTAAGTTTGTAGTAATTTGTTATACAGCAAAAGAAAACTAAGGCAATCTCAAAAATATTCATTCAACAAATATTTGTGGAATATTTTCTGCATGATACATTTTAAAAATGTATCACTATTTATTACTGTGATTAAATAATTCCTATTGTTCTCTGAATTTGAAGAGCATAGCCCCTAAATTGAGGGAATAAATAGAGATGATATAAATTCAACACTAATTTATATGATGTTATATTAGGAGGCATTTTTTTTGGATTTCAATCATGGAAATTTTAAGACAAAAAGATTTCCGAGTTTAACAAAATGGCACACAATACTAAATGTGTGTTCTTATCATGATCTAAATTTGTGCTTCTTAATTGCTATGTGATTTTCAAAATTGACTTTCAGTCACATTTGTTTGTGCCAGAGAAGAAAATTCCTCTACTCCTTAGGTCCTCAGGTCTAAGAATTAAATTGATGTGAGACAGAATAACAGGAGCAAATCAAAGTTTAATAGCACGTGTGCACGAGAGAAACCCAGGAAAACTGAGTAACTTGCCAGAATGGCCAAAGCTGCCACCTTAAATACCATTTTTAGCTAAAGACAAAGGAGGATGTTGAGGGTAGTGGTTTGGGACTTCACGGTGGAGGAAGGCAACTCACATGGAGATGCAAATGCAAATGGGCCAACTATAGACAATGTGACCCAAGAGACACATTTTACCTTAGGTTACAGTTATCTTGTGGCATCAGCTCCTTCCTGGAACAGACCCTTCTATTATAAATTCTTTTAGGCAGTTAAGGGGAAGGTCAAAGTTCCTTTCAGTCTTTTATTCCTAAAAATAATCAAGGTAAAGAGGCATATTTTGGGGTGGCCAATTCTGATCCCCCACATTTGCATTTTGTAAAAATCAATTAAGCCACATAGGTCATTCTTCTGTTGTAGGGCACATAAACTCAAACTCCAGAGGAAATCTTGAATTCCTATATTGGAGTGATTTTAGATCTTGGGCTTTTGAGCAAGAACTGCAGAAAACATTTCTTTATACTTTATTAACATCAAAATAAACAGCTTTTGTAGGGGATAGTGTGTGTTTTTGGTCTTTTTAGAAATCTAGGTAACACCCTTTTCCAAAATTTAGGTACAAAATCTAGGTACTAGACCATATTAAACAGCAGTATGTTCAAATTGTGTATAAATTAAACATACTAAGATCAAATATAGAAAAAATGCAAATTGTCATGATAAGTTAACCAGATGTGAAAATTCTGAAGTGAAATTGTGCAATAGTGGGTACATTAAATACAAGATCTCAGAGTAAATGAGGCTGAGATTAACTATAGTAAACAGAATAATGGATTTAAATGTTGCCCTCCTTTAAATCTTTAACTTTTCTGTTAACTCCTACTTATGTATTCTTAAAAAACAAAAACAAAATACCAACAAACAAAAACCAAAAACCAAAAACAACCTGCAGGGAATACATCGCTTTAGTGAAAACCATCCTTCCTTAATCTTAACCTCTCAGAGAAAACTCTCTTTTCCTCTACTTCTTTACCTGATTTGCATTGAAAATTCATATTAAAAGAAGAAAAAAAAATTTACTATTAGAAAACTAAGAAAACTGGTAGAGAGTTTTGAAATATCAACATAAAATTATATTTGTTCTATCTAGCCAATCTTAACACCAAAAAAAAAAAAAAAAAAAGAAAACGCCAAAATCCTAATCATCAGTATGACCTACTCTTTCTTTTTCTGAGTCTGTCATTCCTAGTAGCTGCTAGGCTTGATTTCTTCCATTAATGAGATCTGTTCAAGAAGAGTGTAATTTTCCCAGTAACACTCTTGGAGAGCTTTTTGGCTCAACAATTCCATGCTTCAAAATCTCAGAGTTGTACTCCATGTGTACAAACAGGTACCACTGAGAAATTTCATTTCCAATCAGCTTTCCTACATTAGCATCTGTGGTCTCTGTTAAGGTACCGTCCAGAATGAAATAAAGGAAAATAAAGGAGAAACTGAAGTGAACACCCTTTTCCTTTCACTTTATCTGACCTCTCTTTCTGTTCAAAATAGATGAGAGAAAACATGATTATTTGGATGCTGCCTGCATTTCATTATCTTATGGGGTTTTTATTTTTTGCTTGCTTTATCTTTCCTTATCATTATGGAAGTTTCTCCATGGGTCTCTGAGTTACTGCTTTGCTAGTTAAATCCATAAAGCCCTTTATTTGAAAAAAAGAATTGCATTGCAGTGTTGTCAATAGTGAATGGTTATTGTAAGGAGGAGCTCAGAGAAAATAATTAAGAGGTGGAAATCTCTTAAGAACTTTTGCAAACCAATTGTAGATGTGATCTATTTATGTAAATGATGGGCTTACATTGTACAGCACCTTTCATCCAAATAGATTTCTAGGTACCTAACAACTGTGGCTGTTATACTCATGAATGCATAGTGTATTCTTTCCTTTCTCTGAAGCTGTTTCTTGATGAAATGTTGGATCTGCTTAATAAAGTTTGGTATGGAGTATTTAGGCAAGAAATATAAAGGAATGAACAATCCATTGGAGACAGTAAAATTACATCAGAGTCGTTCCATGTGCACCTCTCTAAAACTTTGGGATCTGCAAAGCTGTAACTAGGTCCAGAGGACAAAAATAACTGCTTTCCTTCTGTTATATCTCCTGTCTTGTAACCATGATTTGACACACTTACCCACTACCACTACTTACCTTTTCTTTGCCTCATGCACAATTCTCTTCCTTCAACCTTTCTCAGTCAGAAGAATGAGCGCTTCCATCTGATGTGGTTATAACTTTCTCCTCATCAAACTGCAGTTATTTCTAGTTATCTTTTGGTCCTTATCTCTATATTTTATAAAATTGAGCTTTTCTATGTTTCGACTTTGGAACTCCATCTTCCGCATTAAGAACACCCTGTTCTCTTCCCTCATTCCTTTAGTGAAAAAATGAATTTCTCGAGTGTCAAGTATAGAAACTTATGTAGTTTGTGTATTCAAACCAAGGTGAATTTGTAATTAAAATAATTTCAGAATGCGTTCTTGCTGTGTGGACATGGATTAGTTGCAAATGAGATTGGGGGAATAAACTGAAAATATATGAAATATGTGTATTATTCAGAGGATGATTTGTTTAGGACAGTGGAAGACATCTTTAAGAAATAAGTGCTGCCTATCTAAAAAGAATATTAAGATAATAGAAGTTATTGAAATGTGCTCTGGAATAATGAGTAAATGAAGTGTGGAAGCTAATTGGATTATCAAAAATTGACCCCAGCAGAACTTTTGTATTGCCAGGTAGAAAGTGCAGAGTTATACAGAGGCCCGGTTTGTGACTTTAAATATATTTCGATAGTAAGAAGGGTGTACCTTTAATTCTGAACTGGAACCTTCTATAAGGCAGAGTAATAAACAAAATTCTCTCAGGGCAGGTCCATGCCTATTTTATATCTTTCTGACTTTAAAAATTAATTGGCTCTTAAAGTGTGACCTTGGATATATCTCCCTACCAGAGTGGTTCAAAGGGATGATTTAAAGATAACTTCAGATTACAAAGGCTTCACAAATTAATTAATACTTCCTTGCAATAGCCTTTCTGGGTAGAAAAATATTGTCCTCCTATAAATGGCGATTAAAATTGAGATGTAGTCAAAATAAATATGTTAACATAGAAAAGAATTCAGGACTAAGATTATATTAGGCTTGTGGCCTAATGGTAAAATCTCTTCTACCTATCATAGTTATGGCATTCTTAGGGCATGTATATTTTGTATTACCATCATCATTAACAACATTATTATCGTCAACATTTTCATTGTTGTTACAACACTAGTCACATTAGCATTTCATACTGAAATGTCCTTAATAATGCTCTCCGGATACTGACAGGGTATGACAGATAGGCGACTTCTAAGCAGCTGCAGTTCTGGCTTTCTCTGTTCTGGTCTATGTGTGGGTTTAAACAAAATAACCAATAGCTGTTCTATAGATCAGAGAGAGAGGTGAGTTTTACTTGAGCCAGAGTGAGGATTATAACCCGGGAAGACAGTCTCCACAAAGGAAGAAAATGTTCAAGAGAAGCATGGTTTTCAGTACAGTCTTATACCTTTTTAGAACAAAGACCGTACATTAAACATGCTCAGGATACATATTCTTCAAAGTTTCAAAGAGGTGTTCAGTTGCAAATTAGCAGTTCCACGTGACACTGATGTCTAGAAAGGAACTAACAGGGCTAGGAGGGCGATTATGCATTCTCATCTTAAGAGAGTGCATTCTTTACTTTAATGGTTAAAGCAGATGGACAGTGTATGTTTGATATGCCATAAGTCAGGCTCCTTTAGTCCAAGCCGAATCAGTTTTGAACAAGAATATTTACTCCATATAGCTCAATATGTGAAAATCTCTTGTCAGCGAAAACACAGTGAAAAGAGGCATGGAAGGCAAAAGGAACACTGGTCCTCTGAGATGTTTTTCAGAATTTGAGCTAGGGAAGCACTAAGTAAAATAGTTCCTGCTGGACTCTACACTTAATTTTCTTCTTTTTAAAATTTTTCTTAGCTTTAATTATGGATTTATTTTCTGATATTGTTTTGCATAAATGATGTTAGGATTTTTCCTGAGTTCCAAGCACTATGTAAGACTAACTTATAGTGCTTTTAGTTAAAATCTGGTACAAAAAGATGCTTTTATATGAAAGCCTACTGAATAGTTTTGTGGTTTTAGCTTTTCCTTTTCTCTTCAGTTTTTTGAACTATAAGGTTCAAGTAATTCGAAAGGGGACCTTTTGCTTATTCTAACTTTAAGAATTTTGCATAGTCTTACTAGGAAGAATTAGGACAACTGATTTACTTGGTTTGCTTGTTTATTATAGAGACAGTCCTGAAAAGGACAATGTTTATTTTCCAAACAGTTGTTACAATATTGAACTTTAACTGAAACTTTTGATGCTGGAACAGTGAAGATTAAAGAAATCCTCCAACTCTTTTCTGTTCCTGAAAAGGCTTTACCGCAAAGCACTCTCCCTCCCCACATCACTTGGATAAGACTCATGGATGCCCTTGTTTATGAATGACAAGGCCAGACATAGACCCTCCAAATTCCCATTTTTTGCCTTCTATATGATTAACTGAATTGTTTGTCCCAATGATCAATCACAACAAAATGCCTATTAATCAAACTTTGGTTAAGTTTCTCTCCTTCCCCCATGCCCTCTAAACATTGACATACCCTCAGCCTGAACCAGCATCCAACCTTCCTTAACAACCTCTCCCAAGCTGTTCTTGAGGCCTTAGGATAAAACATTTTCAGATCCACTCTTTACTATCCTTTCATCTCACTTCCCCACCCATTTTAGTCTATTTACTCCTTATGAAAGAAAAACTCTTTTCTGCCTGACCTTTAAGACACTTGCATATCTCATGGTCAGAGCTTTCTCCCTATAGAAATAGTCCCCTCGTTTCCTTAAAATAGTCCCTTTCTCTCTCTTGCAATTGTTACCAAATCAGGTTAGTTTGCCCATAGCATGGTATGTCAGTCATCAAGATGACAAGTTTGCAGCAGAGAAAGGGTTTGTTCACACGGCAGCCAAGTGAGGAGATAGGAGAATAAGTCTCAAGTCTCCTTCCCCAAAAATGGGGATCAGGGATATTTATGGGACCAAAGGGCAGGGTGGTCTGAAGTGTATGAGTAGATGATTGGAGGTAAGGAGAAATGAGGTAATTAATGATCTGCAGAAGTGAGGTCAAGCTTCACGTCTCTTCATCAGATGCATGTTCACAAAGTGATGGCATTAGCATGCTCTGAGGGTGGAGTTTTTGGTCCTCTGATGTCAAAGGGTCACCTATCGGGCATACGTGCAGGCCCAGTTGATGAGTCAGTAGTCTTAACTGGCCTGAACTGGACAAGGAGTTGACTCTCAGTTCTTGAAAAACTTAAGCACCTGCTACCATGGTGACCCCAGTGTCAGAGATGTCATCTATATCGTGAGCTTTAGTAGTGCATTATCTAACTGCTTTTGCAGATAGACAACTACCTGAGTATAGTTAAAGCAAGTTGGCCCCTGGTTTCACAATAATTTTTTCTAATAAAGTCTTTCCTTACCAGTTTCCAGAGTTGTCTTTACTTGACATCTGTCGATATTTGTTAGTTAATGATAGCATTATATTCAGCTTATCCTTTAAATATGATAGATTAAATAAGGTAATTACAGTAAATTACTATCAAAAGAATTAACATGTAAATTAGTGTGCCAAGTATCAATGCATTGTCTTTCAGCTTCAAATATACCTTTGTTTACCTTGTTGTGACACTGGAGGTGGGCCCTGTAAACTCCTTTGCCAGCTGGCAGAATGTTAAGCTTCAATAGAGCGTATTGGAGTGACCCTGCAAGGTGATAGTAATAGGATGACATACTTTCTCCGGGTTCAAGGTTTCCATTTTTATTGTTGAGTCTGGGACTTCAGGGGCCTGTGCAGACAAGCTCCAGCTGTGCCCTCAGGTCATATTCTCCCCACCAGCAGCACCTCTGAAGGCTGCAGTCTGCCCACACTCTGACAGCTGGTTGCTTCTACAAACTATTATCAGCCAAGCCCTCTGAAAAGTTTCTTCACCACTGGCAGTCAGTGTGTCCCTGTGGCAGCCACGCTCTCTTTGCAGAAGTCTGAATCTCAGCATTGGCTGGGCAGTGGTCTCTCCTGGCTCTTAGTTCCTTTATCATTTTTATTCCTCAGCCTAGAGATAGTACTTGCCCTTTCATATGCACTGCTTCTAGATTCCTTAAAGTCCATTTTTATTACACTTTATTACTTTTAGTTAACTACTTTTTACTGATATTAACAATTCTTTATATTGATATTCTCTTTTCAAATAACCAGTGTACTTTCTGTCTTCTATCTGCCTTGACTGACACAATGAGTGAATAATAAAATATTCTACAAGTATTCTTGGCCTCATTTTTCAATCCTAGTGGAATCTCGTCATAACCATTCCTCCAATCTTATCCATCTCAGTAGA
This sequence comes from Equus quagga, assembly GCF_021613505.1. NCBI lineage: Eukaryota > Metazoa > Chordata > Mammalia > Perissodactyla > Equidae > Equus > Equus quagga. The sequence continues at coordinate 107,684,167 of NC_060269.1, read as the reverse complement.
ACATACTCACTTAATAAATCATACCCAACTGTTTAGTCCAGAAATCTGGGAGTCATCCTTGACACTTCCCTTTTCTCTCTCCCAATATTCAGTTCACTGTCAAATCCTATAGAGTCTACGTCCAAACGTATCCCAAACTGTATACTTTTCCCACTTCTACTCCACCATTCACCATTATTAATAGGTTCTTAAGTGGTTCGACTTCTGGTACTATTTCTCAATCAGCTTACACAATGCATGCAGACTGATCTTTTAGAATACAAATTAGATCATATTATTTACCCTGATTAAAATATTTTAATAGTTTACCCTTGCACTTAGGATAAAATTAGAATTCACTAATATAGCCTATAGGCTAATATCATGATCTGGCTACTGACTACTTCTTCCTTCATATTATATGTATACAGCCCTGTCCTGTTTCTCTTTTTTTATATAAAAAAATAACATTTTTAATTTCAGGGAAAATCATAGTGTTATGTTTCAGAGGCATTTAAAATGTCACTGAAATTCGTCAGTTTGTTTCCAACAATACACATAATTCAACCTAAGTGACAACAGTGGACAGCTCGGTCATATGCTGACAGCGACAACTACAAGGTGACTGCTGCTTGGGTTTCAGACATTGTAAGACGTCATTGATTGTAGGACAAAATAGAATGGTGATGTACAATGAAATGTGAAAAAATTGCGTTTTAAAACTGATGAAATACTATACATAATTGTTTGTGTTATCATTTATTTAACGTCTGCCTCTTGACTAGACTGAAAACCATGTGGCTTTTGTGGATTTTTAGCACCTAATGCACTTTTGGGCATTCAGGATGTGTTCCATAAATATCAGTTAAATAAATAAACACATTCAACATTCCTAACTACTTAGAGCTAAGATTCAAGATAATTTTTTTTCCAAGGGAGAGAAAACGGTGGCTGTTTTTAGCCAGCACGGCCATCCGCACCTTTGTGGCTGACCTTGAACAAGAGGCAACCTGGTTGGTACTGCAGAGGCAGCGATTAGAGAACCAAGAAAGGAGCCAGTCTTTTAGTCTCACTGACGCTTACCTCAAAGGGAGCTGTATACAGGCTTTGGATGTGCTGGTTGTTGAGAGAACTTTCCCTCTCTGTATTTTCTCCACAAAGCCTACAGGCTGTGACTTTAAACCTCAGAGGCAAACTATATGTCACATGGACTACAGAGTGTTAGAGCGTGAGGTTTCTGCCTTATAAGTTTAGTGTTGAGCATTAGCTGGTATTTTGACTCAATAGCCAAAATCATTATTCAGCTTTATCTTTTATTAGCTGAATATAGGATGAAAGAAAAAACATTGTAGAGTATATAACTTACTTAATAGCCTGTCTGTTAGTTGGAGGGTCACCCCAACCTCTCTTCTAACACATGGTTTCAAATCTTGTCTGATTTATTAATTATATAAGCCCTGATCACAGATCCTGACTTCAGGAGCTAGTGGCATATTCAACCACAGAAGAGTGGTGAATATTTATTGATGAACAGATAAACAGAAAAGGGGGCTCTATTTCAGTGGTAGTATTACTTCTTTTTGAGAGGGATAGAAGCAACTTTAAATGAGATTACCATACATCCCAAGGTCAAAGTTAGTAAAGAAAGCTTATATGTGGGGTGCTTTATTGTGTAGAATATGTTGGCATCAAAAGAGTATGATAACTTGGAACATCAAACAAATTTCAAGATGTTAGATGAATGAAACTCAGGAAATATTTTAACTCTAGAAATAGCAGCAAGCAAATAGGGAAGTATCAAGGAGTATAGGAGGGACATACTTAAAAGGAGTCAAGGTCATCGAAGCCAAATTAGATCTATATTACAGTATAAAAATATAGATTTACTTATTCATTTAAAAAACACTTTCTTGAGGGGAGTGATGTCAGCATCATGGTGGAGTGAACTTCCCTAGTAATCTCTCCCCTCCAATGTACAACAAAAAGGACATTCATACTGTAACAGAGGACATCCAAACACAGCATTAAAAATGTCAGAGAGACCCACGTAGCCATATGACAGAAGGTAGAGAGGCTGGAGCCCCCTTTGGAGGAGGTGGAACAGGGTAAGAGAAAACTTCACTACCTCTCCTAAAGACTGCAATCTGCAACTGTATGAGGCCTTCAAGAGGGAAGGAATGGGGGAGGGGACGGTCCTTCGTGGGAATGTCAAGGTCCCCAGTGGGCCCTTGCAGCCTAGAGGGAAGTCCTCTATTGGGGCCAAGCTTTCATGGGGGGTGAAATTATCAAGCCAACACACCGGGAGAGGAGATAGCAAGAGCAGAGAAAGAAAAACCTGAGAGCACACAGGACAAAGCACTCCTACCCCGACCCACCCAGCCACTGTCCAGGACCTGGGATCTCAGTTGAAGGCAGAGGGCTCAGAATATGCTGCTCTTGACCCCCACCCAGTGGTGATAGGCAGTAACTGTGACCAAATAACATCAGGATGTGAAAAAATAGAGCTACTCCCTCTGGCAATATCAAACATTTTATTAGATCTCCAGACCAGAGAGAAAATGACAAGTACCCAGAAATAAGTCCTGAGGATGCAGAAATAAGTTATCTAAATGACAAAACATTCAAAACAGCTGTTATCAAAAAGCTCAACAAGATACAAGAGAATGTAGAGAAACAATTCAACATGTTCAGGAGCTACTTCACAAAAGAGATTGAAACTACAAAGAAGAATCAATCAGAAATATTAGAGATGAAAGACACAATGGAAGAAATAAAACAAAATATGGATTCCCTGAATGCTCACATGAACATCATAGAGGAATGAATAAGCATAATCAAGGATAGACATGTTGAAATGCTCCAGATAGAGGAAGAGGAGGAGAGAGAACTAAGACAAAAAGAACTGAAGAAAGTCTCTGAGAAATAGCTGACTCAATTAGGAAATGCAACATAAGAATTATAGGTATTCAAGAAGGAGAAGAGCAAGAGAATGGAGTAGAAAGCTTGTTCAAAGAAATTATAGCAGAGAACTTCCCAAACCTAGGGAAGGAGAAGGAAATCCATCTAGAAGAGGCTATCAGATCTCCTAAATATGTTGATGTAAAAAGACCTACTGCAAGGCATATAGTAGTGAAACTGGCAAAAAGGAATGAGAAAGAAAAATACTAAGGGCAGCAAGGCAGAAGAAAACAACCTACAAAGGAACCCCTGTCAGGCTTTCAGTGGATTTCTCTGCAGAAACCTTACAGGCGAGGAGAGACTGGAATGAAATATTCAAATCTTTGAAGGACAAAAACTTTCAGCCAAGAATACTCTATCCAGTGAAAATATCCTTCGGATATGATGGAGGGATAAAAACTTTCCCAGATAAACATAAGCTAAGGGAGTTAATAACCACGAAACCCTCCCTTCAAGAAATCCTCAAGAAGGCACTCATACCTGAAAAAAAAAAAAAAGGGAGAAAGGGGTTACAAAGCACAGAGTACAGAGATAAATAGGTAGACAGAATCAGAGCAGGATAACAAATACTCAAGTATAGCATTAAAGACAAAGGGAAGGAAAACACCAAAAATAAAGATAATCATGTCATTTTAACCACAAATTCATACAACAACATGGAATAAGATGTGAGGAAAATAGCTTAGGTGGGGAAGAGGAAAGGGATTGAATCGGTTTAGTCTAAGGAAATGAGAGACCATCAGAAGAGGGACTATCTCATCCATGAGATGTTGAATAAACCTCATGGTAACCACTAAACAAAAAAAGCAGAACAGAGACACAAATAAAAAATAAGGAGAAACAAAGAAACATAACATAAAAAACTACTTAACTCGACTGGTAGACCAAAATACACAGGACAAGAAACAAAGGAAATGCGGGAGAACTGGAAAATGAGTGATAATATGGCAACATTAAGCCCTCATATATCGATAGTCACCCTAAAAATAAATGGATTGAATTCTCCAATAAAAAGACACAGAGTGGCAAGATGGATTAAAGAACAAGACCCAACAATATGTGCCTCCAGGAAACACATCTCTGCTCCAATGACAAACACAGGTTCAGAATGAAGGGATGGAAGATGACACTCCAAGCTAATGGCAAAGAAAAGAAAGCAGGTGTTGCCATACTTATATCTGACAAAGTAGACTTCAAGATAAGACAGATAAAGAGAGACAAAGAGGGGCAAATGATCAAAGGGACATTCCATCAAGAAGAGATAACACTTGTAAATATCTATGCACCCAACACAGAAGCAGCAAAGTACCTAAAGCAACTATTAACAAATCTAAGAGAAGATATTAATAATAACACAATAATAGTAGGGGACCTCAACACTCCACTCACATCAATGGATAGATCATCCAGACAGAAAATCAACAAGGAAATAGTGGAATTAAATGAAAAGCTAGACAAGTTGGATTTAATAGACATATATAGAACACTCCATCCAAAAACAGCAGAATGCACTTTCTTCTCAAGTGCGCATGGAACATTCTCAAAGATAGACCATATGTTGGGAAATGAGGCAAGCTTCAATAAATTTAAGAAGATTGAAATAATAACAAGCATCTTTTCGAATCACAGTGCTGTAAAGCTAGAAATTAATTACAAGAAAAAAGCTGAGAAAGGGAAAATGATGTGGACACTAAACAACATGCTATTGAGCAAGCAATGGATCATTGAGGAAATTGGGGGAGAAATCAAAAAGTATCTGGAGGCAAATGAAAATGGAAACATACCATACCAACTAAATATGGGATGCAGCAAAAGCCATATTAAGAGGGAAATTCATCACAATACAGGCTCACCTTAACAAACAAGAAAAATCCAAAATAAGCAATTTCAAACTACACCTAATTGAATGGTAAAAGGAAGAACAAACAAAGCCCAAAGTCAGCAGAAGGAAAGAAATAATAGAAATCAGAGCAGAAATAAATGCTATTGAAACAAAAAAGAAAGTAGAAAGGATCAATGAAACAAAGAACTGGTTCTTTGAGAAGATAAATAAAATTGACAAACTCTTAGCCAGACTTACAAAGAAAAAAAGAGAGAAAGCTCAGATAAACAAAATTAAAAATGAAAGAGGAGAAATAACAGCAGATACCACAGAAATACAACAGATTATAAGAGAATACTACAAAAAACTACATGCCAATGAGTTGGACAATCTATAGGAAATGCATAAATTCTTCGACTCTTGCAACCTCCCAAAGCTGAATCAAGAAGAAATAGAGAACTTGAATAGACCAATCAAAAGTAAAGAGATTGAAACAGTAATCAAAAGCATCCCAAAGAATAAAAGCCCAGGACCAGATGGCTTCCCTGGGGAGTTCTACCAAACTTTCAGAGAGGATTCAATACCTATCCTTCTCAAGCTATTCTGAAAAATTAGGGAAGATGGAACACTTCCTAACACATTCTGTGAGACCAGCATCACTCTGATACCAAAGTCTGACAAGGACAACATAAAAAAGGAAAACTACAGGCCAATATTGCTGATGAACATAGATGCAAAAATCCTTAGCAAAATATTGAACTTGAATACATCAAAAAGATCATACATCATGATCAAGTGAGATATATACCAGGGATGCAGGGATGGTTCAACATCCTCAAATCAATCAATGTGATACACCACATGAACAAAATGAGGAATAAAAACCACACAATCATCTCAATAGATGCAGAGCAAGCATTTGACAAGATCCAACAGCCATTTATGATAAAAACACTTAACAAAATGGGGATAGAAGAAAATTACCTCAACATAATAAAGGCCATATATGACATACCCACAGCCAACATCATACTCAATGGGGAAAAATTGAACACCATCCTTCTGAGAACAGGGGCAAGACAAGGATGCCCACTATCACCACTCTTATTCAACATAATACTGGGGGTTTTGGCCAGAGCAATAAGGCAAGAGAAAGGAATAAAAGGAATCCAAACAGGGGGTGAAGAAGTGAAACTCTCACTGTTTGCAGATGACATGATCTTATACATAGAAAACCCTAAAGAATCTATCCGAAAACTATTAGAAATAATTAACAAGTACAGTAAAGTTGTGGGGTAAAAAATCAACTTACAAAAATCAGTTGCATTTCTGTACTCTAATAACGAACTTACAGAAAGAGAACTCAAGAATACAATTCCATTTACAATCGAAACAAAAAGAATAAAGAACCCAGGAATAAATTTAACTAAGGAGATGAAGGACTTATACAAAGAAAACTATAAGACATTATTGAAAGAAATAGATGACGACATAAAGAGATGGAAAGAGATTCCATGCACATGCACTGGAAGAATAAACATAGTTAAAATGTCCATACTATCCAAAGCAATCTACAGATTCAATGCAATCCCAATCAGAATCCCAACATCATTCTTCATGGAAATAGAACAAAGAATCCTAAAATTCATATGGGTCATCGAAGACCCCAAATTGCTAATGCAATACTAAGAAAAAAGAACAAAGCTGGAGGCATCACAATCCCTGACTTCAAAATGCACTACAAAGCTGCAGTTATCAAAATAGTATGGGACTGGCACACAGATCAATGGAAGAGAACTGAAAGCCCAGAAATAAAACCACACATCTATGGGTGGTTGATCTTCAACAAAATTGCCAAGAACACACAATGGAGAAAAGACATTCTCTTGAATAAATGGTGTTGGGAAAATTGGACAGTCACATGCAAAAGAATGAAAGTAGACCACTATCTCATGCCATACACAAAAATCAACTCAAAATGGATCAAAGACTTGAAGATAAGTCCTGAAACCATAAAACTCCTGGAAGATAATATAGGTAGTACACTCTCTGACATCGAACTTAAAAAGATCTTTTTGAATATCATGTCTTCTCAGACAAGGGAAACAAAAGAAAAAATAAACAAGTGTGAGTTCATCAGACTAAAGAGCTTCAGCAAGGCAAAATAACTAACATCAAAACAAAAAGACAACCCACCAACTGGGAGAAAATATTTGCAAATCTTATATCTGATGAGAGGTTAATCTCCATAATATATAAGGAAATCACACAACTGAAAAAGAAAAAAACAAACAGTCCGATCAACAAATGGGCAGAGGATATGAACAGACATTTTTCCAAAGAAGATATACAGATGGTCTAGAAACACACGAAAAGATGTTTAACATCACTAATCATCAGGGAAATGCAAATTAAAACTACACTAAGATATCACTTATGCCTGTTAAAATGGCTGTAATCACTAAGACAAAAAATAACAAATGTTGGAGGAGGTGTGGACCAAAGTGAACCCTCATACACTGCTGGTAAGAATGCAAACTGGTGCAGCCACTATGGAAAACTATGGAGATTCCTCAAAAAACTAAAAATAGACATACCATATGACCCAGCTATCCTACTTGGGTATCTACCCAAACAACTTGAAATCAACAATCCAAAGTAACATATGTACCCCATGTTCATTGCAGCACTACTGATGATAGGCAAGACACGGAAACAATCCAAGTGCCCATATACTGATAATTGGATAATGAAGATGTGGTACATATATACAATGGAATACTACTCAGCCATAAAAAAAGACAAAATCATCGAATTTGCAAGAACATGGATGGACCTGGAAGGAATTATGCTAAGCAAAATAAGCCAGACTGAGAAAGACAAATACCAGATGATTTCACTCATATGTGGAATATAAACAAACACATGGATAAAGACAACAGTTCAGTGGTTACCAGGGGAAGGGGGGATGGTGGGTGGGCACAGGGGGTGAAGGGGAGCACTCATGTGGTGACAGACAAGAAATAACGTACAGCTGAAATTTCACAATGATGTAAACTATTATGAACTCAAATTAAAAAAAACCTTTCTTAAGCACTTGCAATACTGTACAGAAAAAACAAAACAAAAATCCCTGCCCTCTATAGAGCTCATGTTCTAGCAGATATATTGAGAACCTGCTGCTTTTAAAATGTATTATGGGGCAGCAATATGTGAGTTATTACTATGTTGACTGGAGTCAGAGAAACCTAAATGAAAAGCAGAGGCATGGCCTCGTGGAGCAAACAGGAGTGATGCCCCAGAGAAAGGCTGGATCCAAGAAGTACTGAGAGGTTCCTTGTTAAACTTCAGACACAAAGTCAATAATCAAAGCACTTGGGCTAATCATTCATTGAGGAATGGGACACATTAACGTGGTAAGAAAAAAATGAGACAGATTTGAAAGGAGCCTGAGAAGATAACCTTGACATATCTTATCATTTTAAGATTAGTTTCAACGTGACATAAATCCATAGATAGCACACCAAGGAAATGTGTATAGTTAGGACTCTAAGGAAAAGCATGGGGAACGTGAAACATTCTAAAGGCAAACCAGATAGGACAATAACAAATGGAGTTTAAACCTGGGTTAGTTGAGCATTCAATACTAACACTAATTTAAAAAAAAAATTAACATTTGATCCAAAAGCAAAGAAAAAAAAGAAAAGAAAGTATACTTAGGAGAGAAGAAAAGGGACAAGTTAAGAAGATTAACAGAGGAAAACAGAACACTAGGGAATATTCCATTAAAGCAGAAAAAAAATTGGCAAAGCAAAATGTTTCTGCTACTGTTGAAGGACTAGAGGTTTCTCAAGAATGGAAAATGTAAAAGTTATCAAAAGGACAATTTTTGAGGTAGTTTCATGGCCCTTTTCAGAATTTGGAGGCATATATTTCAGAAGGATTAGTTGTACTACTGATTTAAGATTCTGCTTAGCATAATTTTCCAGCTAAGAAAAAAATATAGTGAGGAGAAACTTTCTTCTTCAGTAGGCAGGTTCACAGGGCTAAGCTACTGGGAGAGCAAGAGGCCATGGTAAGTGGCTTCAAACGCCTGATGGGAAGCAGGGAATTTACCTGGGCACAGTGGGCATCACCACAGCAGCTTCCACATTTTACATGAAAATGAGTCATCACAAATGTCACTTTCCAGGAGAGGAGGCAGAAAGAATCCACTAATCCTGCCCCACCTTCCTTCCCCACCTCCTGAGATAGGGTAAATGTGGTGACCTGATTATCCACTTGTTCTGTCCATTGATATTAAATTTACAGGTTGTGAGCCCCATCAGTCTACACAGATTAATTGGCAACATTAGTATGGAGTATGGATAACACTAGAAACGTAACATCACTTATGGACACTTGGGAATTTCTTGTGTTCTTTAAATTTTGTGGATGAATGACAGGTATTGAAATGACAAGACATGTCCTAGTAATTGTTAGAAATTATTTATATACAAAATCCAGACATATGATAACGATAATAATTTTGTTGATCATTCTTAGTATGTGCCAGGCACTGTTGCTTTAAGGTTTTTGTTTATAATTTAAAATATAAATAGATTTAGGGTTCAACTCATTCAACTTTAAAGCCTAAAGTGCTTTTTTCATTCCTGGGAAAACCAATTGAGAGAATAATTACCTGAGATTCCATGAGACCCCTTTGGCTGAGAGTAAGCAAAGTAAAAAATTGAGTATGGTAATGGTAGACTTTATTTCTCGAGATTTTACCAATTTTCAAGTGTAATTAAATTTTGGACTTTAGTTTCTTCCTGGACTTTGATAAAGGGGAGAGGAATTAATAGCATTTAAATGTCATACATTTAAATATTTGTGTTCTTTGACATGTATTTCTGCCGTCATTGAGCCGATTACCAAATTTCTAGTAAGCTATATCAGTCCTTGTGAAAAGATACAATATTTAGGATGGGAATTATTCTAGGAAGTAATTTTATTTTACTTTAGTTTATTTGCCTGTGGGGGTAGTGTGGGCTTGAAATTAACTTTGCGTAATATTTTGACTTAATCTAACATTTTCTTGAGGCAAAAGCTAAACCCACATCCAGTGGTCCCAGGATGATATTCAAAATCTGTATTTGGTATAGTGCAATTATATTAGGGAGTGGGAGTAGGGCTAGCCTGAGAGAATGATGGTCTTCTCAACCCAGGGGCACAGCCACATCCCTGTTTTTAATTATAAAGGGTTAATTATTAAACCCATAGGTTAAGAGAATAAAATCTAGAGAGTGATAGAGTGCAACTTATCTCCTTATCAATCTATTTTCTGGAGGAAATCATTTGTTCCAGTCTCTGAGAGAGAACAGTATTGTGAAGTTAACTTTGCTTCTCTTCCAGCCTCCTCTTTCCCTTGCTAATTGCCCAGAGCAATTGAAGAGAAAACAAATTGATCAACATGATAATTACTGTTGAGAATTGAGCCTTAGTTACTAGTGTTCAAAGCACTGGAAATTTGGTGTATCATGTTTTGTTTTTTGTAAATTTTTATGAATCTCTACTTACTCTATCTTTAGATTTCCTTCAGTTTTGTACTTTAATCAGTTTTAAATCAATTATACATATGTATCACTAATTGTAACATAAAAAACTTGGGCCCATTTTAATACTAAACCGTAGGACATTACGCGGAAAACCCAAAGTATCTAACTCTAGTGTACTGAGTGGAGCAACTTGAACAACAGTATCTTGAGTGGAACATTTTAAAGGTTTCACAACTGATGAATACTTAAGCAAAATGTGATAGCGTACTCAAAACAAATACAACTTACTTAAACATAGAATAGGATTTGGAAATATAAACATCAAAGTTTTATTACTGGTGGTATCTGGATACGTGACAATATCTGGATGCGTGTGATTTTCCTATGACTTTTTTCACTTATTAATATCTTAATTATTCTATACTAAGTAGTGCATTTGCAATAAATAAAACTGAGAATTAATTGAAAAATAAAATTTGCTATATAAGGAAAATAAGTAGATTTGGGGGATCTTGGTGATGAATATTTAAAAATTATAATTCATTATAAACCAATGATTCTCCTTCCATTGGTTTGGCTGAGTTTTAATTTTATGCTTAGGTGTGGAAAACATTTAGTTTGTTCCAATTAATTCCTCCCTGTTGGACATTTAATTTTACTCCCCAATTAAATCCTTATTATTGGATATTGAAGTTGTGCCAAATTATTTTCAGTTAACTCACTGGGCAATTGCAATGTGTAACTCTTTAACTGAAACTAAAAATTTTAAATGAATTAGAATATAATTAAATATAGCTCAAAAATCTATGTATAGTTAACTCTGTAGAATGTAATTTTATCTTCTTGTTATTTTGATTCCATTTTAGGAACTTATGTCTCAGGCTCATCAATAATAAATATTAATTATAGTAATAATCATTTTAATATATGTCACCAAATCAATTGGCCATTCCTAAGAACACTTAACATTTCTCTAGCCTCTAATACCGTTGAAATCTTGTAACTCTCTCCATCACTCAAATCTAGTCCTACAATATTGTGCTTATTCTTCAATACCTTTGCTATATCTTAATTGTTATTTCCTTCTGCCATATGCACCACTTATATTTATTCTTTCTCCTTATTTCTCCCCTTTCTTTCTTGTTCTACTTGCTGTTTCCTTCTTTACTTTCTTTCTTTCTCCTTATCTTCTACTCTTCCATTTTTACTATTTCTTCTTTTTTTCCTGATTATCTTTTTTTTCTTTTTTATTTTCTGCTCTTATTATTCTCTCCCTTTCTTCTGCTCCTACTTTGGTTCTTTTCTCTTCTGTATTTTTTTGCGAAAGATTAGCCCTGAGCTAACATCTGCTGCCAATCATCCTTTTTTTTTGCTGAGGAAGACTGGCCCTAAGCTAACATCTGTGCCCATCTTCCTCTACTTTCTATGTGGGATGGCTTTCACAGCATGGCTTTTGCCAAGCAGTGCCATGTCCACACCCAGGGTCTAAACCGGTGAACCCTGCGCCACCGAAGCGGAATGTGCGCACTTAACTGCTGCGCCACCAGGCTGGCCCTTTTTCTCTTCTAAATGTAGGCAATGCTTTCATTCTTACTCTTCATTATTTTGAATTTCCTCTACACCAGTGAATTTCAAAGTGCGGTCCAAGGGTATCTGGGGGTCTCCCTTCTCTATCTACATATTTGTGTGAGATGAGATTTTTTGCATATACTTCAGCCAAAACAACATATCATAACAGATTTAATGCCCACCAGATGTCCATCCTAATTCCTGAAACCTGTGAATGTTTTACTGTAAGTGGATAAAAGACTTGTAGATGTCATTAAGTTAAGGGCTTTGGGATGGGGAGATTATTCATGTGGCCCCAATGCGGTCCCTAGTATCCTTATAAAAGTGAGGCAGTAGCGTCAGAGTTAAGGAAGAAGATGTGAGGATGGAATCAGAAGCCAGAGTGATTTGGTCGAGAGCCAAGGAATGTGGGGCATTTCTAGAAGCGGGAAGAGGTAAGGAATATGTTCTCTCCTAAAGCCTCCAGAAAGAACACAACCTTTGAAGTGCTTCAGAAGACTCATTTCAGACTTCTGACCACCAGAACTGTAAGATAATTTTTTATTTTTTTAAGCCACTAAATTTGTGGTACTTTGTTACAATAGCAATAAGAAACTAATACAGGATCTGTGTCAGGATCTCTGTGTCAGACTGGTGGTTGAGAAACCTTAAAGATTGTAGGTTCCCACCCTCAGAGAGTAAGATATTTTCAGATCTGGAAGGGGAAATTGGAAATTATTTTTGAGAGTTCCACGTTTGACTCGAAATCAGAAAGGTTTAAGAACTTCTGGCCGGGACTGGGCTGGTGGCACAATGGTTAAGTTTGCACGTTCTGCTTTGGTGGCTCAGGGTTCGCCGGTTCAGATCCTGGCTGCGGACATGGCACTGCATGACAAGTCATGCTGTAACAGGTGTCCCACATATAAAGTAGAGGAAGATGGGCATGAATGTTAGCTCAGGGCGAGCCTTCCTCAGCAAAAAAGAGGGGGATTGGCAGTAGTTAGCTCAGGGCTAATCCTCCTGAAAACAAACAAACAAACAAAAAAACTACAAAAAAAAGAACCACAGGCCAAGAGCACGGATGGGAATTTAAAGGGTAGGTACATTCTGACTGTTTAGAGAGAGGCAGATTGGATCTGTGGCAGTTGCAAATTGAAAATATCACTAAATAATTATTTGTAATCCATATAATAATTGTTTTTAAAATCCGCTCTAGGACAGTTGCTTTAGGAAATTTTTTGAACTTAATAATCTGTATTGAAATTGAGCAGCCATTGCTGTAGTAATTGCCCAGCTTGATATGTGGGAAAAATATGTAGGGTAGGAAGAAATTTTCCTCTACCTTTCTAGGTTCTTCTGTCTGGTCTAAGAATTAAATTGACGTGAGACAGAATAATAGGAGAAAGTCAAACAAACTTTAATAACACGTATAAATGGAGAAACCCAGGAAAACCAAGTAATTCCCAAAGTCACCACCTGAAATACCATCATGTTCAGCTAAAAACAAAAGAGGATGCTGGGGATAGTGGTTTGGGACTTCAAAGGAGAGGTAGGCAATTCACATGGAGATGGCAAAGCAAATATTTGTTAAACAAATGTTTGCCGTGGATTGCACAGACAATGTGATGTGGAGAGGACTTCCGTCAAATGCCTTTGCTGTGTTCCTGTCTGTTTACCACATCTATTTCATATTATACTATACTTAGCTGTGGTAATGTCTCCTGCCTGAAACAGGTCTTCTATATTAAATTCTTTTAGGCAGTTGGGAGGAAGTTTAAAGTTTATTCCCAAGTTTTTTATTCTTAAAAATAATCAAACTAAAGAAACACATTTTGGGGTAGCAAATTCTGCTTCCCTACAAATACAAAAGTTAATCCTTTTCAGTAATCTATTCAGGGTAGTTTTCCATAACCACAATCTTTTTTTTCCTTTTATCTCTTCAACTTTTAAAAGACTATTGATTCAAAACGATAAGTTGAAAATGTTAGTTTATGTAACTTGCACGGGTGAGGAAACCACAGTAGACTTAAAGTGATTGTTAAACAACTTGATCTTCGGGGTTAAATAGAATGCAACTCATTTATAGTAACTCCCATGCTCAAAATTCTCCAATGGCTTCCTATCACATTCAGAAAAATTTCGAATTTCTCAACATGGCCTGCATGCTCTAGACCCTGGCTACCACTCTGATTGCATTTCTCATGAATTTCCCGCCTTACCCACTCCCCATCACTGTAAGGGCCTCCTTGCTTTCCTCGAATATATTGGTCATGAAATGGCATCAGTTTTCTCACATTTGCTCTTCCTTCTACCTGTTATCAACATCGTTCACTTTTCTCTTCATTTGTATCTCTGCTCAAATATTAATTACTCAGATAGGCTGTCATTTTTCTGAGTGTTGTGTAGCAACTGGATGGTAGAAAGTCAAGTATTAAGGAAGGGAGACCAGTTAGGAGACTATTATAGGTAATTCAGGCAGAGTATTGTTGCAATTTGATATAGGCATGTCCATACACTGATGGTGAGGGTCAATTGGCATGACCACTTTGGAAAATTTTTGGCAATATTTATTAAAGCTGAATATATGCATGTCATATGACACAGCCGTTCTACTCCTAATTACCTACCCGAGAAAAATGAATGCATATGAACATCAAAATATATATACAAGAATGTTATTAGCAGCTTTATTCATAAGAGTTTCCAAACTGGAAACAACCCAACAGTTCATCAATAGAAAGAAAAAATAAATTGTGACGTATTTCCAAAGTGGAATTTTGGAATGTAATTTTATTTCATTTTTTCACTTTGGAATAAGTGAAATACAATTACACATAACATGAGTGACTCTTTCAGACCTAGAATTGAGTCAAAGGAGCTGGTTACAAGTGTCCTTGTTGTATGATTCCAGTTTTATTAAGTTCAAGAACAAACAAAATATCAGTAATTAGAAAATAGGTGTTAACATTGAAGGCATATACTGGATGGGCCAGGAGAAAGTCTGCTGAGATGCTGAAAATGTCCTGTATCTTGATTTGAGTGGTACTTATAAAGATTATACAGAATTTATATAGATTCATACAGAACTTGTATCTATATAGACATTTATAATTATATGTAGACATTCATCATTCTGTAAACTTAAGATTTGTGTACTTTACCAACTATAAACAACTTATTTTAAAAAGTAAATTAAAAAAACAGATTATTTTGGCTGGGATAAATGTGATTTGGGAAAGAGATGGTGCAATTCAGGATATACTTTGGAGACAGGATTAACAATAGTTGCTGAGGGGGAATCTAAGAGAAAGAGAGCCATTAAAGATGATTCCATCGATTTTTGGAATAAGCAAATTCATGAGCTGAGATGAGGAAGATTCAGAGCAGTAAGAGAGATTCAATGATTTCATCATCTTTTTGCTTATAATAAATATGTATATCTGTTAAACACACATATATGAAAGCAGAATGTATAAAGTGTTATAAATAAAATGCTACATGTGTTAAAAACAAAAAGGAACAAATATACCCCTCACCCAGATGGCTGTTACTCTCTGAGTTATAATAAAGCAAATTAGGTTATTACAATAAAATGGAGTAAATAGCAATATTCAGCTGTTAGTCTAGTTTCAAGAATGAAAGTAGCTTACACGTTCTATAGTGCTTTGTTAGTGGGAACTCTCTATAAAGAGCAATGTCTAATAGAATCTTCTCCACAAGAAAGAAATATTCTACATCTGTACTATTCAACATGGTAGCCACTAGATACATGTGTCTAACGAGCACTTTGAATGTGACTATTGCAACTAAAGAATTTAATTTTTTTTTGCTGAGGAAGATTTGCCCTGAGCTAACATCTGTGCCAACTTCCTCTGTTTTATATGTGGGTTGCAGCCACAGTATGGCCGCCAATGAGTGGTATAGGCCCACGCCTGGGAACCAAACCCGGGCCGCTGAAGCAGAGCATGCCGAACTTAACCAATATGCCATGGGGCCAGCCCCAAGAATTTAATTTTTAATTAACTTTAATTTAAATAGCCACATGTGGTACTGACTATTGGACATACTATCATTATTACTACCTGAATAAATAGCTGGTTCAGACTTTGTTAAAAATGATGGTGCAATATCTAAGGTACATGGAGTGTATTTGTCTCTGTAAAGGTAATCAGCTACCTTTCTTTGGTCCATCACTAGCTGAGCAATATACAGAAATGCTTGATTGTAACATTTACTTAGCTATTTGCAAGAGCTATTTAATTACTTTCTTAGAATGAACAGTTTACATACCATACCTCTTCAATGACCTAGTTGTACCTCTTGATTTCTAATAACTAAATAACTCTTTGTTAAACAATGTGAGTCATAAGCAATCTATACCAACCTCTTCACTAGGAACAATGCAAAGATGCAACTAAATTCTGTATATTTAGATTACTTGGTTCTGTTTGAGCTCATTAGGTATAAAAGTCAATGTCTTGCCACCAGCCTTGTTTAGTACTATTTAATCTACTGCAGTTATTCTAATATTCTCACGTGCCTTACATGAGAGAATATAAAACAAAATCTTGGACCTTTGTAGCCATTTCCTAGTTCCCGAAGACTCTCAATTTCCAAAAGATTCTTTATGACTCATATTCTATCACCCAAATTGTCTTATCATAAATATTTGATAAAGACTGAATGCTCAGTGCTGTTTATTTATTCCTCATAGGGTATTTGTGCATTATTCCATGGATATGGGACTTTTGATGACAACCTGAAAAATGAAAAACAAATAAACCAAAAAATTCCCAACTTTTTGAAATATATGCATAATTTTTTAATGGAACTATAAAAGGGTATAATGAGAAACTTTTTGGAGTTGTATGTATATTTAGAGAAAAGATAATCTTTTTTATTATAGAAAATTTGAAACGTATATAATATTAAAGATAATGGTAAAAAGAACATGAAATACCTATCATCCAGTTTCAACAGTTGTCAGGACACATCCAATCTTGTTTCATCTATACCCCCATCCATTGTCTCCCACACGATTATTTTGAAGCAAATCTCAGATATTATATTAGCTCATCTGGGCATATTTCAGTGTGATATTTAAAACATAAGGTCTCTTTAAAAATCATAATAACAAATCAAGTATCACATCTAAATAATTGATAACTTTCAATATCATCAAATATCCAGTTAGTATTCACATTTCCTCCTTGTTTTAGAACACACATTTTGTCTGTTTAAATCAAGATCCAAACAAGCTCCATGTACATAGATGAATGATGGATGTTTCTAGAGTCTTTTTGATCAATAGGTTCCATCTCCATTTCTAATTTTTTCCTTAGAATTTTCCTGTGAAAGAGAACAGGGTATTTGTTCTGTAGAATTAGCTTCAGCTTGGATTTTTGTTAATTTCAGAGCATAAACTATACTTTTAGTAATACTGCCATATTTTACTCAACAAATCTGCTATAGATAGACTTTTAAGTGCTTTGCACTGTTTACTACTTCAAAAATGCTGTAATGAATAGTTTTGTGGATCCCCGGTTTGTATTTTTGCCAGTATGTATTTTGGATAGATACCAAGGCATAGGATTGTGGGGTCAAAGGGTAATGCATATGAAATTTTGCTGGACATAGCCAAATTCTCTGCCGTTAGGGTTGTGCCATTTTGTATTTCTACCAGCAGCATTTTAGTGTGCTTGCTTTCCTACAGCTTTGCCAATGAGTAATTTGTCAAATTTTTGGATTTTTGCCTAATAGTTGAGAAATGCCGTTTCACTATAGGTTTTCTTTGGGTTTATCTTACTATAAGTTAGGTTGAAATACAGATGACATAACTTTACGTAGTCTGGGCATTAAGCAATGATTTTTTTTTTTTTCAGGAAGATTGGCCCTGAGCTAACATCCATGCTTATCTTCCTTTATTTCATATGTGGGAGGCCTGCCACAGCATGGTTTCATGAGTGGTGTGTAGGTCTGTGCCCAGGATCTGAACTGGCGAACCCTGGGAAGCTGAAGTGGAGCAGGTGAACTTAACTGCTGAGTGACTAGGCTGACCCCTAAGCAAAGATTTTTGATTAAAAAAATTTTCTAGATATAAATAAGCAGTGGCTAGCCTGAAACATTACCTTTATACCTGCTGGTTTATTGAGATATTAAATGTTAAAATGATTTTGATAAAATATTGTGGAAACAGCACTAATTTAATGCAAACATTTCAATTTAATCAAGTGTAGTATATCTGAAAATATTTTGTAGGATGATTTTCATCTGATAACCATAAGTGAATAAATTGGTAACGGTGCTCTTATAGAGTCTATCAAATATTTTCATGTTTTGGAAAAATTAAAATTTAGAAATTTTTTTCCTTCTTCGTATCTTAATATGGCCTGTGGCTTCTTTCATTCTTTATTGTTTATTTTTAAATTTTTTTTCATTTATTTACTTTAATTGCAAAAACATTGGATTATAACATTATATAACTTTCAGATGTACATCGTAATGTATTTTGAATTCTGTGTAGATTACATCACATTCACCACCCAAAAACTAATGATAGTCCATCCCCTCACATGTGAGCCTAATCACCCCTTTTGCCCTCCCATCCCCTTCCCCTATGGTAACCACCACTCCAATTTCCATTGTTATGTGTTTGTTTGTCGTTGTTTTTATCTTCTGAGTGAGATCATATGGTATTTGACTTTCTCCCTCTGACTTATTTCACTCAGCATAATACCCTAAAGGTCCATCCATGTTGTCACAAATGGCCGGATTTCATCATTTCTTATGGCTGAGTCGTATTCCATTGTGTATAAATACCACATCTTCTTTATCCATTTGTCCCTTGATGGGCACCTAGGTTGCTTCCAAGTCTTGGCTATTGTGTCTAATGCTGCAATGAACCTAGGGGTGCATGTATCTTTATGCATTTTTGTTTTTAAGTTCTTTGGATAAGTATCCAGCAGTGGAATAGTTGGATCATATGGTAGATCTATTCTTAATTTTCTGAGGATATTCCATACTGCTTTCCATAGTGGCTGCATCAGTTTGCACTCCCACCAGCAGTGTGCAAGGGTTCCTTTCTCTCCACATCCTCTCCAACATTTGTTGTTTCCTGTCTTGTTAATTATAGCCATTCTGACCGGAGTGAGGTGATACCTCCTTGTAGTTTTGATTTGCATTTCCCTGATAGCTAATGATGTTGAGCATCTTTTCATATGCCTGTTGGCCATCTGTATATCTTCTTTGGAGAAATCTCTGTTCAGATCTTTTGCCCATTTTTTAATTGGGTTGTTGGATTTTTTGTTGTTGAGCTGTACGAGTTCTTTGTACATTTTGTATATTAACCCCTTATCTGATATATGGTTTACAAATATCTTCTCCCAATTTTTAGGTTGTCTTTTTATTTTGTTGATGGTTTCCTTTGCTGTGCAGAAGATTTTAGTTTGATGTAGTCCCATTTGCCCATTTTTTCTTTTGTTTCACTTGCCCGGTCAGACATTGTACTTGAAAATATGCTGCTAAGACCGATGTCAAAGAGTGTTCTGGCTATGTTTTCTTCTAGAAGTTTCATGGTTTCGGGTCTTACATTCAAGTCTTTATCCATTTGAGTTGATTTTTGTGCATGGTATAAGGGAATGGTCTACTTTCATTCTTTTGCATGTGGCTGTCCGGTTTTCCCAACACCATTTATTGAAGAGACTCTCCTTTCTCCATCGTATGCTCTTGGCTCCCTTGTCGAATATTAGCTGTCCATAACTGTGTGGTTCTATTTCTTGGCTCTTGATTCTGTTCCATTGATCTGTGTGTCTGTTTTTGTGCCAGTATCATGCTGTTTTGGTTACCATGGCTTTGCAGTATATTTTGAAATCAGGAAGTGTGATACTTCCCACTTTGTTCTTTTTTCTCAGGAATCCTTTGGCTATTTGGGGTCTTTTGTTGTTCCATATAAATTTTAGGGTTCTTTGTTCTATTTCTGTGAAAAATGTTGTTGAAACTTTGATAGGGATTGCATTGAATCTGTAGATTGCTTTAGGAAGTATGGACATTTTAATGATGTTAATTCTTCCAATCCAAGAGCATGGAATATCTTTAATTCAATTTAGCAAATTTGTTAATTATCTAGTGATAGTGGATCACTTTAAAATCTAGGATGTGAGAAAGCAGATAAAGCATTTCTCTCTTTCCCCTTATCTCAAAAGTAACTGCTAAATAGGCAAAATAGAATGCTTAATATATGCAATGGGCCTGAGATTTAAGCAGGCAGAAGCAGAAGGGGAAGCTGAGAAGTTAAAAACTCTGTCTTCCAAAAGGAAGAGCACTGGAATGACTCAAATCACTGCCATTTTGGTATTTCTTTGTATGTCTGAAAGACTTTTTGTTTTGCCATGTTACCCTCTTGGATTCAGCTTTTCCTCTTCTTCTCTTTTTCATGTGTGGTAAGCGTTAACTGGAATTTCCCTCCATTTAGGAGGTCCTGTGAAAGCCTGGAGGAGCCAGGGCAGGGTCTAATGGAAATCAGGTACAGGATTGACAACTCAGGAAAATTTTATTTGAGGACATTGCAAGAAATACTCAGTCTTTTCTTACTTTTAGAGTAGTGGATCAGAGCCTGGGTTTGGCTTAAGAGAAAGGAGTCAAGGCTAGTGCTGGAACTACTTTAATTTGGACAACTCTGTGGGTCAAAAAGAATCCTATAGAATCACAAGGCTAAGATATTACATGGCATTTTGGGGCCAAAGGACTGTGTAGCATTGCTCCGTTGAGGACTTGAAAATATATCAGGCTGCTGGCTTACGCTTGGGGTTTTCCAACCACTGTTTTTCAACGGAAACAAAATTAATGCCTTCCATGTGCCTATCACATGCTTGGTTAAGACCAGTTTCTGGGGTTATAAAATGACAAGGCCTCTGTGTTGAAAGAGGTTGTAACCTACTCAAAGAGGCACTGGAGCACATGGCGAACGTGTGAATTCTGGAGTCAGACCCTTAAATCTGGATGACTTTGGGCAAGCTATTTAACCTCACTGTAACTCAATTCCTCATCTGAAAATTGTTAATATTAACTGACAATAGTTGTAAAATGCTTAAAACAGTACCTCACACCTAGTGAATACTTAATATTAGTCATGATCGTAGTTATTTAAAACAGACTTCAACTTTGATTTGCCCCTGTAATAGATGCATCTGTTCTTCATTTTTCTAACATGCTCAGTTCAATCCCTTAGGCCTGTTGTGGAAATTCATCCCTGATCATCCTGCTAAAGGACCAAGGGCTTAGATAGTCCTGTTTTTCTTGGTGGATGAACACAGTGCTTAGTGGAATAAGTACTTTTCTGCCTATGCAATCTTTTCTGTGCCATTAATTAGCTGTGCATCCAGAATGACTGATTTACTATCTGGAGGTCTTAGTTTATTTATTTACACATGTAAACGTTCATCTTGAAATTCCATCATACCTGTAAAACATCATCATTAATGTGTAGCCTTGACACAAAATAATTGCTTTATTTTAAGCAGCTATATGAGAAATTAGAAAAAATTTCTGACATAGCCAAGTACATTCTATCTACTGAAAATATTGCAGTTAATACTAATTTGGGGGCTTAGAGGAAATTTTAGAGCTCCAATTTATAGTCCACTGAGCTTAAAGATAATCACAGAGTATTTAAGATTAAGTGCTACATTTACAGAACTAGCAATTCTCTTTAGAAAACATGCCCCAATTGGGTTTGCCACGTTTGCCAATCCCTTCCAGTGAATCAGATAATTTTGTCCAGAATGGGAGAGATAAGACTTCAAGTCTACCGATTTCTCAGATACATCTGAATATACAGTGAGACAAAATTATCTGGACATCAATATGAAAAGGAGTTCTCATATATTGTACATTTATCAACATATTAGAAAATATGCCATCATTGGTGCTACCTCTCTGTGTAGGTGAATATACACATACATAATTTTGTGTATGTTTGTACACACATGTAGACATATATGTATATGCACACACGTATGTGGAGTTACATACATTTGATATACATACACAGCAAATTCAAGGGGTATGTGGGTGTATGTATGTACATGTATTGATACACAAAATATATATATATATTTATCCTTAGATCATTGGAATGATTCAAATCAGTGCAGATTTCTGATTCATAGTGACTTGTGGACTATAAATTATCGTTTTGAATTTAAGTGATATTCAAACCTTATAAAACAAAGATAAACTCTAACATTTTAATTATAGTTATTTATAAAACTATTCAAAATTGCATTAAGTATTTTCTAGCATTCTATACTGAGGTAAAATATAAAAAGCATTTGAGATTGACACTAACAAACTGTTACAAAAGATTTAAAATTCAAAATGTCTAGAGGTTTTAGTTTATATCTGTAAAATGAGAAGTTTCCAGTAGAAATTGTATGGTTTGAAGCATATGAAGCATTTGGTTCAAGGATATGAGCTCTTGAGATGGGCTGCTTGAGCTAAACTGGCTTTGCTGTTTATGAACAATGTGATCTTGGGCACTTTGTTTCCTCATCTGTCAAGTACATATATATGATGTAGGACAGTGCCTGGCATGATTAATATGACCATAATTGTTATAAGATAACTGTGACCCTTCCAAGCCTATAATTCTATGAAATGGTAACCATATCTGTTTTTTATTTATTTACTTGTGTATTTATTTATTTAGTGAGGAAGATTGGCCCTGAGCTAACATTTGTGTCAATCTTCCTCTATTTTATGTGGGATCCCGCCACAGCATGGCTTGACTAACGGTGCTAGGTCTGCACCTGGGAATCCTGGGCCGCTGAAGTGGAGTATGGGAACTTAACCACTATACCCTCAGGCTGGCCCAATCATATCTGTTTAAGAGAACATACTGAGGGCTTCTTCAGCTGTATGATACTGAAGAATATGAGCTCTTAATGAAATAAACGCTTCAATTCTTTTTTATCATATGCATTTATAACATAAAAGAATAGCTTACAGAACTTACCTTGGAACTTACAACATTTGGAGGTGATTTGAGAAGAGCACTGTATTTGTCAGGATTCTCCACAGAAACAGAGACCTGTTCTGAGAGGGGCAAGGGGGAAGAGGGCAGAGGTGAGGGGGGGAGGGTAGAAGGGAAAGGAAGATTATGAGCAATTGTCTCACGTGATTATGGATGTTGAGAATTCCCAGGATCTGCCATCTGTAAACTGGAGACCCAAGAAAGCCCGCAGTATAATTTAGTTGAATCTGAAGGCCTGAAAACCAGAGGAGCTGATGTTTGTAAATTCCAGTCCAAGGGCCGGAGACAATGAGAGGAGATGTCCTAGTTCAAGAACTGATCCAGAAAAAAGGGCAGATTCCTCCTTCCTCCACTGTTTGTTCTATCCAGGCCCTCCATAGATTGGATGATGACCACCTGCATTGAGGAGGGCAATCCGCTTCACTGAGTCCACAGATTTAAATGCTAATCTCATCCAGAAACACTCTCATAGACACACCCAGAAATAATGTTTAATCTGGGCACCATAAGGCTAGTCAGGTTAACACATAAAATTAGCTATCACAGGTGAATATGGTAATAACTGAAGGAGTTGCACAGATTTATATTTCTAATCCTGACATATAAGATGAAGGACTCGGGCTGGCCCCGTGGATGAGTGGTTAAGTTCATTCGCTCCACTTCGGCAGCTTAGGGTTTTGCTGGTTTGGATCCTAGGCGCGGACATGGCACCACTCCTTAGGCCATGCTGAGGCAGTGTCCCACATGCCATAGCTAGAAGGACCCACAACTAAAATATATACAACTGTGTACCGGGGGGCTTTGGGGAGAAAAATCAGAAAAAAAAAAAAAGAATATTGGCAACATTTGTTAGGTCAGTTGCCCATCTTTAAAAAAAAAAAGATGAAGGGCTCATATAAAAGTCATTCATTTTTAACATACTATTAATGTTGCTTTGTGCTGATTCAGGCTCAGAGAGACTGAGTAGATCTCTATCTGCCGAGTTGTATAAGTATTTGTTTAATTTGAACTCCTTATGAGGAGAGTGAAATGAAGAAAACTGAAAAGGACCAGTCTTAAACCAGAGCATCAGTTAAGCAACATATTCAGGGAATGTACTTGGAAAAAGGAAGGCCAGTGCTTACTCACCTGGCCTCTGTCTCTCTTCTCCTCTGTAGAGAGTTAGACAGTCCACTTTATAAATTGCTGGGGAATGGAGATGAAACTTGATGACTTTAACGGAACTGGCTGTTGTTTTCCCAGAGTAATTCGGTTAAAGTTGCCCTATGTTGAACATCAATGAGACAATCTCTCTTTGTTCTTAGTTTTATTCTGTATAGAGGATTAAATGGGAAAAAATTACATTTCAGATCATTTTTACAAGGCCAAAATTTTCTGGCCAATGTTTGAACATTGCAAAGAATTGTGTAAGTAAAGATTATTCATTTAGACAGTGTTCTCATTTCAACAATAGCTCATTTCTAGTATTTAATTACATGATGTTTCAAATGATATCATATCATTCCAGTAGAATAGGAAAGCTTTCCCAATCACTGTTTTGAATATTTCATCTAATTAGAGAACAGAACTTTTATGTTGTGAATATAATCTAATGTTGTAGGATATAATTTCTATTTTATTATTTGGATGAGGAAGATGGGAGAAGGGTCAAGAAAGAAATGTTTAAATAAACATTTAAAATAACTTCAAAGGCTCCAATGTGCTTTTTATTAATGGGAAACGGGTTATATTAGAAATTATTTTATACTTTGTAATTTTACTAGTCTTTAAGGATTATATGAATGAAATGTAGACAGTAATAATTTATACTAGGGTAACAAAACTAGTGGGAAAATTAATATGAGTAATTCCATTAATTTATTTTAAAGCACTTTAGACCCAGAAATAGACCTACACAAAGACAGATTTTAATTTTTGACAAAGATATAAAAACAATTCAATGGAGAAAGGGTAATCTTTTCAACAAATGATGCTGAAGTAATTAAACATGCATAGACACAAATAATGAACCTAATCCACACTTCACACCTTATCCAAAAACCAACTCAAAATGATTAGCTCAAAGCTAAAAAATTTTGGGAAGATAACATAGGAGGAAAACTAGGACTTATTCAGTATTCTTAGACATGACGCCAAAAGTGTGATCTGTAAAAGAAAAAAATTCATAATTTGCGCTTCATCAAAATTAAAGCCATTTGCTCTGAAACATGTTAAAAGGATTAAGATAAGCTACAGAATGTGGTTGTAAACTGTGTATCTGACAAAGATTCTTATCTAGAATGTACAAAGACCTCTTAAAACTCAATGGTAAACAAGCAAAAAACCAAAACAAACATTACAATTAGAAAATAGGCGAAGAACATGAAGAAACATTTCACTGAAAAGGGTACAGGGATGAGAAATGAGCACAAGAAAAAATGTCAATATCACTAGACATTGGGGAAACGAAAATTTAAACCAAAATAACATACCCCTACATACCTATTGGAAGAGCTAAAATAAAAAATATGGATAATACCAAATGCTGGTGAGGATGCAGAGAAACTGGATCTCTCATTCACTGCTGGTAGGATTGTAAAATCCTTAGTTCATGTGATATTTAAAAACAAGAGATGAAACTCAAGATTATTTTGATTTTAGTTTAAAAAACAATTTATCTTCTCCCTGATTTTATCACAATATTTTACCACAATATTTTAGTTAGTACATGCCTTGAGTTTAATTTCTTATGAATTAAACTTTCAAAAATTTTACGTTATAGTTTATATATTACATTTATTATACTATATTATATATAGTATATAAAACATGGATTGAGTCATCAGTGTTTCCACAAATTGTTTTAATATCACAAACATATAATTTTACTTAACAAAAAACGAATTTGCAATAATGAATAAATGTTAAAAGTGTTTAAACCTATGAATACTTAGAATGTTACCAATTATATAGGCTTAATGTATTGATTTTAATTTCTAGACTGTTACTTAACTTTAAGATATTAGACTAACATTTTGTTGAGTTAATAATTTAATCTTTGGATATGTGGAGAATTTCTAAGAAAAAGATACAAAACTTTGGTCATTAATCATTGCTTATATCTACCCTTTTCTTTATTTGTAGTTATTATAGAAGAGCTATATAGTAAAAGTATATGCAAATCTCTTTAAATGATCCACCTTTAAATTATTAATCTGATAGATTTCTGCTTATGGAAAATGTTTTTTAGCTTTCAGTTTTTTTATTGAGTTTGAAAAAGTAAATTTGGTTACTTTGGATAAAGATAGTAATTAACAGCTATCAGATGATACTTGGTTCGAGAATTATGGAAAAATATCCATCTATATATATACATTGTGTTATTATTAGTTTGCCTGGGTGGTATAGGTTACATATATTTATTTTGTCATAATTCTGGAGGCTAGTGTTCCAAGACCAAGGGGTCAACAGGGTTGGGTTCTTCTGAGGCCCCTGTCCTTGATTTGCATATGGCAATCTTCTCCCTGAGGCTTTCCTCTGTATCCCTTTGTGTTCGAATCTCCTCTTCTGATAGGACCCCAGTCATGCTTGATTGGGGCCTACTCTGATAACCTCATTTTACCTTAATTACCACTTTAAAGGCCCTATCTCCAAATATAGTCACATTTGAGGTCCTAGGGATTAGGATTTCAACATATGAATTTTGGGAAGACAAAATTTAGGCCATAACATATATATATATATATATATATATATACATATATATATATATATATAGATGTATACGTGCATAATCCACACACATACACAAGATGATAAGTGTGGTTTGGTGAATATCCCAATATCTCATTCTATGGGCTCTTTAGATTGGTGAAAGGATCTGTTCTTTTGGTTTAATCTAGGCCCTCTTAGCTCCTGGCCTAGAAGAAAACTAAAATCTAATCATAATCTTGTTTTAGCATTTGCTATGTCGCAGTACTCAGATGTGTGAGTTCCAGGGTCTCAAATGCTGTTCTACAGCCACTGTCCGAAGCAATCAGACAACAAAAAGAACAGAAAAACCTGAACTTTATAGAGGTTGAAATGAGCACAACCAGAAACTTGTCATGCGATCACACTCTGCAAAGAGTGGTCTGGACTTGGATTGATCGTGTCCCCAGCTGACAATGGCTTATTGTCCAGCACGGGTGCAAGAATAATTACAAGGGAGGATAGAGAACTGTGGCTACGTGTGATAATATGACACAACTCTGTTCCAGGAAGTTCTTTTCCAGGAAGGTAAGAGTGTAAACCAAAAAAAAACTTCAATGTTTACTTCAGAAAATTGCTGTAAACCAATTTATCTGGTCAAACAGTTTGCACCTCTGGGCAAACAGTTCCATCAGGAAAATAGAACAATCACTGGTGCAAAGAATTCTCACGTCATGTAAGATTTTATTCATCAAAGCCCTCACTGTGCTATGTTCACCAATTCTAAACCATTATGTCACAAACTATGATCAATACCAATCAATTTCTTGTCTTGAAACTTGAGCCAGGTGTCCCAAACTTTGTAAGTATCATTTCTTGATCTCTCTCTTTTGAGATGAAGTGGCTAAAGCTCTAATAAACATAACTTTGCTTGAATAAAAGGTATTTTAATGGTCATTTGGGGGATATGATATTGATACATTTTACACCTAAGCTATAAATAACATGTTAAAGTTACTAAGAATAATCTGTTTTGTATATTTACATATGATTTTGAGAACTCTATTAGTTTTTATTTCCTTAAAATTAAATTTGTCTTCCAAATAAATTGAAAAAGCCACAGAAATTATATTTTGATGATTCAATAATTAATCCATTAAATTCTTTGATTAATCTAAAAATTTGATTCAATACTGAGATTAGATGCAATAATGAAGCGGTGCCAGACACTGTGTCCTTATCTAACCATTTCCTTTCTCTTTTTTACTTCCTGCCAAAGTTGACATGTGAGTGCACACACATACACAGGGCATCTGATCTTCTTGATAAAAAGACAGTGCTCTGAGGATAAAATCTTAACTTCCTTTCTTCTTTGGATGCTGTTGTTTGAAGATGTAATACAAAGAGATGCAACATTGGTCTTGCAACCCTATAGCCCCAGCCTGAAAACAGAAGCCCATTTGCTCAGGAGGATGGAGTGGAAGGGCTCTGGACCTTTGTTGATATCGAGACATTGAACCAACCTTGGAAGTACCTACCTTTAGATTTGTTATTTATAATAAATATTTCATTGTTTGTGAGTAGGTTATTCCATAACTTGCAGCCAATAGCATCCCTGATTCAAATATTGGCCCCATTAGTTTTTTTTTTTTTTTTTGAGTAACAGGTTATTTGCTAAAAACAATTTTTATTTAATATGAGGTATTATTCCTTGAAAGAAATTAACATTATATGCCTTCAGAGAGATATTAAAGAGAGCACTTTTTTTAAACCAATTTTTTACATTCATTTAAAGCAGAGAATTTTCACAATGAGCCAAATTCAAAACCCCACACAATATAGTAGGTTTTCAAGTGAAAATCATTTTGCTATGCACCTGTGTGCATATTTAAGGCTTCAATAAAATTAGCGACAGTGAGAAACAGTGAATGATAATGCTACCTTTTTGCTGAATACTTATCACATTTTCCTTAAGAAAACTCCAAAATAAATATAAAATTTTGAATAAAAACTGCTGTGAGATTTCCTTGTAAGAGGTTGAAATAAGCATAAATATCTATTTCGTCTGGGTTTTGTATGAAAAAGATCATAAAATGCAAAAATAAAGAATAACATACAATAACACTGAAAATTAATAGATCCATTCATATGTCTAATTCCTAAAAGTATTGTCATGTGTTGTGATTATGAGATAAGGAAGATTATTTTATAAAGTAATGTACTATGGGCAGACCCTAATTCACTACCAAAAACAATGTTAAAAGCATTGAAACATTACCTCATTTGTTTTAGTCCTCTGTGAACATTTTTCTTCTTGTTTTCCTTTTTTCTCCTGTTATGTATTTGAGAAGATCTAGACCTCTCAGTTTTATGAAAGGTAGACAAAATGGGTTTTTGTTTACAATTGTGTCCTTCAAATAGAGGAAAGTGTTCTGATACATTTTTGAAAATGATAGCAGTGATAGCATCAGTCACACCTCCATGACTCCATATGGATGGAGCAGGTTTAATAGGCAGGCCTCTCTCTATTCATTATTAGCAACATTATACACTGAGCTATATGGAATGCTTTTCACTGATATGTAAGAAAAAATATTTGGACAAAATTTTGTAAACTTTGCAATTTACTTTTTCAATAATGTGAAATTCGTGTGTACATGAATATAAATGGCACTAACTTTAAAACTTTAGCTTATAGCCACAATTTGTATCTTTAATCTTTTTCTTCAAACAGAGGGAAAATTTCTAACTGTATGTAAATATTAAAGGTATTTAAAACTTAATAAATGGACATTATCTAAGAGTGGCCAAGAAGAGTCCATCTTTTGGTTTTTCAACATATATGTGTGTGTGTGTGTATATATATATCTATATATATTTTTTTTTTTGCTGAGGAAGATTCCCCCTGAGTCAACATCTGAGCCAATCTTCCTCTATTTCGTATGTGGGTTGCTGCCACAGCATGGCTGCTGACAAGTGGTGTAGATCTGCATCCAGGAACGAAACCTGAACTGCTGAAGCAGAGTGCACCAAACTTAACCACCAGGCCACAGGGCCAGTGCCCTCAACATATTTTTTATCCAACATATTTTTAAACAATCTATGTTTTTGATTTGGCCTATGAATGCATAAAACATACAGACTGCTGCTCACTTTTTGTGACAATATATTTGGCTTGGAGAGTTTGACTTCTCCTCTACACATATAGTTCTAGAAGGCAAAATTAGCACACTACAGAGATCTTCAGGGGGAAAATGTCTTCCTTCTTGTTCTCGTGGGTGAACCTAGTGGTGAAACATTCTAAGATAGATAAGTTCCCACATTTCAAATATGGCACCTAAATAATCTTCTTAAAGGAAGTCAATGAGAGACAAACCAAAATAAAGTGATAATTGTGTAAAAGGACTTGTGGTAAGCTCTGAACAGTTAAATAGACTTAAATGAACATATTTTTGTAAACATATTTTTTATTAAAATAACTGAATTAATTTTTTATGTTGTTATATTTTTTTGCTCCTGGTTTTTGCCTTTCTACCTGATGCTTGTACCACACCTTCTGGAAACTGCTTGAGTACCTAGGCCTCTGTGAAGGAAAAGCACATGGAAAGAGCAGATTCTTAAAATTTTTGAACTTTGTGTTTTAAAATGGACTTTTGAAATTTCCATCATAGATAAGAGCTTAAGAGTGTCCAGAGTCAAAATCTCTATCATAGTAACAGATTTGGGAAAAGTGCATTGTGATACAACAAGATTTCCTGCTATAGATGTAACAACGAAAGGGAACAGATTGGAGAGGACAGCAAACATTAGAAGTTTGCAGGTGCACCATGGCCATGGCCCTGGGGTCTGCAATACAAGCTTTGAGGTGGTGGGGATTTGAGAACGGAAGGGAGACATCTCCTCACTTCTCAGGTGGTGCCCAGAAATTGAACAGTCTCCTGGAGTTGGTTCCACTGCTCTAGAATGGTGCTCTCAGGAGATGAGAAAGGATAGCATGTGGTTTCTAGATAGAAAAGGCATGAAGCCAAGAACAAGTGGATTTCAATGACTCGCAAAGGCGGGTTGTTCCTGATGCAGTGGTACTATGTTCACCTGTTGCCCTCCTCAAATTCCACCATCACAGGGAAAAGGAAGAGTAAAGGGCAATTCTCTAATCACAGATTTTAAAGTTGAAATTATCAGTAAACCTCCGAAGTTACTGAGTTTACTTGAAAACGTCTAGATTCAGTTTTTTGCAGTCACATGAAACGAGTATTTGAAATAAGGACTAATTTTACTTATAGAGATATTTTTAAAATAACATTTTTGTATACATCATTGTTGTGAAAAAACATTAATCTGCTGAAAACTGAAATTTCAAAAGCAAATTATTGAGAGAAAAACTACCCAAAATGTAAAATGTTGATAATAAAATTCCAGATAATATACATAGAAAAAAGAAGGTGGCTATTCATTTCTTTATAATTCTCAGGGAATCAGGATACTCTTTCATCTTGATGATGATTTGAGAATTATAAATCTAAATATAAATTTAACCTTAACATACATTCTTGTAAAGGTAAAAGTAGCATAGATATTATATAAATTACAAGAATAAAAAAATCCAAGAAAATATTGTACATGGAGAAAATATATGCAACAAACAAATAGCAAGGAAGTCCGAAATATAGCAGGTACAACAAATATAAAAAAAGAAGCAATGTGTCAGCATTTTTTTTTTAAGAAATGCTTTTTTTGGTGAGGAAGATTGGCCCTGAGCTAACATCCATTGCCTATTTTCCTCTTTTTTTTTGTTTTCTCCCCAAAGCCCCAGTATGTAGTCATATATCCTAGTTGTAAGTCATTCCAGTTCTTTCATGTGGGATGCCACCACAGCATGGCTGGGTGAATGGTGCATAGGTCTGTGCCCAGGATCCGAACCAGCAAACCCGGGGCTGCCGAAGTGGAGTGCATGAACTTAACCACTCGGCCATAGGGCCAGCTCCTCAATTTTGACAATAAATGTAAAAAGTTAAACTTGTTTATGCAGCAAATGGTTTTTGGAATGGGTTCCAAGTCAAAATCCATCTATATGATGCTTGCAGACCCACTTTTACAGTGATATAGAAAGGTAAAATGCAAAGAATGCATAAGGCAAATCCAAAATGAGAAATAAGGTGAAAACTTTAAAAAGGAGGCATCAGCATATTCTTAGGAGGCAAAGTAGAATTCAAAGTAGAAAACATTTGAAAATAAATGGAAAAAAGATGGTCATTCATATTTATAAACAGTATAGTCCACAGATAAGTTATATCCCTCATGAAACTGTGAACCACTCTGCACATATAAGAGATTATAAAATGTGTGAAGGTAAAGAGAAATACTAGAGAAAGAGGCAGAAATACTATTCTACTAAGAAATGCTACTTAATCTTTTATGGATCATGAAGATAAAATTAGAATAAAAATAGTAGGTTTTTATATAAACGTCCTATATGCCATGCACTGTTTTGAGTGTTTTGCATGTACTTATTTAACAATTTGGGGTCTTTTGTTGTTCCATATAAATTCTAGGATTCTTTGTTCTATTTCCATGAAAAATGTCATTGGGATTTTGATAGAGATTGCACTGAATCTGCGGACATTTTAACTATGTTAATTCTTTGAATTCATGAACATGAAATATCTTTCCATTTCTTTATGTCTTTTTTGATTTCTTTCAATACCGTTTTATAGTTTTGAGTGTGCAGGTCTTTCACCTTTTAGTTAAATTTATTCCTAGGTATTTTACTCTTTTTGTTACTGTTGTAAATGAGCTTCTATTTTTGACTTCTCTCCCTGCTGTTTTGTTGTTAGTGTACAGAAATGCAACTGATGTTAATTTTGTACCCTGCAACTTTACTGTATTCATTTATTACTTCTAATAGTTCTTTTGTGGATTCTTTAGGATTTTCTATATAAAAAATCATATCATCTGCAAATAGTGACAATTTCACTTTTTCCTTTCCAATTTGTAACCCTTTTATTTACAATAGTAAATAAATCAATAGATTTAAATCAATAGATTTAAAGAGTTTGATAGGAAGTCTCTGAAATGACCCCTGATGATTCCTGCCTCCTGGCAGTCATTCCCTTACGTAAGTCACTCACCTTGAATGTGGGCTGGACCTAGTGACTCCTTCTAATGGGTAGTACACGACAAACACAATGAGATTTCACCTCTGAGGTTAGGTTACAAAAAGACCATGATTTGGGTCTTATTTTCTCTCTCTCTTGCTCTCACTCTCATTTTTGCTCTCTGTCCAGCTCTGAGGGAAGCAAGTTTTCATATTATAAGGAGGTGTGTTAAACAGGAGCTCACATGGAAAGGAGCAAAGGGCGGTCTCTAGCCAATAGTCATCAAGGAATGTAGGTCCTCAGTCCACTGGGCTGGGAGACATTAAATTCTGCCACATGAATGAACTTAGAAGCAGATCCTCCCCCTTTCAAGTCTTCACAAAAGGCCGCAGCCCTAGCTGACGCCTTGGTTGTAGCCTTGCGAGAAACCCTGAGACAGAGCTACACAGATAAGCTGCACCCAAGTTCCTAACTGATATAGACTGAATTTTGTGTCCCCTCCCAAATTCATATGTTGAAATCCTAACCCCCAAGGTGATGGTATTAGGAAGTGGGGTCTTTGGAAAGTGATTAGATCATGAGGGCAGATCCACATGAATGGGATTAGTGTTCTTATGAAAGAGACCCCAGATTGCTCCCTTGCTCCTTCTTCTTTTGCTACGTGAGGACACAGCAAAAAGATGTTTATGAGTTAGGAAGTGGGCCCTTACCAGACACTGAATCTCCTGGCCTCTTGATCTTGGACTTCTCAGTTTCCAGCACTATGACACATAAATTTCTATAGTTTATAAACCATCCAGTTTATGGTATTTTGTTATAGCAGACTGAACAAACCAGGATACTGACCCAAAGAAACTGATATAATAAATGTTTGTTGTTTTAAGCTGCTAAGTTGGGGTTGTTCATTTCATAGCCATAGATAATAAATAGAGAGGGACTATAGGAAGGAATAAAGATTATCACGTGTTTGATTTGCCGTGTTTGAACAGAAATCTGAAGGTTCTTCATTAGAAGTCACCATATAATTTTTTAAAGAAAGTAAAATGATAATTATTTTAAACAGTTAATATTTAGAAACCTTGTGGGCAACATAGTGGAGGAAACAAGACTGGGAGAAAAGAGCTATTGCAGTAAGCAGATGAGAAATGATGAGGCCTCAAATAAGTTAGGATCAGAGACAATGGAGGAGAGAAGGCAAATTTGAGAAAGCATATTTGTATCCATCATTGATACAATGTGATTGCTGAATAGATATTGTGATTAAATAATATGCAGATTTCTCCTGGATTCCAATTTTGAGGAAATAAGTAAGTCATGTTTTGTTAATTAAGATAAAGGCTAGAGAAGAAGGAGCAAATATGGAGAGAATGAGGATGAATTTAGTTTTGGACATTCTGAGTTTGAGATGCCCTGGTACATCTGCATTTAAGTAATAGTAATGATGATAATAATAAGTAGCATACAGGGGCCAGCTCCGTGGCTGAGTGGTTAAGTTCGCATGCTCTGTTGTGGTGGCCCAGGGTTCGGATCCTGGGCGTGGACATGGCACTGCTCATCAGGCCACGTTGAGGTGGCGTCCCATGAGCCACAACTAGAAGGACCTGCAACTAAGATATACAACTATGTACGGGGGGAGGGGGGGTGGTGGGGAGGGGAGTTGGGGAGATAAAGCAGAAAAAAAAAAAGATTGGCAACAGTTGTTAGCTCAGGTGCCAATCTTTAAAAAAAAAAAGTAGCATACATTAAGTGCTTACCTATCAACAAGGCCTGTTTGATGCATTCTACATGGATTATTTTGTTGTATCTGTGTGACAATGTTATCTAATAGTTGCTCTCATTATTTCCCTTTAACAGTGAATAGTCTGAGAATTAGAGAGGTAAAGGGACTTTCCCAAAAAGCACAGAGAAATTTTGAAACAATAATTTAAACATAAGCAGTCAGTTTCCAAAGCTCAAACTTCTCGTCTCCACTCCACATTGTTCCTTCAGAAACAGCTCTCAAAAAGGAAATACTGGGGCATTGTCTTCAGAAATTCTGAGTTTCTTTTGGTTGCCCTAAACATTTTTGTAACCAGACAATTCTGGTTCTAATTACATGGCTGGGCCTACAGCCTAGAAGCTAATTGCAGGCATTTAAAATTTTCTGGTGAATTATGAGGTTTCGTGAATCAATTACATGTAAGATATGTTGTTGATAGATATGGAAAAAGACAGGCCTGGTTTTGAGTGTTAAATTTAATCATTATAGTACAAGCCTCCTGGGTGATGTATCTCACATTCATTTAAATAGATTATAATATTGACTGTTTAAATTCAGTTTCGTCAGTAAGAGGTTGTACAGCATAAGGGTCACTTCAATTTGATTATGCTACTGAAAAATGATGACCCAAATAGTGTTACGTAAATATCATTAAATTTGTTTTATTTTGACTTTGCTTTACTTCTTAAAAATAATAGTCTTCAAATTGTTGCTTGGATTGAACTGAAAAGTTCATTTTCGGAAATAATCATCAATTTGGCATAACATGTAAATTACAAGGCTAGGTCTAAAAGTAAAAATGATAGATGTACTCCGGAAATACTCTTAAGACCACTAGAAGATTTTTATTATTGAAATGAGTAAGTGAGCTTTCATGATGATTGCAGATGCTTAAGGAGAGTGTAGAAAGATATTTATTTATGTGTTTATTGAGGTACAATTGACATACAGCATTATATGAGTTTCAGGTAGTGTCCAACATAATGACTCAGTATTTGTTTATTCAGTAAAATGATCATCACAATAAGTCTAGGCAACATCTATCACCACACATAGTTACAGAATTTTTTTTCCTGTGATGAGAACTTTTAAGAACTACTGTCTTAGCAACTTTCAAAGATGTGGTACAGTATTTTAACCTTAGTTGCTATGCTGTACATTATATCCCTGTGACTTATTTATTTTATAACCAGCATTTTGTACCTTTTGACTCCCTTCACCCATTTTTCTCACCCCCTACCTCTGGCACCACCCATCTGTTCTCTGTATCTATGAGCTTTGGTTTTTTTAAAAAAATATATTTTATATATATATTAGATATTCAGAGCCATGGAGATATGGGAGCTAATGGTCAAGGCTAAAGGAATTAAGGGAAGACATGCACACGGACATTAATTCAAAGAATTTCAATTCATTCAGTGACCTCCTCTCTGAATGGTTTACATTCTCTCTTCTGTTCCTTTTACATCCATATCCTGAACTCATCTCAATGCTATCACCTTATAGAGTTTATAGAGTCTGATGAGTGCCTCTCTTTCTTCTAGCTTTCTATTGTGAAAATATTAATTAAAAATTAAGAGCAAAAGCATTAGAGGGCTGAGTCTGAATCCTGACCCTGCTACATATTAACTGTGTAAAATTGGTTTACCTCCTGTAGCCTCATTTTCATCATAAATACAATGGGGATGAAACACTTTTCTACTTGACAGGATTATTATAAGATCAAATGAGAGAGTAGATGCAAAATGCTTCAGCCTAATGCCTTGTACAATGTGAGTGCTCAGTAAAAATTGGAATTCTTATTGAGGGACTTATCTCTTCCCATCCTTGCCTCACTGCTCCCTATTCCTATTGTTCAAGTAATACATACTCACAGCCAATATGAAACCAAATTAAGACTGACTGTGGAAATTTGGGAATCTGAAGAAAAGCTTGAAGAAGGTACAGTTATGTTGGTTAACATATCTTAATTCAATTTAAAACTATTCTCAAAAGGAAAAAAAAGCTAATGGAAGACTTTCCTGCCTACATTATCACTTGCTGAGAATTAACCAATCTGAGTTTCCTTCCGTTCAAGCTAATTTTGCTGTATTTAGGAAGGATTTCAAAGATAGGCAGGGTTTGGGAACTTTTAAACAACATTCCTTCAAGCGAGTTCAGAGCCAGTGATCAGTGTTTGGCATTACAAGAAACTTTTTGTTATTTGGCTATTTTCACAGAGAACTTAATAGAAATTGGGAGGCAGCTGGAGCCTTTTGACAGCCCTTAGAGAAACAAGCAGGAGTTCTTTGGGGAAAGATTACTAATACTAATGCTATTAGTATATATACTAATACTAATAGTATATACCGTATATATACTATATAGTATACTACTATAATATATAATATAATATAATAGTGTATGCTATTACTATAAGCACCTATCTTGGGACAGAGTAGATGATTTTGGCTTTGCTGCAGCCCAGAGTGGAGAGGGAACTGTTTCTTTGTGAGGAGACCAACCGAGCTGGCTTCAGGCTGACTCTTTCTTTATCAAGAGAAAAAGAGAAGAAAGAACATCAACATTTATCAAATACGTTTTTCAGTCAGGTACAGGGCTAATGCCACGTGCGTGCGTGTGCTCATGCATGCATGTTTCTAATTTTAATTGAATCCCCAACACAACGACTCTAAGGAGTGCAGATTGCCATCTTTCCTATATACAAGTGAGGACTCAGAGGATTTGAGACACTGAGTCTCTTGCTCGCCATCACACAGCTAGCAAAGAGTGCAATTGAAATTCAAGCTCAAGCCTCTGCTTCTAAAATTGGTGTTCCTTCCAGGGCAGCAATGATTCTCAAAGTGTGTCCCTCAGCCTACCAGCATCTGTATCACTTTTAAGAAATGTAAGTTTTCAGGCCCCCACCCAGAATCCCTGGGGATGGGGCCCGGCAATCTGTGTTTTAATAAGTTCTCCGGTTGATTTTGGTGCACACTAAAGAGTGAGACCCCTTGTACTACATTATCTTTATCCCTACTATATTGTATTAGCTTATAAAATTTAGAGAATGAAATAGGTATTAAGGATAGGCAGTTCCAAGTTGGCATTTACTGTTCTGATGACACTTCTCTGAAGGCGTTGTAATCACAGGCTAGATCAAGAAGAAAACTAGGGGACTTCCCTTGTCCATATCTATGAAACTAGCAGAGAACTGAAATTGAGTGAACACATTGAATTAGGACACGCAGCAGAGGAGCACATTTGTGGAGTGGAAAGGTGGATCATGCCAGCGGGGAGACCGTGAGACGGTTCAGTGAGAAGACCATTAACGGAGGGGTATTCCCAAGACACTCTGGGAATTGTTGATTCTAACATTCATTAGGAAAGGATTCTTCAGAGACTACTTTAGAAAATATTTGATATATGGGACACTGTGGCAGCTGTGATGTGCCTGATATAAAATATGTAGTATTTGTTTCTTTTATTAACTTTTAATAGAATTTTCTTCTAATCCACTGTGGCCAGCATCTTGCAAGTTGGGCTACAGATGCCAGCCTACTACACTAACAATACTACTCAACAAACATATATTGAAGGTCTATAGTAGGTGAGGAAGTGGGTAAATAGTATAAATTTCCTCATTGAGTATCGAAGCCAAAAGAAGAAAAACACAAACAAGAAAAAAATTAAGTTACTTTCGTGGCCCTAGAATATTAGACAAAAGCAGGAGGGTAAAACTTTGTTTTTTGGTTATGCGTATTAACTCCAAACTGTAACCCAAAGGGTTAGGTATGAAATTGCCATTTGTCACAAATCAATTAAAAATAAATATGGTAAGCAGATGTGACATTATAACTAGAGGAAACAGAAGCAAAAATTAGACGATTTTACTTAAACAAATGAACAGATGCATGGAAGAAAACGAAACCAGCAAAACAAACAAACATTTGGAACCAGAATTTTTAAATGAAAAAATGAAGTAAAAAGGAACTATAGTCCTAAATTGAGATAGCTGGTGTGGTGAAGTGTTGTCCATTTGTTTCCTTGGCAAATATCATTTTTCAGGCATCTGTGATCAGCATAAAGACTACTAGGTTTCCAGCTCTGAGTTTTTCCCAAATTTAGATCTCATTCATGCCTGGGTGTGGGAGGAGTGCTGCCACCCATCCAAGGTTTCTGGACATTTAGTATTCAAGAGGTCAAGGAAATGCAGCAAAGCCTGGAATGTGGCTGCTGTGGCCGTGTTTGCGGTTCCCACACTGGCAGAGTCTTTGCCAGAATAAATTTGGCAGGAGCAAGGTGAGTTCACGCCAGTACTAGGTTTGAGCCTTGTATGGACCAATTTTCTGAGTATCTGGTTGATTCAGAATTTTCTTCTTATTGCTAGTGTACTGTATAAGAAAAATACAGAATTAAGCTTAAAATAATTTAAAAAGGTGAAAAGGAAAGTATGTAAAGAAGTTCTCATAGATTTCTCATAAGTAGGGCTATAGAGTTGAATAAGCTCCCCTTTGACTTCCTTTACCCTTTTTGGGCAATCTGTATTAAGAAGTCTGTCAATAATTTCGATACACCATAAAGTATGAGAACTCTGTGGACTGACATACCCTATTGAAACACATACTCTTTCTTCCATAATAGCATTTCTTAATATTGAATTTTCACATCTAGATTATAGCCCTCTAGCAAAGTGACATTTTTGTAGAGAAATGCTATAGTATACTATACATGAATACTATAAGGTAGTTCAATATAGCTGAGAAAGTACTGGTTTTGTAGTGAAAAGATCCAGTTTTGAATCCTGGCTGGGTAATTGACTATCTCTGCTACATTGGAAAAGTCATTTTACATTTCTTATACTCAGTTTTCCTGGATGTAAGGTGGGAGAATAATTGCTTTTAACTCAGGGTGGTTGTGTTACTAATGAAAAAATTATTAATGTATTCAACTATTTCCTGAGCACCTACTATGTGTCTGGTATGGACTAGAAAATAGAGATTCAACAGTAAACAAGACATAGTTCTTTTCCTTAAGAAATAACAGGCAATTCCAATAATGTACATGTACTGCTGGGGAGTAAACTGAGAACATAATCCATTCTATGTATGTAGTGATGGGCAAGAATCAGATATGACTTCCCAGAGAGATATTTTCTTGAAAGATGCAACTAAAGTAGGAAGAAAAATTGTACAATGGAAGTGGGTGGTGGGTAGGGCATTTGGGATAGAAGAAATAACATTGCAAAAACTTGAGGGCAACAGAGAGCATTGAGCATTAATGGGACATCAAGTAGTTGATGTGTTAATTGAGGTAAAGGTGGAGTCCTGAGAGATGAATATGGATATGTGAACAACAAGCAAATCGGTAAGGGCTTTACACACTGTAACCTGTGGGATATAGAGCCAGCAGAGAGGAATTTTAAAAAGACATTGGAACAATTAGATTTCCATTTTATGAAGATCATTTGGCTGCATTACGTGAGATGGGCAGAGATTCTGTTTAGGTGATTGTTGGCATAATCTAGGCAGAGGAAACAATGGCCTAAATTAAGACAATGGCAATGGATGAGGCAAGAAGTAGAGATTTGAGGTGATAAGGATAGAGCCTAAATGGCATATGGAAACTAACAGAATATGACTGAAAAATTTGTTATCACCAATTTCCCTGACCTTGCCAGTCTATAGATACAAAATTATTTTTAATGCCCATGTTATCATGGGTTGAGCTCTCATTGTCCTAATTGTTAGCAATCTATTCTCCTCAAAATGTCTTTCAACCTCAGAGGAATTTTCCAGGGAGCTCCTTTGTTGAGTGCTCAAGATCAAGGGTCTGAAATCCTTCTGCTCTATCCTTCTGTCATTCCACCCTATGACTGCCTATTTTGCAGGTCATCCCATAGTCTCCAGGCTTTGGACACACAGGTCGTCTACTGGATTTGTTGTTTGTATCCCCATCCTGGCCGTAAGGAGAGCCTGCGATCTATCGTTTAGACCTCTGCTGCTGTAACAGATGCATGGGATAGCATCTGATTTACGGATGCTAATTCTACAAAAGCACAGCTTGACCCAGCTATAACTTTTAAGGACATTTTTTCAGAAAGTCCAGAAAATCAGGTTGCAGGGAAGTAAAACACAGAAATTGCTTTACAATAATATGTGGCTCCTTCTCATTCTAGAGTTCCTTATCCTGCCTCATTGCCCACTGTTCCTCATGTGGTCATGAGTATCTGAACTCCCACACTGAAATTTTCCAGGATCTCCACACCTTGGGTTCAGACTAAATCTCCCTTCCACTCTAGAAAGAAAAGAAAGTTTTTCCTTCACCCCAAATTAAGCCTTACTCCCTGAGTCCTGATTTCTTTCTGAAGCCTGAATGACGGGGAGCATGTCCATTTTCCTTCAGGAGAAACCTCATCTCCACTCACAGTTTATGATCTCTTCCCAAGGCCCTAACAAAACAACATAACATAAAAGTAAGACAGCATATTTCTCCGAGTCTAGATTATTTGGTTTTAAATAGCATCATATATAGCACATGAACAGTCTTATCCTGTGGGCTGATAAGACATAGTTTAGTTTCCTTTTTATCTCATTTCATCAATGATTTAGTAATCTTGTGGCTAAAACTCACTCGGGTAACCTTGTTACTTATAAATAAGTGCTTTTGTTAACTGTAAAGCCCTATACAAATATAAATGCTTTTATTTTCCATGCAAAAAGCAAAGTCTGAATTATTTAATACAATTCAGTGACTGCTAAAGAAACAGGTTGCTCCTCATCCAGAGTATAATGATATAAAATCCTATATTTTATTGTTTGATTTTGTAAAACACCAGAAATAACAATATCTGAAACACAATCTGTTTACGACAGCTTGCCTCGCTAAGTCACGAAAATCCTAAGCAGACATGATTTTACTAGAATTTATCGGATAATAAACTTTCAGCAAGGTGAAATGAAAAGGAAATTATATTTTGTAATACCCTTATCAGACCCATTCTTATTCCTATATCCTTCATTTAGAGAATGAGCGTCACTCTTTTCCTGAAGTTAAAAGGAATTTTTACCTTGTGCATCAATTTTTATCAACTTTAGCACCAAGAACACCTATGTATATCATGGTCCTAGAATCTGTACAATGTAAGTCACATGGCAAATATCTCTAGCTTCTAGACGCTGATAATTTAAGTGATATAATACTAATACAGGCAGATAGGATCATTTATTTAAAAGAGCCAGAAGAGAGAATAATATATTGTTTGTTGAGTAAGAATAGTCAACAATAGAAAATAGATCTTAGGCAAGCTTTGGAATGGGAAATAAAAAAGGAATTCCTTTATTTTAGGTTTAAATGAGAAAATATTATCCATAGAGTCCCCAGAATGTTGGAGATGCAGAAGTGCTTTCATCACCATAAAAAAAGTCTTACGCCCCGACCTCCACCAGACCCATTTCCTGCAGAGAACGGGGGACATTGACTCTCTGCTTTCAGGACCTACTTGGCCCTGTCTTCCCAGTAAGCGAAGCTCCTTCTTTCTAGGTCCCTTCTCATCTCCTCCCCTATTAACTCTCAGCCCATTTCAATTACTTCTGTGCTATTGAGTCTTCTTCCGGGGCTCTCCTGTCTACTTCTGTATTCAGTCACTCAGGTCCCTCTACTTCCATTGCCGATTGGAGCTACCAGATGGAGGGGAAATTGGAAATGATTCTCTGACCATGGACTGGACTCAGAGTGGAGTGGATCAAAGATGGTCCAAGTTTTCTCATTACCCAGAAAATTCCTGCTCTTGTGTTGCCTCTATGATCTGAAAATGATGTCTTTCTCCTCTGGTTGTACTATGCCCGGAAACAGGGCAGGGAGGTGGACCAAAAGCTGCCCTACCACCTCCTGCCCTTGTAGGACTACTTCAGTCTTTACCACTCCCTCTCTTCACAGTAGAGAAAAAGAACTCACTTGAACCACTGCTTGCCACACAGTAGGGAGTTTATTTTTTCCCTGCACACTCAGCTAGTTTTAGGCCAGTTGTCTGTGGGAGGCTGCCATTTATTGTTTTGCTTTATAAATTGGCTACTTTGTAAATCCTCCTTTGAATGTGCTTATCCTTCTGCAATGGTCCTGGATTTTTAATTTTTTCTTCCCTGAGAAACATTGATTTCATTCAAAGCCTTCTACTTGTTTCCTTGAATATGGTCTAGCAAAGACGGCTTGCCCCGTGCACATGTTGAGATAGAAAATGTTCCATCTCCATCCGTGTTTGAG
The DNA here is from genome assembly GCF_021613505.1 of Equus quagga. Classification (NCBI taxonomy): domain Eukaryota; kingdom Metazoa; phylum Chordata; class Mammalia; order Perissodactyla; family Equidae; genus Equus; species Equus quagga. The sequence continues at coordinate 107,641,530 of NC_060269.1, read as the reverse complement.
AGTATCTAGACCCTCTCATGGGTTTCTAGACCCTTCACCTTCTGCTTTCTCAATATTCACCCTTCACTATCTGCTGCACGTGCCATACTTATTGCCGAATTGAGAGGTGGTGTAAATTCCCCTCTGGGTCAATTTGTGAATACATAGAAAGAAATTTCTGTATACTGCCCTGGCATTCATGGTTATGGCTTCAGACTTTACATTATATACTAGCAAGAGTTCTAACTGGTCTAATATCTGACATGGATCTCCCTGCAGTTGTCTGCTGAAATTCTGTTGTGAGGCTCAATGTTCTTCTTGTAGCTTCTAGTTCTACATAGAATCTTTTTTCTGTTATACATATAACCAAAAGCAGACATATTTGCTGGCACATCTCCTGTCCATTTTTAGGTTAAAAGAATATCTTTCTCTGTATTAGTCAAGACTCTTAGTGTTGTAAATGATAGAATCCCAATCAAAACTGACTTAAGCAAAATTATGCTTATTGGGTCCCATAACTAGACAGTCCAATGGCAGTTCTGGCTTCAGGATTCGAACAATGTCATTAGAACTCATTTTATCTTCCATCATTTCTTGGCTTGCTTTCACATTTTTGGTTCCAAGTAGTAACAAAATGATTGCAGGATCTCCAGTTCTTAATCTTAGGCCTCACAGGAAAGGGCAGGGAGAAGTTTTCCAGAAATTAGAGCAAAATCTCCTTCTATCTCACACGCTCAGTTTGGATTATGTGCCCATTCTTTAACCATTACATGACCAGGCAAATCCAATACTCCAAATTTCCAGGTCTACGTCACACAATATTGGGAGATGACTTCAAGTCTAACAGAAGCAAATGGACTGAGAATAAAATGGGGATGTGGTTATCAGAAGTCCTGGGCAGAGGCCTGCCTGGTGGTGCAACAGTTAAGTGCGCACATTCCACTTCTCGGCGGCTCAGGGTTCATCGATTTGGATTCCCGGGTGTGCACATGGCACCACTTGGCAAAAGCCATGCTGTGGTAGGCATCCCACGTATAAAGTAGAGAAAGATAGGCATGCATATTAACTCAGGGACAGTCTTCCTCAGCAAAAAGAGGAGGATTGGCAGTAGTTAGCTCAGGGCTAATCTTCCTCAAAAAAAAAAAAAAAAAAAGAAAGAAAGAAAGAAAGAAAAACGAAAGTCCTGGGCAGCAAAACCTGCAGATGTTCACCGTAGCCTCCCTAACCTTGGTGTACGGCAGGAGCCAGGAAAGAAATGGGTTGAAAATTGTAATTACCCAAATATAAAAAGATGGCACCATAGGGAATTTTTAGTTTAGCAAGTATTTGAAAAGAAGATAACTTAGCATAGTAAGATCTTCTGGACATTAAGATTTTGAGAAAGACAAAAATGTAGTAGGAAGTTTTGGGGTATGCAGTACATGATATAATATATATTTTTTCAAAGCTCAGCTATTGTTATAAGCAGAAAAAAATTCCAACATCAAGAAGAAAAAAGTTTGAATATAATGTAGCAATTATAATTATTCCAGTAGTTATCTATCTTTAAATGGTTCAAACGTTCCCTTTTGTATTGACAGAGGTAACATTTTAAAATGCCGTTGCCCATTCAATACAGTCTATGTATTCATTAAAAAATACCTTTGACATATGCTCTGGAGTACTGTTACAAATGGTAACTGAAAAGAACATACAGTCTACATTTTATTTCATTTAAAGCAATATTAAAACAGTCCCAGAGGGAGCAAGTAAAATATCAATAATAAAAAAACATATTTTATCCACAAATAAAACCTGAATTATATGAATCACTTTTGGCAAGCAAAATTCTTCCAAAGATCAGGGTCTGGCCCGGTGGCGCAGCGGTTAAGTGCACACGTTCTGCTTTGGTGGCCCAGGGTTCGTGGGTTCGGATCCTGGGTGCAGACATGACACTGCTTGGCAAGCCATGCTGTGGTACGTGTCCCACATATAAAGTGGAGGAAGATGGGCATGGATGTTAGCTCAGGGCCAGTCTTCCTCAGCAAAGAAGAGGATTGGCAGTAGTTAGCTCAGGGCTAATCTTCCTCAAAAAAAAAAAAAAAGAAAACTTCCAAAGCTCTGCGATTTAGACAGACAAAGAAGACAGCATTTTCCCTTCGCATACATATTTTTTAATACTTTATTTTCTCTTAGGCAGGTAATTTTTCAGCTATTGGCTGTATTTCTAATGCTGAGTGTATAAACTGAGAGGAAAATTATGCCAGATGGTATCAGTGTAATCCTAAATTAGGGTTACCTCCTTGATGAGAGAAAACCAAATCTTCATAAGCAAGAGTGCAAAAGTCTGAAGTTTGGAAAGTGTTATGACCAGGTTTGTTATAATTGAATTGTGTCCATCTGAAATTTATATTTTGAAGTCCTAACCTCCAATACCTCGGAATGGAACTGTTTGGAGATAAGGTCTTTAAAGAGGTGATTAAAAATGAATTGCTTTTTTTGTTTGTTTTTTATGGTGGGCCCTAATCCAATATGACTGCTGTCCTTATAAGAACAGGAAATCTGGGCAGGTGGACAGACACTAGAAGCCCACATGAACACATCGGAAAAAGACAGCCATCTACAAACCAAGGAAATAGGCCCCAGAAGAACTAAACCTCCTGACATCTTGATCTTAGGCTTCTAACTTCCATAAGTGTGAGAAAATAAATTTCTGTTTTCTAAGCTACTGAGTCTGTGGTATTTTCTTATGGTGGCTCTAACAAACTTAATCAAGGTTTAAAACTGCTGGAGTTCCTGATAGAGCAGCGAAGTAATTAAAAGCTAAATATTGCCCTGTTCTAGTTAGTTCCTCACCATACACTGAACAGACATTGCAACCAAAGCATAAAGAACGAAAGAAAAACTGTGAGAGATGAAACAAAGTAACGTCTAGAACACGTAGGGTCTTTTTGGCTCTTGAACTTGATCCAAAAGATTAATTTACTGAAGGGAGTGAGAAAATCAGACACATCTTTTATGACATTCAATCGAAGGTAGTAAGGATGGATTAGACAGGATCAAAAGTGGGTTCATGGAAACCAGAAAGGAATATGTGCTGGGTAAGAAGTTAGGCTTCTCGCCACAAGAAGTCATGGGAAGGGAAAGAAATGGAGGAATTTAAGCAGTGTGTAAGAGTTGCGTTAACAAGACTTGTTTAGAGGATGTGAGTGATAATGGATCTTAGAGAGGGAGGAGTCAAAGACCACAACCAGGTTCTAAGTTGAGGATCTTGGTGGACAGCATGAACACTTACTGATAGAGGAAAAACCAAAATAGGGGCAAATTTTAGGGAGATGATTATACATTCAGTTGAAGAATGTTAATTAATTTTTTCCCTATCTTTCTGTATTTTCCCTCTGAGAAACATTTGACAACTCTACCGGTTTTTAATATTAATTAATAATTCTTAATTAATTATTAAAGAAATACTACTAAAGCTAAGGAAAGGAAGTGTTAGAGTTAGCTAAAGAATTAGCTAGTGGTGAACCATAATAAATGACACTGGGAATCGGGTGGGGAGGGTCAAATAAGATGTGGTCTGAGAGGTGAGCATTAGATGGGCTGACATGGAGTTCTCAAGAGACTCTGAAAAGTTTCTGTTAGGGAGAAAGATTTAGATTCTTTTCTCCAGATTGACAAGAATTGAGGAGTGGAAGAAGGAGAAAAAATGTAGACAACAAGGAAGAAGTTAGCTTGATCACTTGAACCTCTCCTTGCTTATTCTCCTATACTCATCTTTTTACTATTTTCCCTCTCCGCCCTCAAGAAAAGAGGGGCCATTAGTATGGTTGGTTAGAACCCAGGGTGTTAACTGAGTGGCATTTTATTAGAGAGATGGCTTACTATGTTTTAAAATGTAGCATCTGTACAGTGCCTTATTTTTCTACTCTCAGTCCTGGGTAGGCTCTACACACTGGAGCAAATTGGGCTCAATATCGAATTTCTCTGTATTCTGAGCACATGAAAATGGGCAGGAGGTAAGAACAGTGCCTAGCCACCAGAGCTGCTGCTGCTTTTTCAGTGAAGAAGAACGTGGCTTCACATCAGCTTGTAGAAACAAACGTAACTCTCCAAACCAGTTTGGAGCATGTGTGTTAGCTAGGTGATCAGATTCTTGTCTACTCTTTTTTTTTTTTTGAGGAAGATTAGCCCTGAGCTAACATCTGCCACCAATCCTCCTCTTTTTGCTGAGGAAGACTGGCTCTGAGCTAACATCCATGCTTTATATATATATTTATATAACATCCGTGCATCTTCTTCTACTTTATACATGGGACACCTGCCACAGCATGGCTTGATAAGCCATGCCATGTCTGCACGTGGGATCCGAACCTGCGAACCCTGGGCCGCTGAAGCCAAACATGCGAACTTAACCACTGTGCCACTGGGTCGGCCCCTCTTGTCTACTCTTAATAAAGTAATATGCTGATTATCTTAGCAGTAGTTCCGTATATTCAGTTCTCTCTGCTGAGACCCTACTGCAGAGGGTTAATAGACAGATTAGGATTTAAGCAATCCTGGGTTCCTGCTCTGAATACCATGTAATTTCAACCAACACTTACACATAAACTTTTAAGAAAATGTAGAAGAATAGAGAAGGATAGTAGCTGGATGAGGAAATGTGATCAAAGAATTTTTTTTAAGGTGGAAAAGAATCAAGGATATTTAATTAAGATATAAAGGAGACAGTAGATAGGGAAAGACTAATAATACAGGAGAGAGGAGATAACTGAATGTATTATACTCCTTAAGGGAATGAAATGAGGGCACAGCTGGAGAGATTGCATATTTACTCAGGATAACACGACGAAGGTAATAAAAAAACAGCTGCAGATACAGTTAGAAGGTTAAGAATTGTGCCAATCTGGTAACTTGTAGTTTCTCTGTGAAATAGTAGGAGAGGTCATCTACCTAGTGTGAAAAATAAAGAAGGCTTGTCAGAGGGTGGAGGCGAGTAGAAAAGCTTTGAATTCATTGTTGCAGAGAACGGGAGAATGCAAAGACGAGAAAAAGATGATTGCATTGCTGGAGTTACTGAGTGTTCAGCTGAGTTTGGGGAACAGGTACCACTTTTCCTGGTTATGCTTTTTTTTTTTTTTTTGCCAATGATGCCCAGGGGCCCCAGTGAGGTGGATAATTAGATAAAATAGGGTTGCTGTTTTGAAGGCAGGGTGAGAAAAATGACAAAGAGGTAGGTAAGTGAACACAAGAAGGGGGACGATGAAAGCAGAAGCTGAAGGAGTAAGTCCAAAGTCAGTTGTGATACGAGAAGTAATCAAGTGTATTAAAACCATAGGAGTTTGTGGTCAGAAATTGGGAGGTATGAATTAATGATGGAAATATTTGAGTTGACTGAATTGGAGGTAAAAAAACTTTTGGTATTTTCATGAAGAAGGGTTGTCTAAATAATCTAACCCCACATTACCAAAACTGAAAGCCTATTGTGTTTATACTTTTATTTCTAACTGGATTCTCATTTACCTTACTAGTAAAACAAGAGTTAAGTAATTCCTTTTAAAAGCTGTGATTCACTATATGCTTGTATGCCCGTCCCAGGATTTGTAAAAGAATTCAATACTTGGAACAGTCTTTTAAGTCTTAGCTGGTCTTAAATCTTATATAACCTCTTTTTATTTTTTGACCTAAGCTTTCCCAAAATGACGTCAGGACTTCTGGATAATATGTTGCCAATGTTTTCCAATGTCTGGATTTAATAAGCAAATGTGACTGAACATCCAAATATATGATATGAATAAGATGGATCTATATTTTCTTTTTTCATTTAAAAATATTTCTCTACTTAACCAGGTTTATGATATGCTTTGGTGTTATAACATATAGATATGGCAAAACATCGATTCAGTGACTTAAATTTTAGTGCAACCCATCAGTTATAGGAAATATAATATAAGAGGATCTTAATGTATTGTGCTAGTATTTTCTTCTGCTGTAGGAGAACCAAATTGTATATACTTAGGGGTTGGGAGACTGTCTATTGCATTCTTTTGTAGCGACTATGACTGATATCTACACATGTGTGTGTATATGCATAGATATGTGTGCATGCATATGCGTTTGTACATAGATATGTGAAAATATGCAAAGTTTGAAATATAATTCAAAGCTCCATCACTAACAAGTTGATAAAGGACTTAAACTCTGTCCTTCCTGAAGTTTGGTCAGCTCTTCCTGGGAGGGGGTCACAGTTTCAGGCTTAATGTTGATTAGGGGTTAACCGATTCATAGTCATATATTCATGTATCTCGAAACTCCAATATTTTTTGTTCCTCTCTTCATGGCTCCTTCCACTTTTTCTGTGCTAGGACTGGATTGAGGTGCCTCTCTTCTTTAAAGGGCTGCTTCTCCTCCCTGGTGACTTGATGGAGCATGGAGCTATTTCTGTTTGACATCTTGCTGCATCACTCTTAAAGGACTGAACAATGAATAAATGAAAAAGTGGCTATATAATTTTTGAGTCCTGGAAAAGAGAGAAACCGTACTCAAGTTTACAATTATTCATTAAAGAAAAGAAATTTCTCAAGATGGAGAAAGCTGTGGAGTGCTAAGAAGAATGGTGCACTAACCACTGCACCTATAAAAACCAGGTTTTAACCAATTTGGAAGAAGGGGGCTGGAAGGGAGTATATTCTCTTCCTAGAACTAACTCCCTCTGAAGACATCATGTGGACAATGAAGAGCGTCAATAGCAACTAGGAGGGATTAATAAATGGAGGCCACGTTTGATATTTTCCAGATCACTGGAAAGGAGGAACTTACGATGGCTTTAGTAAGTGGAGGGCTGGTATATAGATCTTGTTTTCCTCAGCAAAAGGAAATGTCACAGTACTTGCACATGAGTGCTACGAAGAAATTCACCTTCATTAACACATATTTATTAAGTGCTTACCTCATTCTAGGCAATATTCTAGGTATTGTGGATCAAATATTGAACAAGAAAAAATTTCTTGTCTCATGGAATTTAAATTCTGGTGGGGCAGCCAGACCGTAAACAAATGAACAAATGAATGTAAAACATCATGTCAAGTAACAATAAGCTGTTTTGAAGAAAAAAGAAAAGTAAAAATATATAGTGTGTTGCAGAGAGTGACAATTTTACATAGGTCATCAGGTAAAGTATATATATATATGTATACGTATATATATTTTTTAATTGAGGTAAATTTACATAGAGTGAAATTTGTTTTGAGTTTTGACAAATGTATATACCTGTGTAACTAATATCCCCAAAAAGATATTTAATATTAGTTACACCTGTGTAAGCCAGCCCTGGTGGTCTAGTGGTTAGGATTCAGTGTTCTTACAACCACGGCCGGGGCTGATTTCCCGGTCAGGGAATCTTACCAACCGTCTGTAGGTTGTAATACTGTGGTGGCTGCATGTTGCTGTGAAGCTGAAAGCTATGCTATCGGTATTTCAAACACCAGCAGGGTCACCCATGGTGGACAGATTTCAGCAGGGCTTCCATACTAGACAGACTAGGAAGAAGGACCCGGCCACCCACTTCCAAAAAAATTGGCCCTCAAAACCCTGTGGATAGCAGTGGAACATTGTCTGATCTAGTGCTGGAAGGTGAGAGGATGGCACAAAAAGAGTGGACATGGTTCCGTTCTGCTGTACACAGGGTCGCTAGGAGTCATATCCCATTTGACAGCACTAACAATACAACACTTGTGTAACTAATACCCCAAAAAAGATATTGAGTATTATGGTAACCTCAGAAAATTCCCACCTGCATGTTAGCAGTCAATCTCGAACCCCAAAGATGATCTGATTTCTGTGACAATACTTTTTCCCCCTCTTGTATTTCACATAGTCATACTTTTTTATGTCTGATTCTTTTGATCAAAATGATGTTATTGAGATTTATGCAACTTGCGTGTATTAATATTTCTTTTTTGTTGTTGACTAGTAATCCATTGATGAATATTTCAAAATTTGTTTCTCCATTCTCATTTTGATGAGCATTTGGGATGTTTCCAGTTTGGAGCTCTTATGAATTAAACTGCTGTGGGCATTCTTATGTAACTCTTTTTGTGCATTTGTTTTCCTTCCTGTTGAGTAAATACTTAGAATATGAATTAGTGGATCATATACTAAGTGCGTGTTTAAGTTTATAGGAAACTATCAAACTGTTTTCCAAGGTATTTGTGTCATTTTATGCTTCCACCAGCAATAACAATATATGAGAGTTCTGGTTTCTCCAAATCTTCCCCAACATTCATTGTTATCTGTTTTTTTTAATTTTAGCCATTCTAATGAGTGTACAGTGACACCTCATTATGGCTTCAATGTGCATTTTCCTGAAGACTAATGATTTGGGGCCTTTTTATCTGCTTATTAACACAGATGTATTTTTTCTTTTGTGAAGAATTTGATCAAGCTCTTTGTCATTTTCAGCCATGTGTATTGAGTATGCATATATCAGACATACGCCTTGTCTATAACTTTTCCCATTTCTGTGGCTTTCCTTTTCATTTTTTTCAAGATTTTCTCCTTGTTTTCTTGTGTCACTGACTTCTGCTCTTATCTTTATTTCATTATTCTACTTAGTTTGGGTTAATTTTCTATTATTCCAGATTTTTAAATTAGAAGCTAGAATATTGATTTTATGTCTTGTTATTTTTCTTGACAGAAGTATTTAAAGTTGTAAATCTATACTTGATACTTCTTATCTGCATCTTCGATATGTTGTGTTTTCATTACCATTCAGTTTGAAAAATTTTGCTTGTGATTTCTTCCTTGAGCCACATGTCACAAAGGAGTGTGTTGTTTATTTTCAAAATATGGGGATTTGAAAAAAGATATCTGATTGCTGTTGATTTTTAATGTATTTTAGTTACGGTCACCAAAACGCACTATGTACATTTCAGTCTTTTGAAGTTTACTGAGACCTATGTTATGGCTCAGGATATTGTCTTGGTGAATGTTACATGTGCAGGGAAAGAGTGTGTGAATGTGTAGTGTCTCCACTAAGGTTTTAAAATTTCTTTGTTTCTCTCTAGATCTGTCAGCTTTTCCTTCAAGTGTTTCAAAATTGTGTTATTTAGGTCCATATACTTAAAAGGTTGTTATGTTTTTCTGATGATAGTTTCCTTCTGGTAATGGTTTGAATATACGTATTTATCTCTGAAAATACCTTGTTTTTTAAATTCAATCTGATGATCTCTGTCTTATAATTGTAGTGTTTAATAGATTTATATTTAATGCAATTATTTAAAGCATTATATTTGAGGCAAATATTTAATGACTATGATTAAGTTTAGATATAGCATCTTGGTATTTATTCTCTATTTGTTCCACCTTTTAAAATTTTAATTTTGTGCTGTTATTTCTTTCCTCCTTCATTTTTGTGTTCATTATTTTGGGTTAACCAAAAAAACCCATGTTTGGATCCCATTTTAACTCTTCTAAAGCCTTGATAAGTGTAACTTTTCAATTTCTTTTTCCAGTAGTTACTCTAGTCATTACAACGTAAATCTTTAACATATTACAGTCTGCTTAGAGTTCATATTGTACCACTTCAGGTGAAATGTAAGAACCTTATAAAGTATAATTCCATTTATACCTTTCAACCATTTTGTTGTTTTTATCATAAATTTTACTTCTACGTGCAGTATAACCATATAAGATAATGTTAATCATTTCTGCTTTAAACAGTCTTCTAAATAAATTAAAAGAAAAAAACCTATTTTTATATTTATCTACATATTTATATTTCCTGTAATTTTCATATTATTCGATACACCCTCCATTAGCATTTATATTCATTTAGTTCTGCTCCTTTGGCAATGTATTTTTTTAGTTTTTACTATCTCAAAACGTTTTAATTTTGATATCATTTGTATTGGATATGGAATCCTGTGTTGACACGCTTTAAGGAAGTCTCTCCATTGTTTTTGATGTAGAGTCAGTCATATTTCATACGTAATATGTTTTTCTCCCTTGGCAGCTTTTATTCTCTGACTTCTTTATCATAGGTTTTCAGCAATTTGCCTATGATACACGTAGGTGTAGTTTTATTTTTATTTATGGTGCTTAGATTTTAGGATATATAGTTTGAACTTTTTAAACAAATCTTGAAAAATTTTGACAATTATTTATGCCCAATATTTTCACTCTTCTCTTTTAGAGATGCAAATTATATGTATCTTAGATCACTTGAAATTATCCATCTCACTTAGGACCTGTTTGTTTTTCCTCATCTTTTTCTCTCTCCTTTAGGTAGAATAATTTCTATGTCTTCACGTTAACTGACCATTCATTTTATAGTTTTCAATGTGCTTTTAAACCCATCTAGTGCAGTTTTTCATTTCAGGTAATGTATTTTCCATCTTTGAGATTTCCACTTGGTTCTTTGTTACATTTTCTGTGTCTTTGCTGTGATTTTGTTTCTTCATACATTCTTCTTTTACTTTAATTTCTTATACATAATTGTGATTGCTAGTCAAAGTCCTTGTCTACCAATTCTAATATCTGGTCTTCTTCTGATCTGCTTCTATTGGCTGGTTGCTCCCTTCCTCCCTTGATCATGCATCATATTTTCATGCTTCTTCACTGTTTAGTGATTTTTTATTATATGTTAGATACTGTCGATGTTGTGCTTTAGGGAATGTGGCCCATTTTGTCTTCTCTTAATGGTATTGAACTTGGTTCCAGTAGGCAGTTAAATTACTGGGGGATCTTTTGATATCATGAGACTTGACTTCATTCTTTGTGAATGGTAATTCCATTTTTGCCCTTAGTTGTAAAGTGTGCCGATTAGTGTAGGATGCATTTCTGATTCCTGGTATGTGACCACTCTGGAGTTTCAACTGAAAGTGTAGATGCTCAGGGAATTCTCTCTTCTCTAGCCAGGCCAGAACTTTAATACCTCCAAGCACTAGGTGGCCTCTGGTATCTCAGATCAGCTCTTGGTCCAGTGGCTCTTATTTAGTCTTTTACTTAGTGCTCTTACGTAGTCCTCACAGAATCTTACCTGCTGATAATATGATAAACAGCTATGCTCTTGTCCAAAGACTTGCAGGAAACTCCCACACAGATTATTTTTTTGAGGATGATTAGCCCTGAGCTAACATCTGCTACCAGTCCTCCTCTCTTTTGCTGAAGAAGATTGGCCCTGAGCTAACATCTGTGCCCATCTTCCTCCACTTTATATGTGGGACGCCTGCCATAGCATGGCTTGATAAGCAGTGCATAGGTCTGTGCCTGGGATCAGAACTGGTGAAACCCTGGCCACTAAAGTAGAGCACATGAACTTAACCACTGTGCTACCAGGATGGGCCCCACATAGGTTTTTGATGTCTTCCTCTGTATTACATTTCTATTGCTGTGTAACCAATTACTACAAATTTAGCAGCTTAAAACAATACCCGTTTATTAGTTCACTCATTCGTTAGTTCACAGTTCTGGCATGGAGTGGCTGGGTTCCCTCTCAGGGTCTTATAAGGCTAAAATCAAAGTTCTGACAGGGCTTTGTAAATATCTGAGAAAAAGCATACCAGGAATGGGTAACAACAAGTGCATACTTGTTGCATACTGTCAAATACATTATCTCAGCTGGATGAAAACACACATACATACTTATAGAAATATGATATTCCTTTGGGAATGCAATTTGTGTGAGGAAGTTCAATCACTTAAAAAGCTTTATTTCCATATATAATCCTAGTGGGTATCACCAACAAGAGATATTTTTGTATATATAGACTGTCAGAACGCATATACCCTTCTCTTTGCTATCTGCGTGCACTGCCAAGGTAATACATTCAGTTCTATGGCTCAGACATTTTGTTATGCTCAAATACAGAACATATTCAAATATATTTCTTCAGATTCAGTTTGTTTTCCTCTGACTTTTAAGCTAACATATCTGATGCTCTATTCAGGATATTATCTGACTTGACTAAGAAGCAAATCAAAATTAACATGTCCAAAATCAAACTCTCGATAATCTTCCCCAACCCACCCAACAAAAGAATTTATCTTACCCAGGTCTTCCTTACCTTAGTATATGACAATCTGTTATTTCTGTTGCTCAGGCTAAAAACAAGGAGAAATCCTTGGCTTCATTGTTTCACAACCGTATTATACTATAAGCAAATCTTATTACCTTTGCTTTCAATCTTGAATCCCATCAAGCAGCACGATTTGTTGGTTCTACTTAAAAATAAATTCCAAGTTTTACCCTTCTAATCTCCTCTGGAGCTACCACACTGGGGCGAAATCACCAAATCATTACAACAGACTCCAAACAAGTCCACTGTTTATATTCTAGTCCACAATGCTGACAGATGATTCCTTAAAAATATAAATCATAATTCCCCTGCTCAAAACCCTCCTATGTTTCCTTACCATACCTAGAAAAAAATGCAAATCCTTAGTAAGATTTACAACAACCCATATGATTAGCTGCTAGCTACTTTTCTAACTTTATCAGCTCCCTCTCTCCCTCTGTCTTGCTCCGTTATAGGCACACTGATCTCCTTACTCTTCCATTAACAAATCTAATGTGCTCCCACCCTAGGGACTTTACATTTGCTAGTCACTCTCTTTGGAAAGTTCTTCCCAGAAATTCATGATTCTCTTCCTCATATCACTAAGGTTTCTGCTCACAAAGAGGCTTACCATAACCATCCTATCTAAAGTAGCAATCCTTTTACCCTGCTTTATTTTTCTCCTAGCATTTTTCACCTTTTGACAATATATTATACCTCTATCGGTTACTTGTTTATTGTATTCCTTCCCTACTACCATGTAAGGTGGATGAAGGCAGAGACCTTGTCTGTCTTGCTTAGTGTTGCATCCCCAGCAACTTTAACACTGTCTTGTAGGCAGTCAATAAAGAAGTGCATGGATGACTAAATGTTTTTCTCAATTCTGTGACCACTGAGCATCAGAGCATTTACTCTCTGATAAACTGGGATTACGTTCTAGATCAAAGGGCAAGTAATTAAGCCTGATTTTTAAATACAGGAAATTTTAAGAAAGAATTGTAGACACTGTTTTTCTTTTCCCTTTCATTGCAGATATGCAATCTCTTCGAAAGAGCGCACAAAAGCTGTTATATTTTGTTTAACATAATAGATGTCGACTATTAATGCCATGTGTTTCATGAGAATGGTGGTGCCAGCATTTTTAAGACCTATATAAAGAATTTTCTAGAGGATTTCCCAGCAACTATTCCTTATCAGGGAATTGCTGCTCTCCAATACATTCTCTCATTTTTTCTTTATGAACAAACTTTCAAAATTATTATCACTATCAAACACAGATATGTGCGTCTGGTATGTTCTTTAAATAACAAAATGCTGACTCCTGTAATAGTTCATGAGATGCAAGACAGACGTGGAGTCACCATAGGTTAAATGATCTCTTAGAAGGAGCTTCTGTTTATAAGATTGAATCTTAGGTGGTAAGGTGAGTACAATTTAAATTCTTTATTATTCCTTTTTTTTGTTTGCATTATTGCGCTTTTCTCTTTTACAGATGAAACACTTCACTAGGTTTATTGTATTTGCTAATTAGATTGGCAATTACCAATTAAGTTAAATTTCAAAATACCAATCAAATTTGATATCTTAATTTGTTACATTATCACTAATTAGCATAGAAGTTTTTACTTAATGGATTATGTGTAAATTAAGGCAAGTCAGTTCATTTTTTAAAGCCTACATATATTTTGCTCATTGACATGGTAATCATTAGCTTATATTTAAATTTAGTATGTCAAGTTAGTAAAGAGTCACGTGACAGTTCAAGTCTGTGTGAAATATAGGAAAAACTACTAGGATAAACAAGAGTTAAGTCACTTTAAAATTGTCCAATTTCATCCAAGTTTGAGTTAGGAGATGAGTATTATGTGATCATGTTTTTAAAGACAGATAAATTAAGTCCTTGAATAAGAACAAGCAGAGCCTAAAATATATTAAAAATATGCAAAGAACACTTTTTAGGAATGTGGGCTTCTCATAGGGCAGTTACCAATTGATACACCTTTTCGTGGGGTAGTAGCTGAGGATGGATTGGTCTCCCAGAGGCATGTAAGTGAAATTTCAATTTTTAAAATTCTCTTTGGGTTTTGACAACGGAACTTTGAAAGTTATTCAAAAATTTATTTCTTTTTACTGACTTTTAACAAATATTTTGTGAAGAATTCTACTGCCAGATGTTTTCTTATTGTGCTATTTGAGATGCATCAAAGAAGATATATAAAATCTTAGCAGCATGATAAAATAGATATGCATCTGTAGTATAGACAATATCTTATAAAATGACTATAAATTGCTTAACTACATTAACACTTTACTACATTTATCACATTAACTAGAGTAACTAACGTTAACATGCTTTTGTCTGACTATATTTACTTCATTTAATGGTTATTTTAGTCAGGCACAAGAGTTTATATTATTCAGCATAGTTCTCTATTTCTGGGCCAAACAGGAATATGAGTAGAAAGAAATACAACCTTCGTCAATTATAAACTTGTATAAATCCTGAAATTGTGCTCTGCCTCGCAAGACTATTATTTCTTCATGCACTCTAGCTCGTTGCTCTCAGTTATGACCTTAGTATGGGAAAAGATGATGCAAATTTACAAATGAGTAAATACACGTATTTTAAGATACTAATAATTAAAAAGGAGGTCTACCAACCAATTTGGACAAAAGTACACCTTTCTGTTTTCTGTATCTCAGTTTAGTTATTTGTGTATACCTATTCCTGAGTGATTGATATTTATGTATCTATCTTTTTGCAAAAGGATCTTATGGAATCATCTAAGGATCTGGCCGGCAAATGGTCAAGCAGTAGGTCTGCAATCTACTCTTTTCTTTAGTTGGAACTTCTGGGAAAGAAAGAAGTTGACCCAGTCTAATCTTGTAAACATGTTAATAACAGGACTTTTGGTAAACAAACTGATAATACCCGCTACTGGGAGAGTCCATGTCTATAGGATGCTTTTAGGAGGTTGGACCAGATTGTCTACAATAGCTCATGGTAAAAAAATATAAAATTTTGTATTTATGGGACAGTTCTCTGGAAAATGTTCTATAACCTGTGTAACCAAGTGAATAAAAGGTGCAGGTGTTTTATGATCCAGACCTCTCTACTGTGTAAGGTATGTAGTTGCATACATTATTCTTGATCTCTCCTTGTTGGCCTATGTCTTGAGATTATTTATATCCTCAAAACTATTAGTAAAGCTATATTACTGGGCTGGACCTCTGATTCATGTAAGTGAGGTTTGACAATTTCATCTTTTGTGTTATTACAGTATGCATCTAATATTTTAAGTTAACTATACGGCAGAGTAAGTATAAAGAAAGTTATGTGGTTGGATGAAAAATACAAAGTCACAACCATTTAAAGTGGCTATTATTTAAGCATATGGGAAAATGACAAGATCCTGGTTTTGAGCACAAATATTCTTAAAAATTCACCTTTTATTTAAGAATCCAAAGTAAATGCAATCTAAAGATCCTTTATCTACTAAACCTAAGTATAAATCAATTCAATTTTTATTAGGATTTGTGGAAGAAGGATTACAATAAAAAAACCATTAACTTTTTTCCTGGACAGAGGGTACACGAATAGGAAAGGAAAAACTCAAATTAAAATATTAACTTCATTCATTTATTTCAATACTATAATATATCCACAATATGCTTTAGGTTTTGATCTTCTCTTTCATTTTACTTTTAGTATTTTATATCTTAGTTTTTTTCTCTCACTTTTAGCCATAGACTCTTGTTTTCCTTCAACCATATTCATCTCCTGCATATTTCTCTCCTTATAAACAGCCTCTATTACATTCTTGAGTGTGTTGCATGTGTCTTTCTGGATATGTTTATGTCTGTACACGTATAAATGCATCATCTGCATAAATTTTTACATTTCTTTTTTTCTCTCTTTTTTTTAAGTCCAATAGGCCATTATATTAAGTAAACTGCTTTTTTTCTTTTAACAAATTATATTTACTATCGTTAAATATAAGCTCTCAAAAACCAAAAGCTCAATATTCAGGGAGATACCACTTCCACAATTTTGATTTTGATGAGAGATTTTCCGTAAAATCATCCGACTACTTTCCATTCTCTCTGCCTCTGCCTTCTTCCCACCCTGCCCAGCTCTCCCCAGCAGGAGAATGACCGAGCTGACCAGGCTCCCAGGGAACATGAGCTAGCGTCTACTTCTTCATGTTCTAAGTCTTCCCAGGTCATCTGTTAAGCCCTCGGGGGAAATCTGCCTGAGACTATTATCCAATGTTTGACGAATTATGTCTAACACTGAGATTTACTCCTGGATTGAATATTTCACTCTCAGATTAGGCTATGTGCCCTAACTGACCCCTTGTTTGTGGTAATAACATTATTGTACTCAAGTATCAATCTGTGCAGGAATAAGGTGAGAAAGAGGTGAGGAATCTAACTAATTATTAGATTCCTTTAAAGACCTCGGTGAATCATTATTTATTTAACGTATCAGTGGACAACTAGGTTGTTTCTAGATCTCTGTTACATATTTGTGTGATTTTTCTCTGTAGGCTAAATTTTTAAAGTTGAAACTGCTGAGCCAACTATTATTGCACATTTAAAATTTTTATAGATATTTCCAAGGTGCTATCTAGAATTTTCTCTAATTTATACTCACAACAATAATGTATAAAATGATGTTTTTTGCTATGATATCTGAAAAGTTGATTATTCATTTTATTTTGATAGGGTTGAGCAAAGTATTATACACTTACGGTCATCTGTAATTTTTTTGTAAATTTCATATTTATGTCCTATAACATATTTTTCTATTTTTCTTTTAAAAAAAGTTATTTGTAAAGGTTTTTTTATATTAAAGAAACTTAGTCTCTCTCATTGTATGTTTTACATATGTATTGCAAATAGAATATTTTGAGTTGTCATTTATTTTTGACTTATTATTTATATATGTGTTTTTAACTATCATATGTTCTTAATTTTTATACTGTTTAATTTCTCACAGTTTTTCTTTATGGCTTAAGGATATCAGGTTTAGAAAATCCTTTTTTTTTTACTTCAAAGTTATACAATAGCTGTCATTTTCTTAACTTCCACAATTTTCTCTTCATTGAACAGGAAAGTGGGTATGATATAATGAGCTGTTTTCAAATTTTTTCTTCCTATAAAAGTTGAATAATGTTTGAGGTTGGATCTGAGATAGCAGAGAGTGAAATAAGTTGAGCCATCTTAAGCTCCAAAACAAAACAAAACAAAAAATAAAAAACAAATGCAGAAAAAAGATTGCATAAATTAGAAGTCTTGGAAACACATAGGGGTCAGAAGTATCTGTGATAAGGAGGAGTTGATAAGCCTCTCCAAGAAAGGATAGTTCAAAAGGTTGAGTGTTTCCTGCTGTGTAATGCAGCCAAAGAGGGAAAGGTCTGATAATAGAACATATTTTCCTTGACACTGAAGGATGGGAAGATTGCGTCTACTTTCATTGCAATTTGCTCTGATTTCCAAAACAGCTTTAAACATAATGCTCGACTTTGTGGCTCACTTAGCAATGATTCAGTCTTATACAAGCATAAGGAATACCTTAATATCCCAAATTTACTTATTCCCTGCTAGCAAATTATACAATAAATACGGAATATTTAAGTCTAATTTGTAATCAACCATTGTAACTTTAGATTGGAATTAGCTCTCGAGTCAAACTAGATCATCATTTTTGAAAATTTTAACCAATTTAATATTTTTATGTGTTTAATGTTGGTAATTAGTACAATGATTTAACATATATATAAAATTTATATATATATATATTTTATTTTTTTGCTGAGGAAGATTCACCCTGAACTAACATCTATTGCCAATCTTCCTCTATTTTGTATGTGTGTTGCTGCCACAGCATGGCTGCCAAAGAATGGTGTAAGTTTGCGCCCAGGAACCAAACCCAGGCTGCCGAAGGCTAGCACACCAAACTTAACCACTAGGCTACAGGACCAGCCCCTAAAAATTTATGATTTTAAAATCAAGTGTTTTGCATTCATTTGATTAAAAATTTAAGTATAAAATATTACGCACTAAAAGTACTAGAGGAAAATTTTTGTGATTTTTGGTGAGAGACAGGAAGTAATAAAGAAAAGCCAGAAGCAGTTTAGGAAAAGTAGACACAGTTAATTATATGGAACTAATTTTATTATTTTATCTTATTTTGGTATGGGAAAAAACTCCCATAAAATTTTATATAACAAGTAATAGAATAAATATTTAAAATGTATATTACAGTTAGAAAGCTAATACCCCTGGTACAGAAAATACCTCAGAGTGATAAGAAGAAAACCAATCCCTTCCTAAACTGGCAAAAGTTTTCAGTGATCAATTTAAATTAGAGGGAGACAATAGTCAAAAGATTAATCATAGGAACCTAAACCATCTTTTAAATAATGTCTGTATCAGGGAGAGATATTTTATTTTATTTTACCAAATATTTTGAAAAACGAAGTAGAACTACAATCTCCAATTCTGGTGATAATGTAAAGAAATGGACCCTCTAATACGTTTTTAATAGAAATAATAATTGCTACTGGCTTTATGAAATGTAAATTGCCTCTACCTTTAATATTAAAAGAAATACACCAGCCACCTAACATTTTTCCCAGAAATCCTACTTTCGGGACTCTATCATATAGAAGTCAGTGAGATTATGTATGGACATAGAGTGTATAGATCGAGAGAGGGGAGTGGTATATGTGTGCATCTAGATGTACATGCAGATATACACCTCTGTCTATCAGGAATAAATAGGGGCCGGCCCTGTGGTGCAGTGGTTAAGTTTCCATGTTCCGCTTTGGTGGCCTGGGGTTCACCGGTTTGGATCCCGGGTGCAGACATGGCACTGCTTGTCAAGCCATGCTGTGGTAGGCGTCCCACATATAAAGTAGAGGAAGATGGGCACGGATCTGAGCTCAGGGCCAGTCTTCCTCAGCAAAAAGAGGAGGACTGGCAGCAGTTAGCTCAGGGCTACTCTTCCTCCAAAACCAAAAAAAGATAAATAGATATATACATATATATATCGCAGCATTGGTTTCCTGAAAAGATATTGGCAAAAGAATGGAATGCCTATCAGTATTACCAAGACAGAAATCATTAGTGTGGTGTAAAGATATTGCATAATATTATGAAACTATTACAAAAAAAAGAGGTAGCTCTATACTGTAAGGGAAAAAGCAAACAAACAAAACAACAAACAACAGTTTGAGAACAATTTGAAAAGTATGATTACATTTTGGTAAAACAGCAACAAGGCTCCTGAAGTGTGTGTTTGTGTGTGTGTGTAAGTGTGTGAGTATGTATGTGTGTGCGTATTACTATTATGGAAGGAAACATATCAGGCTGTTAATATTTGTTAGAGTGTAGACGGGCAGGGAATTTACAGGTGGGAATTCTAGAAGAACTTACTTTGTACATGGTTTAAATGTTTACAGAGAATAGATTTCTACCATTGCAAATATTGAAGAGAAATTTAATATAAGAAATGTGGAAATAAAAGACAACTGGGATAAAAGTAAATAATTAAGAAAATTAAAACAAGAAGATTTTTAAAAATTATTATTGTTATTATAAACAAAAGATTATGGATCCTTAATTTTTCACCTTTTATTTAAAAAAAAGTTTACCCTATAAATAATGTTAGTAAATAATTCCATCATGAATTGGCCATTTCCACAGAACTATTTAAGGAAAAATTTAAGCATGTGTGGTGCTACTGGAAAATACATGACAAAAATATGTTTCACCTATATAGGATTTTTCTTCTAATCTATGCTGGAATGCATTCATCCTTCCATTTAGTTTTCAAATTGAGCTTAAATGTATGGATAATTAAAGGGTTAACAATATGCTGGCTTCGAAGTTCAATTCACACAAATTACGGAACAGAGCATTTGAATAGAATATCATTTTAAACTATGTTTTCTTCCAACTAGGATGACTTAAAATGAATCTTATAATTTTCTAAAGTTAAAAAGAATTATATCCAGACATTACTGATATTCTAGTTTGGTAGTATAAAGTATTTTTAAAGCAAATGGACTCCTTCCTTCCTTCCCAGGGATAACATTTGTCACAGTCTCAACTCGGGTAGACCTGAAACTGGTTCAGTTCAGAACCCCACCTAGAGATATTGGCGCTTCCATCGTCCCTACCTCCTGTTCCCACACCCTCACTAGGTGGTAAGATGCTAAATGGACAGGGGAGAAGGGAAATGTAAAAAACATAGATTCATATAGCAAAAGTTTGTTCCAGTCACATCCAGTCTGAATAACAGATAAAAGCAGAAATGACTTGCTGTTCTCCTGAGTACCTTTCCCAGAAGTGCCACATATCAACACTTTTAAAGTAAATGTTGACAGGATGGTTATTAAAACTATAGAAGTAGAGGAAGTGTGTAAAAGGAAAACGTGGAGGCTGTCAGAGGATGGTGCTATTCATACCTGCTTCTCCCCCGCCAATCAATTGCACTGGCCCTGCTGAGACCTATCCCTTGGCTCCGTTCCTCTGATGACAAGACCTGACTCTCCTAAATCCACTCACCCTTCCCCACCCAAACACCACCAAGGAACCTGGAAAAAAAAACACTGTTAAAAATGAAGCACAGAAATCACTGTTTAATTGTTAGGCCTAGCAAATAATAGTTTTCTTTCGTTTTTGGAATTTGGAGAAATCTGAAATTGCAAATGTTTACATGAAGTATCCTTCTTTATTAACTGTTCTTCAATTATATTCTTTATGCCTTATTAGATTGGTGGCAGATGTTCATTTATTTGCTTATTTATTCATTATTTCAAAATTTACTCAGTGTATTAGTCAGAGTTCTCCAGAGAAACAGAACCAATAGGACACACACACACACACACACACACACACACACACACAGATTTTAAGGAATTATCTCATGTGATTGTGGGAGCTAGCAAGTCCAAAATCTTTATGGTATCCTGGCAGGCTGGACACCCTGGGAAGAGTTGATGTTGCAGCTTGAGTCTAAAGACAGTCTGGAGGCAGAATTCCTTCTTCTTCAGTCTTTTTCTCTGAAGGCTTTCAACTGATTAGATGAGGCTTACCCACATTATGGAGGGTAATCTTCTTTACTTGAAGTCTACCGATTTAAACGTTAATCACATCTAAAAAATTGCCTTCACAGTAGCATCAAGACTGGAGCTTGACAAACATCTGGGCATCACAGCCTAGCCAAGTTGACACATAAATTTAACCATCACACTGAATTTCAAGTACAAGAAGCCTAAAAATCTGTTGAGCACATAACCTCATGGTAGAGATTGAAAGTGGAGGGAAGGGGAGTTGAGGGACACACACAGGGTCAACTAACTAGATTGCAATAGGAGAAGCAAAGTAACAGATAACCTACAAGATGTGCGGGGAGCTGAGAGTAGGCAGTGAATAATTGTGCTTGAACAAAAGAGGTGCATCAACGCTCAAGATGCCTTCCTCTTGTCCAGAAATTTGACCCGGAAGAGCAATTGCTCTAGTCAGAGAGAAATTTAAAGAGATGTGTAAATCTCCACCTTGGGGCTCATGTGGAACGTGTTCTAGGCTCAGTTCCAAAATATTTGCAAACTTAAGCTGGGATTCAATTTTGTAGTGAGATCTAATATGCATTGGGATCTTTCTTAGTTTGAGGCGTTGTCTTTAAAAATCTCTTTCCCCCAGATATATTTTATTTTATAAGCGTTATATACGACTATTTGATTAAATGTGCAGAAGTTTTGGAAACTTGTTTTTAACTGCTTTAGACTGTGAGCTATGCGGTTTTTCCATCTGAAATTTTCATAGTAGAATCTTTGCTTCAGCAAATCCCAAAGTTTTTTTGCTGCAGAGTTTGGCAGCTAGGTTCACTCTGAGCACAGTGGGCTGTCTTTCTTCAGCACACTGCATTAGACAAGCAGTTTTACACCCAGAGGGTTTTTGGAGTTTCTTTGTTCAGCAAAGAATTGAATTATATTCCTGAAAGTGGATCTATTTCTTTCAAGGCTTAGTTTAAATGATCGTTGACAAATCAAGCTAGACACTAATTAGCTCTCCTATTGAAATTAGCGTATTTCATATGTATTAATGTGAATATCAGAGGAGACACGCTGTCAATCTAGATTTCATAAAGGAATGTTACATACCTTCCAAATAATTTATACTGGCAAAAGTTTCTAGAATCCTATCTCATCCGGAATTATCTTCTCCTTGCTCTTTGTGGTTTGGTCACAATGGCCTGTTAGTTTGTTGATCTCTTCAAGACTTTTCCCATCTTAAGGCCTTTGTATTTCCTGTTCCATTGGGCCTGGAACACTATTTTCTTATTTCTCCCGTGACTTGAATTTCCACATCCTTCAAGTCTTAAATTCTATTCTACCTCCTAAGAGAATCTATCTTTGGCCATCTCATCTCATCCTCCTCATCACCCATTTCTCATCTGTGGTTCACTTCTCTATCACAGTACAGGCTATTTCCATCAAGGCCCATAGCATAATCATAAATTATTTTGCTTATTTATTTATTTCCTCAAATAAAGTCTATTTTCCCCACTAGAAAGTATAGTTCAATAGAATAGGTACCTTGCCCGTCTTTTTTTCACAGCTGCATCCTTAGCACAAAACATGAACCAATTCATATTCTTTGATGAAATAATGGAAGCAAAACAATGTGTTCATGACAGTGAAACAAAATTTTATTAAAAGTAAGTTTCTTCGAGAAAGTCAAGTATGTAATAAAGTTATAATTTCAGCTTTCTTTTAAATGAGATGTCAATAACCATATGCATCAGATTCCAAGTAAATGTGAGATAGACGGCCATACACAGAATGTACAAAGGAAATGGTCCACATCTTTGGACCCTTTGGCCATATCAAGGATACAAGAAAAAGTCAGATTGCAGGGAAGGCAAGAAGACTTTATAAAGTTATTTCTTTGTGGAATGTTGTTGCTTTACTGGTCACCTAACCTGCCACCTCATTCACCTCTCTCAAACCTAGAGAGGCTGATAACAAATAAGATCAGTCTGAAGGTTGGAAGATATGTAAAACTGGAGCTGACTCAGCCCAAGAAATCCAAAGTCTCCTGGGAAGCAGGATGAAAATGACATCTTTGAGAATGACTTAACATTCTCAGAAATTCTCATTGCTGGAAGTGAACACATATTCCTGACACTTAGAGAGGAGTTACAAACAATCATTCAGAATTAGAGTAGAGACACCTGCGCCCAGGTCAAAGAATTGACAGAAGGGTCTCTAAACGTGGAACTCTCTGAAGGATCTAAGAAACCCCACAAGAGAAGGTGTCAGCTTTAAACATCCACCAAGCCCATAGAGCATAAAGCCACTCATCCAGGGAAAATGATGAGGATGAAGTAAGAATTGCCTTTGCTGTGTTTTACCTTTTCTTGCTATCTCCCCCACCCTTCCCATAACATTCCCCTCCATGCTTCCTTCAACCTTAGCCAAGGTCCATTGCTTCAGTTGGAAGAGGCAGAGCAGAAGAACAGGGAGAGTGCAGATGCTGAACTCACCTCTTTCCACAAAGGCAGGCAGTATCTATTATAAATCTTATCTTGGAAGGTGTTGATTTGTTCTAGTTTTGAATGGAGATTAAAGCATTTGAATAATAGCTATGTTGTGCTGCAACTGGAGGAATGTCTACTGACTAAGATGAAGCTGAGAATTCATGGGATCTGACTAAATATGCATTCATGGGAGGAGAAGATCACCCCCACTGAATAAGTTTTAAAGGGTCAGAGAGAGACATAATTCTGTGTTGATCTCATCTCATGAATCAGGTATTCCAACATACCAGTTACAGGAAATTTTGTTATCCTAATTATTCTTTTAGAATTTATGGCTGAAATTTGTCTCTCTTTCAATCTATTTTCCATACAACAGCCATGATTTAAAAGCTCAAATTAGATTATGACAATCCCCTGCTTAAAACCCTCCAATTACCCTTTAATGCCTTTAGAATAAGATTTAATCTGACCATAGCATATAGGATCTATATGCTTTGGCTGTTGCCCAATACACTGACACATTTCCTTTTACTCAGCCCTCCAACCCTTGTTCTTCAAACACATTGCCTTACTTTTTATACTTAGACTATGTTAGGTTCATTTCTTCAGAGAGTATTATTTCTACAGCCTGAAATGCTCAGGTTCCAGATTTCATGACTATTTCTGTAGACACTCAGGTCTTAGCACAAATCTTCTCTCTGCAGTGGGACCTTCTCTGACCTCATAATTTAAATTAGACTCTTTATCCCTGGCCCCCTGTAGGCCCACTCTACCATCTTCTCTTTCATCAACTAGTTTGACGTTCTTCATACGATTTATCATTATGTGAGATTATTTGTTTGTTTGCTTGTTATGGTCTGTGGCTTGCATCAGATTATAAATTGCATGAGAGTAGAGAGTAAATTGATTTTGTTTACCACTGAATCCCCTGCAACATAGTATGTGCTCAACACATTTTGTTGAATGAAGAATTGAAACCAAAACATTTCTTTAATTAAATATGAAATTACCAGATAGTTGAATTTATTTTTGTTTTAAAGCAATTTGATTGTGATCTTGTGAAAAAGTCATGTATGCGTAACTCATTAATTTGTTTTTCTTGATGCCATAGAAGCTTTAAATTTGTGTCTTTATTTTTGAGATAGTTGAATGTTTATTGTTGGGATAGTTCAATTAGTCATGTATAGACTATGTCAAATGTATTGGTAAAATATAAAAAGTTAAATGTTACTAATTTTTTACACAATGTCAAACATTTAAGTATTTTTAAACAGAGTAGACTTATGTTTATCTGAAACAGTTGGCCAATAACAGCCCAGATCATAGAATATTCTGGTTAAGTAAGTGGTATCATGTATAATAGGCATCGATGAATAACTTCTCTGGAATCGGGTTAAAGAAACTGAATATAGATTAGTCTATGGTTTTGATAACTCTAAATGTACTTGAGAACTTTGCTGAACATCATTGGGAATACTGTAGAATTATAAGTATGGGTGCTTGTCAGGGGCTTAGGATCCTCTTCATTCTTAAAAGCTCTCTTATTCCTACTTCCCAGCTTCTAATAAGTAAAACATTACCCAGGGGTGGGGTTGGGGTTGTGGGAGCACTGAATTCCATGTTTCTTATGCTAACATTGAAAGTGCCACATAATCTTAACAAAACATTCTAGGAGTAGAAGGAACTGATTCTTCATAGAAAAGTCTTATCTCCTTCTTTCATAGGAATTGTTTAATTTTAGTTTCGTCTCCCCTGCAGTCTGCAAACTTCCAGAGCTGGATTAGTCCACTGTCTAACTGGAAGGATGAGATATGAGTGTGCCTAGTGAGCATCTAAGCAGAAATGCTACTAGAGTTCTAACTTGCTCTTGTCAGTAGTTAAATGTTAATCTCGTAACTTGCTGTATATTTATAAATGTCTTCTCAATATCACTCAAAGAATGAGGCAGAAAACATTGTAAAATGGTACAGTGGCTCTTTATCTACCATTTTATGGTTTTTATTATTTAAGTAAAACTTGATCTTATTTCATCATCTGTAAAAACATGGAAAAGAAAGCACCAATATCCAAGGTGATTTTGCCTGAGGATCAAATGAGATAATGTGTGTACAAGTGTTTTGTCCCAATAGGAGGTTCTATTTACATTTAACATGCCTTACACGACATTGCATTCCAATTAAATTTTTTTATTTTGCTTTCCCACAGTGGTGAGTGTTAGGTTATTAGGTGAGGCAAAAGGTTTTACTAATTAATGAAAGATTTTATTATTAATAAAGTGTTTTATTAATTTTTCGTATTTACCTCAATATTTAACAATGATTTTGGCCTGATACTTGAGAGAAGAGAAAGAAAGAGAGCTGAAAGAGGAATGACACAGATCCAAAGTGGTCTTTAAAGAGAAAGAAAAAACCCAAGTTATTTATGGGTGATAAAATATGAGTAGTTCAATATTTTGAAAATATTTTTAAAACTTGTATTTCATTTTCTTTTCTTAGAAAATTGGACAGTGGAAAGCAATTCCACCTGTAACTGGCTATAATGCCCTCAGCAGAAGTGTAGGTATATGCCGCCACCACAGGGAAGAGCAGGACTTGGAAGAAGTTTTGGCCAGAAAGGGAGATGCACAAAAAACCTACACCATTTGGCCTTCCTGTAATTGTGAAAAGAATTGGGTAGAGAGGGAGGAAGTGTCCATTGAGACATTTTTGTCAGGATCTTTCTGCTCTGTGCCAAATTTCACTTCCCATATGAGGCTCTGTGAAGAGACCTGCTCTCAGCATTTCCTGACAGAGCCTCGTGGCGCACTTGTGTGTCAATCAGCTAGCACACAGATATAGTGCCCCCAAGCCATCCTTGGATTCCACATAGTGTGAAAGGCTCAGAAATTCCTCCATGCCCTGAGGAGGGGTGAGGCAATTGCTGAGTCTGAGTGGACAGATAGCCCTAGGTAACCACTGAGAGGCGGGGAGTAATCCTGCTGTGAGGCATTGGGGAAGGCTAGTTTTGTTTGGAAAAGATGAAAATCACAGCCAGTACTCAAGTTGTCTGTGCCAGGAAGTACTGAATCAAGGGACAGGGTGGGAGTGTGTGTCGGGGAGTGCAATGCTCACTTGTCCTGATCCATCTAAGATTCATCCCACTTGTTAACCAGCCCCAGACTTCAGCACTGGATTCCAGCATCACATCCAGTGTACAGGTGACAAGAGGCCTCGTCATGGAAATCAGAGGAGCCAGAGGATGGTTCAAGGTTTCATTCATGTAGATTTGGTATGTGTGCTCCCAACACAGGCAGTTACTTAAGGTCTTACTTCCTGTATATGCTGTAGATGACATCTCGTAAGAATATGGAGAAGGAAAGGAAACCTCAAAGATTAAACATTTCTGAAGGGGGGGGGGAAGGAGTTATCTACAGAGACTATTTACATTATTGGATGAGATTAAGTTTACCTGATTGGAATATCTATCTATCTATCTATCTATCTCTCTGTCTATCTATCTATCTGTCTGTCTATCTATCTATCTGTCTGTCTATCTATCTATCTGTCTGTCTATCTATCTATTGTCCATCTATCTCCCCACTCTCCCTCCCCAGTGCCCAGTACGATAGGTTAATATTAGCAAGCAGAAAAAAATGAGGATTATCTTTGATTATCTAAATGCCTCCCTGATAAATGCATTATCATAAATAGACTCATATTAATCTATTCTTCCCAAAAGCAAAAAAGAAATAGTTCTGTTTCTATTTTGACAATTTCTTCAGATGAACTTTAAAGTTAAAATTAGAATTGGTTGGAAGGAAAAGAGCATTTTAAGAAGAGATGGCTTTTAAAGAGGACACTTAAAATTGAACATAATCTACCATTTATAAAACTCTTCATCGTCATTCTACTTATTTGTTTAATTTTTTAAATATTAGTTTACTTTTTCAAAAATTTGCTGCAGAATAGGAAGTTATATTTGCTGTATACTTTTATCATTGCCCAATTATGTTTACAAGTGGAAATTATTTGGTCTTCCTATTCATCAGTCCTCTTGCCTCTGTTATCAAGAAACATAGAGTTAATGGTTTATTAAAAGATGCTTCCAAGAAATGTACTCTTTGTGGATGTTTGAGCGTAGCTGAGTAAGTTTGTAGGTTTGTTGGTAAATTCAGCAATTTAACAGCTCAATATTTTGATTTTTCTATCCTTTCCTTACTCGGGCAATTCCTTCCTGCACAACATGCTGCAGTATTTGTGATCCTTTTCTGAGCCTTGAGCAAAGCCTGCTATTGTGTTAATTTGAATAGCCCCCTCATGTCACCTCTCAGATCCTTCATCGGATATTCTCAATTCAACTTGCTATGGAAACTGGGATGGAGGTATGCATATTTGAAATCCATAGACAAATGAATTAATATATTTATTCAATAATTCCGTTTCCTCCTTGATTAAGTCATTTGCTAGAGATGCTAATAGAGTAACTTTGAATATTGTCCCTAAGCACCTGGTGTAGGTACTAACACGTAAATAAGCAAAAGAGCAGTACCCAAAGGAGAACAGCAGCGACAGCTGACAGGAAGATGCATCCATGCATAATGAAGAGCTGGATGCTTCTTGTTTTAGCTGTAGGACAGAAAAGCATGTCATACGTCTGTGAGGATGAGGCAAAGAAAAGGTTAATTGTCATAAGCTCATCTTTCTCCACAGTAACTGATGAATAATGAGATTCATTAGAATTATTTAGGTTATGGATACATGAAATTTCAGTTTTGTATTTCACCTGTAATTTGAGAATAATCCTACAGACAACACAGGAAGACCTATTCTTCATAAAGTTACTTAATTTAAATTCTTCAATTTAAATTAAATCATCTCTGTTTAATGACTTTTCTCAAACATAGATGGATATTTTAAATGCTTGAGAGTAGAGAACAATGGAGAAAAAGAAGATCCAGGAGAAAGGATAAAGGACTACAGAAAACAACACTTGTGTGTTTGCTGCAGTGAATTCTTAATAATTGTTATGAAGCCAGAGCATCAATATAAATTGAACACAGCCCAAAGATGTACTTGATAGGACTTTCAATTTCGTGGAGATATTAGATTCATTAATGAAGCAAACACTTACTTTGCACCCACTATGTACCAAACACTATAAAAAGGTGTTGAAAATAGTGTGGGGACCTGAGGTTGGCCACCCCAAGATATGTCTCTTTGGCATCAGGATTATTTGAGGCTGATTACTTTTGATAAACTGGGACAGGGAAGGAGGAATGGAACTTGCCCTTTGTTAGGACACATTTACGTTTGTAAGGTAAATCTCTATCTGTAAAAGGTGCCTCCCTCGCTGTACCAGGAAGAAGAAAGGCGATGACCTTCTCTCTAAAAACTCTTAATCAATACCAAAGGCAAAGACTTAAATCTGCATTTTATTGTGCTAGTCTGGTAACCTCCTGTAACTGACTTCCCTCCCCCTCCCAACTTTGGCATTTCTTTAAGGATTAAGCATCTTTCCTTAGGCTAGGAACTGATTGCTGCGCTCACCTGTGACCACCCAGCTCCAGACAATCGACTTGCCTCCTGCTACGCCCACCGAGATAGCAGACCACTACCTGCTGTGTCCATCAAACACTGGGCTGACAGGGCAATCTTGTGACTATTGTGGGAGGGACATTTCAATCACATGTGAAACACCCTGTTTGGGGGTATATAACCACTATGTGCACCCCACTTCTTTGGTGCCCTTTCTTCCTTCGGGGAGAAATGCCCCAGGCCATGGTTCCTCATAAAGCTTTGTTTAATTTTCTCTTGCTATTCTGTCTCATGTGAATTTAATTCGTTCTCAGGCCAGACGAACCCCCATTTGGGGAGAGGAAATGTCCTCCTCCCCTACAATAGAAAGTGAATGAGACGAAGACATCAAGTTCAAGGAACTCCAGTAGAGTAAGAGAGAGAGACCCATAGTAATGCTTACTGAGCATCAGATATTGTTCTTAGAGGGTTATGTGAATTAATTCATTTGGTTTTCACACTTACTCTGTGAGATAGGTGCTTTACTCCAATTTTACAGATGAGGAATCTCTGATACTGATCACAGAGGTTAACTTGTCCAAGGTGTGTGGTTATTCTGTTAGCCAGGAGAGTTGAGGCCAGGCTGCTGAATCTAAGAAATACTAGAATTGTAAGACCTTAACAGAATAAAGGTCTATCGGGTCTATTTCTTGCTCATGTCCTAGTTTCATATGTTCAGGAAACCTTCCTCAAAGTGGCAGCTCAGGGATTCAGGATGCTTCCGTATTGCAGCTACAACGCTATAGCCACAATATTGAGAATGTCTAGCTCTCAGGGTCATCATGGAGGGGCTAGGGAGAGTAAGGGGATTGCTCAGGAAGATTGTGATCAGCCCTGGAAATGGTGAGTATTGCTTCCTTCATATCATTGGTCATATCGATCACATGGTTGCGACTTACTATAAAGGAATCTGGGAAATATAGTTGTCCTATATTCTCATATGAGGAAATGGATTGTTGAACATCTGAGAAGTCTCTGCCTCAGTCAATGAGTAGCACAGTCAAGATTTCAACTTAGACAGACTTACAAGGTGACCCTCTTAACCACTAAGTGTTTCTTATGAAGAAATATTGATAGTACAATGTGGTAAATAAAGCTAAGTGGAGAAATAGACAAGGGAGAACAAAATGAGGCCACCTTGTAGCCAGCAAGCCTCATCAAACTCATACAAAATCACATGTAGCACAACCAAGTTTGGCATTTGTCCTTCTGAATGAACAAGATGATTTGTCAACACTGCACGTGTTCTAATATACTGTTTCCTTGTAAAGGAAAAATATTCTTGTGGCTTACCAGTCTTATTGCATAGTTTTATTATACTATTGTTTTTATCTAACCTAAAAAGGGGAATAAACTCTTCATGCTGCTTATTCTTCTTCAACTTTAAAACTAAAGTAAAAGTCACATATGAAATACAAGCATGTCTGCAAAACCAATAAAATTCAAATTAACATTAATTTAATATGACAGATAAGATTGTTTTGCTGAAACTAAATTGCAGTTCCCATTGTGACTATGATTTTGATTGCTAAATCGCAGTTCCTTTGAGTTTGGCATGACTCAACTGTTGATTGCCCTCTGTGGCTTCAAACTTTCTACTATTTTTTTCTGTCTAAAGAAGTGGGAAACATTTGTTCATGTAGCGCTTTCTGGTATCATTTGGTCTTCATTTGGCTTTGATGCAAAAAACAGTAGTATTTACATGTTAAGTTGGCCTCTATCTTATATTCATTTGCCTTTTACATCTAAAGTAGTATTACCTGGAGGCAGCATAGTTATAAACATAAATGCAAATATGGGCACTAAAATTATTTAACAGAACTCACAAATTTGCTATGGAGCCTGTAGATGTCTAGGAATACTTGGGGACATATAGGGACCTATGTACAAACTGATAAGAAATACCTTAGGAGGTGAGCTCTTTAAAACCAGAAAAATAGCTTCACTTGTTTTTTTTTTCTTTTTAAATAAATAATGGGTAAGTGTCTCCACAGAAGACCAAGAGCAGAGCACTATTTTTTGATCCGTGGAGGCTACTTGTAATTTTAGCCAGCCTGGAATTTAATTCTTCATTTCCGTGTCCTGGCCCCCTATTGTACCTGATTTGTAATCTTTATGCATATTTGACGTAAAATATTTTCTAAAATACATATGAAAAAGTGAAAAATGAGTTTGTTGAGCAGGCATTGTTAAATTTATAAGTTATAAACAATGCTAAATCATGAAATTTTGATGGATACCTGGAGTTATAGAAATTTCTAGTTTAATAAAAGTTCGGGGTCTTAGATTTTTAGAGATCTGAATTTCCTGCGAGCAAAAGAATATATTACTCAATGAGACAAGAATTCAAGCCCAAATGAAAATTTAAAGCAACTACCTCCATTTTATTCTTTTCTTTCCACATTTTCTTTTCTACTGTTAGTTCTGTTGGGTCTATTGTCAATAATGTTAGACTTTCATGTCCATTAAAAACACCTGAAGGGTTTAATAAACAAGGAGGAACTTGATCTGCTCTCCAAAGATTCTAATTAGACCTGTGTCAGGACTGAGGAATCAGCATTTTAAACAACCCTGGTTGTTTCTTGAACAGGTGCTCCAGGACTGTAGTTTTATAAACTCTCCCACATTTGGTTTGCAAATATAATGATGGGTCTGCAGCTGTGTTTGGGTGGAGGGGTTGAACACAGTTACTCTTCATAAGAGAGTGAGAAAAATTGTTGAAGAGGCAGTGGTTAGGGGCTGCGGATACACATTTGTGGAGATACAACTGGAGAACAGAGAAATCTCTGAGAATATGGAAAGCGGGAGCGCTTCTCGAGGTGAAATGAGTAGCGAAAAGTTGGGAAAGTCACAGTAGTATAGGAGTTGAAGAATTTCTAAGAACAGTAATTTATGACCATTGACTTGAAGGTTTTGTGTTGTTGTAATAAAAAACCTCCTTTGCTCCACCAGCTCTTTAGTGGAGACCACTGCACAAGCATGGTTTGCTTTGCTTGCGTGATTTTTTTTTAAAGAAATTGAGAAAGATACTCTGTCAGTGATGTGCTGGATCCAGCTTGTACCAGTATGGAAAAGCCAATTGTTTAAATTTCAGGGATTTTGTGAGATAGTTGTTAAACACAGCCATTATTAAAAATTAACATATAAGTTTATAAGCAAATAAATTACATTAAAAACAAAATTAATAAATACTAAAAACATATCACTTCCAAATTATTTTAATACATAGTACTGTCACCACTGCTTTTGAGGTTATGAATGTCAATCGTATCTGTGTGTATATGTATGTGTATATCCCTGTACTACTGCCTCTCTCTTACCAACTCCGCATTCAGTGACCTACATCTTGAAATCATTGCAGTGGGAGAATTTGCAGCATGAAAATTGTCAAATACTACAGAGAAAGACTTTTTTCTTTGTTTGTTTGTTTCATTTATTTGTTTTTTTGAGAGCTAGTTGCTAAACATCTACCTACACACCACTGACTTAGCTATTTTCTTTCCTCCCTTCCTCCCTCTTTCTCATGTTGCCTTCTTTTTCCCTCCTTTCCTTCCTTCCTTTCTCTCGCTATCCTTCCTTTCCCTATTTCTTTCCTTTTTGCCTACTTTGCTTTTGGCGACCACCTGCTTGTATTATGAGCCTGGCTACTTGGGATGATGTGATTCAATGGAGCATAGGATTTAGGGTAAGGCAATCCATTCCTCCACACGTTCTCTCCTCAGCCACAGATGGTTCAGGGAAATGTACTTGACTCGAGTCAGGCCAGTTACAGTTGAAACTTCTACTTGAAATTCCAGGATTTCTATTTTAGAGGCCTAGGAAATAGTCAATTTCTTTCCCTCTGGATGTGAATCTCTAGGTTAATAGCTCGGGGATTGCAGGAAGTAATTTAGTGGCTAAGAGGAAAGATAGCTTGAGAATGAAGCTAACACTGAAAAAGGAACAAAGAATACAAGAAAGTAAAGTGGGCTCTGATCTATCATTTGAGCCCTAGATTAATCTACATCTGGACTATTCACCTCCTTGAGCAAATAAATTGCTTTTTTTCATTAAGTATATTTGGGAGGGCTTTTCTGCATTTGTTATATAAAACCATCAGACTGAAACAGATTGAGCCCATGTCTTGGTCAAAATAGTACAAAAGAGAGATTATTTCTTTGAGCTGGTGAGATCGTCTACAAACTGGAGAAGCAAGAATCCAGACAGAGCTGTGGTGACAGCAAGGACACACATGGAAAAGAGAAATGGGGCTCTCAGACCTGGCACTGGTGGTGATCACGTTACTTACCATGTTTACCTTTCTTGTCCCTTTGTACCTGGCCTTTTAATAGTAGTTACTTTCCACTCTATTCTTACACAGTTATAGAATTTATAATTCTTGGTTTATGTATTTTGTCTGTAGAGATAGTTAAAATGGGAATTTCTTGAGGTCAAAGACTGCATGATGTTGTCCGGCTTTTAACTTCACATCATCTGATGTTACTTTGCAATACTGAGTGTTCAGTAAATGCTGTTGACTGACTACATCTTATTGCATCTTAGAGAGAGTTAGTTTAATTTCAAAATTTTCCTCTATTTTCATTATTTATTATATGACTCTTTTGAAAATTATATATTACCCTAAAGAGCTTCAGTAAAAAAATGGGTAATAAATTGGGCATATTAGATCAATAACCTCTATCTAAGATAACTCATAAAGAAAGAGATTAGGGGAAATGATAGAAAATAAATTTTCCTGTTAAGAAGTTCATGCATTAAGCGGAACTTAAAATAGTTTATTCTAGGGTGACCGTTCATTTTAGTTAGCCTCTCATTCTGGTGAAGTTATTAATAGCTCTCTCTTTAATTCTCAATAATGGCCCAGTTTGGATGATAAATTACAATGCCCAATTGTTATTCCTATAGTCCCCAAATGTGGACAATGATATGAAATATTTGGGGATGATATTTTTTAAAATTATCAAATATTTTAAATATATAAAAAATAAAATAACAGTCCCCTGTATATTCACAATCAAATTTAACAGCTATTTTGCCATGTTGTCTTTAACTCTTTCTTTTTAAGAAAAAACAATATAACAGTTAGAATTAAAGAATTCTCTATCTTAATGCCATTATCTTCCCTCCCACCCCAGAAGTAACCAATAAAAAAAATTGGCACATGTCCTGCCCATGTATACATTTACATTTTGATTTTGTGTATTAAGGAGCCAGGCTGTAGCAGTTTGCAACTAGTTTAGTACTGTTTATGTAAATGTTACTAACACAGCAAAAAACGCCAATGTATATTCTTATAGGAACATTTAAAAAGTGTGGATTTCTGAGCATCGTTCCAGTGTTTACTCAGAATGTTTTGGGGTTGGGACCAGGAATATATATTGTGCCCCAAATGGTTGTGATATTTCCACAGACTTGGGAAATTTGATTAATGTTGGATCCCAAACTAATCACATTGTTTATTTAGATTTATTTATTTACTTGTTTATCTTTTTTTTTTTTTGAGGAACATTAGTCCTGTGCTAACATCCACTGCCAATCCTCCTCTTTTTGCTGAGGAAGACTGGCCCTGAGCTAACTTCTGTACCCATCTGCCTCTACTTTATACGTAGGATGCCTGCTACAGCATGGCTTGATAAGCAGTGCATAGGTCCGTGCTGGGGATCCGAACTGGTGAACCCTGGGTTGCTGAAGTAGAGCACGCAAACTTAACTGTTATGCCACTAAGCAGGTCCCTATTTAGATTTAAAATATCTAGTTCGATGGGGCAGAGCTCCAATATAGAAATTGACCAGTAAACATCTCAGGATGAAATCTGACAGCCTAAACAGGTCAATTTTTTAGTGATCTTTTAAAATATAGCCTGATATATTTTCCCTTTATAACATTAGTAGATTAGTTTCACATTAATTTTCTGGGTGAAAAAACTATGGAATTTGCACCTATTATTTCAATTGCCAAATGAATATGGGCAAATTAAATTGTATGGTGGTTAGCATAACACAGTATATTAAAAATTAAATTCAAGAAACACATGAATAAAAAAACAATGCTGATACATAATTGGACTTTAGGAAAGGCCAAAAACATTTTGCAAACCATTAATGGGCTCAGAGACTAAATGTAGAGAATATGTTTTTAATGTACTGAATAAGGAAAGTATAATATGGAAAGCACCAACAATGGGCTTTCAGAGTAGAAATAATTGAAGTAGAATATAAAGATGTAAACCTAAGTAAATTGCTGATTCCTGGTTTGAACTGAAAAGTGTCTAACTTGAAAGAGTTTACTAACGTATTGAAATCCTTACTGTATTATATGTTTAACTTCCTTAATCATTGAATGTTTGTTCTCTCTTTAACCAAAACCAACTGATCTGGTGTGTTCTGATTTTGAGTGTTTATTAATTGTTCTTGAGCCCTAAAGCAGATTGTGGATTCACTTCATACAATGGTGCTAATGATAGAAAACAATTTAGAAGATAAACTTTGAGACTCTGCCAGAAAATTTCAAGTGACATACCTTAAATATTTACATGTGTATTTACATGGGAATTCATTGACAGATTCTCACCACCATCCTTCATCAATCAGGCATCAATCAGATTTAATTGGAAAGACAGAGAGACATTCCCAAAATTTCATCAAAAGATTTAACGATGTCACTCTGTTTCTAAAAGTTACAGTGAATTTGGCACCTCACCTTTTTACTTAGTCTTTTGGAGTCTCAAGATAATAGAAAAGGAATAATGGAATGGATAGGATAATTTGGGAAGCAATTGTGTTCGCAACTGAGCTATCAAATAAATCACCCTCTAAGGGAGACAACAATAGAAAAGATTTTGGCTCTAGCAATCGGATAAAGATAAGCATTCAAAATGAGACAACCAGGGCAAGGGTAGATAATAGCTTGTCCATCAGGGGCAATGTTGCCAATTAATGCTAACAGAAGAATATAGAATTTCACAATATTGCTGCTCGCCATACTTAGAATGTTGTTAACATTAGTATGTGCATCCTTTTTTAAACACCTAGAATGAAAAAGTAGGGAAAAATTGAATCAAAGCTTCTTTATTGAAGGCAAGGGAGATTTTAATTGAGAATCACTTTTTACAAAAGTGTTTTTAGAAGAAAAATGTGGTGGTTTCACATTTTCTTTTATTATACAGATGGTTTTCAATTGTGAACTGACAGAAGTTTTGACCTTATTAATCTACTAATTAAATATTACAAGTGCCTGGATCTGTACGCAGCACTGGAGATATAGAGGTGAAGAAGACAGTTGAGGCCATTGGCAATTACAGTACTCCATGGTAAGTGTAATGCAAGAGAGTTACAGAGTGCTATGGGAACTTATAAGAAAGTTACTTAACTTAGGCTTGAGGGTCAGGAAGTGCTTGCCAGTGAGAGAGAACTACACGAAGAACTGAAAGTTGGGAGTTAAGCTAGAAGAGTGGGGATGGCGAGGGTGTTAAATTTCCTGGTAAAATTAACAGCATGTGCAAAGACCTGTAATAAGGATAATATGCTTAAATAACTAAAAGAAGTTTGCTTTGATAGAATCTTAAGAGGGGCAGGGAGTAAGAGTGGTTAGAAGCACAGCTGATATACCATGCACTGATAGATATTTCAATTTTATTATAGAAAATGTGAGTAGTTATTGAAGACCAGGCATGATCAGACTTGGGATGTAGAGAGATTGCTTTGGGTCGTGGTGGAGAATGGATTACATGAAGGCACAAATGGAGGCAGGAGGAACTTTCAGTAGTCCAGGTGAGTTTAGACCAGGGTAGTGACAGACATGTGAGGTAGGCAGATTTGCCAAATTTCAGGGAAAGTACTGACAGACCTTGGTGATTAATTGATGAGGTCAATAGTGAGGGAGTGAAAGAAATTAAGATCAAAGTTGAATTTTGCTGTAGGTAAGTGGGAATACAGTATGGTGGTGCCTTTGAATGAGATAGAAATCATTGGAGCAGAAGATTATGGGAGAAGATAGAAATCTCGGACAAGGCAAACGTTTGCAATAAGATTTAGGCATGTGTACATAGGATCTGATGTTCATGGGGGTTTCCTGGGCTAGGACTATGTTTTTGAGTTTCTGACATTTGGATATTAACTAGAATTGCAAGAGTGAGTGAGATCTCTTAGTATACACAAAGAAAAGAGATGAAGGCTCTGCAGATGATTTCTCTGAGAGAAATATTTAACCTAGAAAAGCATATCTCAAAAAGAAAAAGGCAGGGATGTGGAATAAAAAATAAGAGAGAATTCCTGAAGAATTAGGACACATAGAGAAGTGTGTTAGTTATGAGGTGCGTCTTCCACAGAATGCGACAGATAGCATAGACACGGGGAAACACGGACTGCATCAGCTAACTCAGTTTATGTCGATGACACTAAGATCAGAACACGAGACATGTTGCAATTTCCTGAACTCATGTTTTAAAAGGAGTAATTCCAGTGGTCCCCTGGCAGACGAGTTTGATGTCCCGGTCTCCCACAGGTGACCTATATATAGAAACATATTATATAGAACTTTGATAAATACTAGATCTGTGATAAACAAATGACAAGCAATAGGATATACTGGAGTATATAAGGAAGCCATTTGGTATAAAACTAATTTGGCCTGATCTTGTTGTTCCAAAAGGGTCTCATGTGGCCATTAAGCATGCATTGTGTATCTGCTTTAAGCATTTGCTATGTCCCAAAAGGCAAGAACAAATGGCCTTAAGATAAAGATGCAACTTCCCCCACGCTGGCATTTCCTTAAGGACGAGCATCTCTCCCTAGGCTAGGAGTTGATTGCTGCGCTCACCTCTGACCACATGCTACCCTGCTGTGTCTATCCAGACAGCAGACCTACTACCTGCTGTGTGAATAGTTGTGCTGTGCTGGCTAGGCAATCTTGTGACTGTTGTAAAAGTGACACTCTATCATATGTGATGTATGCTCTTTGTTCCAAGACTGTGTCTAATCACTCTGTGCACCCCACTTCTTTGGTGCCCTTCCTTCCTTGGGGAAGGAAGCTTCCAGGCTAGGCTAGTCCTCAAATCTGACTCATAATAAACTCACCCCAATTTTGATTTATAGATTGGTTGGATTATTTGCATCGACACCTGGAATTCTGATATAACAAAATCAATTTCATAGCTCCATTGATGTAGTTTCAATATTTCAATTGTCAATGTCTAAAAACTTTGTGCCTTATTCGTGATAGAACCTAATAGCAAAGTCATCAGATTTCAGAGATTTGATCAGCAATTTTAAATATAAAAGTTGAATAATTTTATTAAAAGTTATGATCACCAAGATTTTCATATGTTCTCTATCTGTCCATGTTGCGAAACAAAGATTGTGATTTTTTGGCTCTTCACTTTTAGCACTTTTGCTAAAATTTCATAAAATATGTGAATTTTTAAGTCACTATTCTTCAGAGATGTGTTTTTTAAAAATTAACAGTGATCATCACCCAGGAATCTTTTTTGTTTTGATGTTTTTTGAGAATCTGAGGAGTAGCAATAATCTGAGGAGTAATGTTAAGTAATATATTGCAACTTAAGTTTCCCAGTGAAAGTCTTAGTTCCTAACATGAGGCTTGAAGATGAGATTGCTTCAACACACACACACACACACACAAACCGAGAAAAGCAAAATCTTCCGAATAGTTTTTAAACTATAATTTAGACTTTGATTTTACAATTCCAGTTTATCTTTTGAAATGTGCGTGTGGTTGGCAACAAACTGTACTGCCAATCATGGCCCAAATCAAAGGACTTATTATTTCTATTATCCGAGAATTAGGCATGAATTTTTCATTTCTCATAAGTGTATAATTGGAAGATAAAGACACTTGTTTTTTCAGATTGGTTGGCACAGCAACAAATACTGGAACTGATCTGTGAAAGTAATGACATTCTGACAAAATTTTCACTGGAAATTAGTATTTTGTTTTGCTTTTAGAATAGACTATATTTTTATTTCCTCCAACTAAAATAAAAAACTCTCCTGCTCCTTGCAGGAAGCATTAATTGACTACATAAAAGAAGATTATATACTAATATTTGCTGATATTTAGACCCAACAAATTTAGTATATTTCTTTTCTTGGTGTATAAATTACAGCAGATGCCCACTCTGGCTAAACAAAGTAAAAATTGAACTGCAAAAAACCAGTGGCTTGTTTTTTTCTTACGTAAAGTTAGATACAAATCAAGCAGCCTTTCTTAAGCTAAGGCTACACTATGCAGAACACATGGCACCCAGCGATGCTGTGATAAGGAAGAAGAGGAACACCGGTGGTGAAGCGCCTTGGCCAGGAAAGATCATTCATTGCTTCTGCTTATGGTCTATTGACCAGAACAGATTAAGTAGCTGAAATTTAACTACAAGAAGACTAGGGAAAGCAGAGAAACGACATGAAATACTTACTGAACACTAACTGCCGTGACCACACTGTGAACTTCACAGACTGGAGGATTCCACAGAATCCAGACCTCAGAAAGCCTGGAACCAGAGGATCTGGAGAACCAGGGATCTCAGAGGAAGGGACTAAGTCCGTGGAGAGGGCACAACTTTCTGCTTTCTGTCTTCTGACTCTTGTTTGGATCATCCCCTCACGTGGTTTGTAACTGTTTATTTTTTTTGTGTTCTTCTAATTGATTTATTGGAGCTCTTTATATATTCTAGAGGTGAGCCATTTAAAATTATGTGTTCATATCTACACTGGTATTCCATGGCTTGGTATTACACTACCTTAATTAATTGATTAGTAAAATAATTAATTTGATGAACTGACATCGTAATGTTAACATAATTTGTCATATTTTACCCCCTGTGGTCAGTGTTTTTTATATTTTGAAAACTGTTTCCTACATGAGAATAAAGATATTCTTTCATGTTATTTTTCAGAAAGTTTTTATTTTCTTCTTTCATATTTATGCCTACGGTCTCTATGAAACATTTTTTTTTGTAGGCTGTGAGGTAAAGGTTCAATTTTTTTTTTCCTTTTTAAGAATATCCAATTTCCCAGTATCATACATTGAAAAGCCTATCCCATCTCCATTGCTCCACAGTGTCTCTTGTATAAAAAAATCAAGTGTTCATTTAAATATGCACAGGGCTCTTTCTCTGGGCTCTCTATTCTGTTCTATTAATCTATTTTTCTCTCTTTGTGCCAATACCACACTCAGTTGCACAGCTTTATAAGTCTTTAAATCTGGTAAGACAAGTCTTACTACTTTGTCTTCTTCAAGGGTTTCTTGGCTGTTGTTAGTCTTAAACTTTCTATTTAAATGTCAGATTTAGCTTGTCCTGTTTCACACACACACATATTCTTTTGGGATTAGTGGGAATGTGTTGAATCTGTAGAACCCAGGTAGAAATGGACATCTTTTAAAAACTAAATCTACCAGTACCTGAACAGAGTGTATCCTGCTATTTTAGAGTCTTCTTTTATTTCTGTCAATAAAAGTTTACAGTTTTCTTAGTAGAGGTCTCGAACATCTTATGTTACATTTCTACATACCTTACTTTTTATCCTATTTAAATCTTTTTGGGTGGGGGTATAGGAAATTTTTGCTATTCTGAGATTATATAAATAGTTCCAGTTGATTGTTTTATTGAGATATAATCAATACATTATATTAGTTTCAGGTGTACAACAAAATGATTGGATAATATGTATACATTACAGAATGATCACCACAGTAAGTCTAGTTAACATCCATCACCACACACCGTCACAATTTTTTTCTTGTGATGAGAACTTTTAAGATCCATATATATATATATATATATATAGGATCCATATATATACATATGTATATACATATATAGATCACATTTTCTTGATCCATTCATCCATCAATGGACACTTAGGTTGCTTCCATGTCTTGGCCATTATAAATAACGCTGCAATGAACATGGGAGTGCACATAACTTTTCAAGTTAGTGTTTTTGTTTCCTTCTGATAAATATACGGAAGTAGAACTGCTGGATCATCTGGTAGTTCTATTTTTAATTTTTTGAGGACCCTCCACACTGTTTTCCATAGCGGTGGCACCAATTTACACTCCCACTAACAGTGCATAACTGATCCTTTTTTCTCTACGTCCTTGCCAAAACTTGTTATTTCTTGTTTTTTTGATAATAGCCATTCTATAACACGTGTGAGGTGGTATCTCATTATGTTTCTCATTTGCATTTCCCTGGTTAATGATGTTGAGTACCTTTTTATGTAGCTCTTGGCCAGCAGTATGTCTTCTTTGTAAAACTGTCTGTTTGGATCCTCTGCTCATTTTTTAATTAAGCTTTTTATTTTGCTATTGAGATCTATGTGTTCTTTTTATATTTTAGATATTAACCGCTTATCAGATACATGATTTGCAAATATTTTCTCCCGTTCAGTAGGTTGTCTCTTAATTTTGCTTATGGTTTCCTTTGCTGTACAGAAGCTTTTTAGTTTGATGTAGTCCCGCTTATTTATTTTTGCTTTTGTTGCCTTTGCTTTTGGTGTCAAATTGAAAAAATTATCGTCAAAATCAACGTCAAGGAGCTTATCAGCTATGTTTTCTTGTAGCAGTTTTATGGTTTCAGGATGCTTTTTAAAGCTTTAAAAAATAATTTCCTAACTATTTTTTGCTGGTATATAAAAATACAATTGAGTTTTATATTGTATTTTAATATGTTCTTCAGATTTGCTAAATCCTCTTAATAATATTAATAGTTTATCTGAATATTTTCTGGATTTTCAGTGTACATGATCCTTTTATCTGTGAATAATGAGATATTCTTTTCCTCCTCTTTCAAGCTCAATAACTCTGATTAATTAATTTTTTTCATTTTATTTTATTATTTAGGACCTTCAAGATTAAGTTAGATGGAAGTAGCAATAAGGATTATCCTTGCCTTTTTCCTGATCTTGAAAAAAATACTACTGATGTTTTATGATTTTCTGTATGATTTTATTTTTATAGACATTCTATCAGATTAAGAATGTTTCTATCTATTCCAGTTTGCTAAGATTTGGATTTTATCAAATATTTCTGCATGTATTGAGATTATCATATGATTTTTGTCTTTAATCTATTAATGAGGAAAAATGCATTATTGAACCAACATCACATTCTTGGAATTAAATGAACCTGAGTGTAATGTGTTATCATTTTTTATAACTTTTATTTCTTTCACTGTTCTTATCACCCTTTTTTGTTTTAACTCACGGTTTGCCAGCTTCATAAAATGAATTTGAATCTAATCTTTGAAATAGAGTATGTATTAGTATTATTTGTTTCTTAAATATTTGGTAAAATTTATCAGAGAATTTATCTTGGCCTGGATTGTCTCTGTAGGTTTTTTAGGTTACAGATCCAGTATCTTCAGTAGTTAAATAACAACTCAGATTTTCTATATTTTCTTTGTGTCAGTTTTGGTAAATTCTAACTTTCTATGAATGTGCTTAATATATATTCATTTTGAAATCAGTTTAGTCATAAAGTTGTTTATAATTTCCTCCTTATCTTTTTAATAATTATAGGCTATGGAGTGATGACTTTTCTAGCCCACTACTGGATATTTGTACCTTCTCTATTTTTATTGTCCTTCAACCTCACCAGAGGTTTACGGATTTTATGTTTGGTGGTTTTTCTTTTTTTTTTTTTTGCATAAGTGACTTTTCACTTTGTGGATCCTATAATATATTTGTTTTCTGTTTTATTAATTTCTGCTTTATTATTATTATCTTCTTTTATCTACTTTATTTCAGTCTATTTTGTTCTTTGTTTTCTAATTTTGAGATGTGTGCCTAATTCACTATTTCTCAGATTTCCTCTTTGCTAATTAGTACGTTTAAAGTTATGAGTTTTCTTTTATGTGGTGCTTTAGTTCATCTTACAATTTTGATATGTAGTATTTTAATTTTCAATAGTGTCAAAGGAAGTTTTAAATTTTCCATTATGATTTCCAAACATTTGGAGATTTTTTAGTTACTTTTTGTTATTGATTTCTAGCAAAAGTTCATTATGGTCAGAAAATAAGCTCTGAATTTCAATCCTTTGAAATATTTTGAGACCTGGTTTACAGCCCAGAATGTAGTCAATATTTTAAAAAGGTTTCATGCGTGCTTGCACAGTGTTGTTCCATTATTATGTTGTTCAAATATTCTGCTTTTACCCAGTTCTTCCATTATGTACCTAAAGAGGAATATTAAAATCTCCCACTATGATCATGAATTTTTCCTTTTATCCTTGTAGTTATGTCAATATTTTCTTTTTTAATATTCAACACCAGTTATTAGATTTAAAAAATTAAAATGTTTATATGGTCACGGTGAATTTAGCTGTTATTGTTATGAAGTGATCCTCTTGATTTCTAATAATGTCTTTGCCTTAATGCCAATATTTACTGATATTAATATATCTATCCTAGCTTTGCCTTTGTTGCTGTTGGAATAATAAATCCTTTTCTAGCATTTATCTTATCTTTTATGTTTACATTATTAATAGTCAACTATTTCTTCTATAAACAGTAGGGATTTTAAAAAATTTAATACCATTGGCAATCTTAAAAAAACTGGAACATTTAGTTCTTATATTAAATGTAATTTTTGATACTAGACTTTACAGTTTTTCTATTACGATGTGTTTTCGTTTGTTCTGCCTGTTCCATTTCTTATGTCTCTTCTTCTTCTTCTTCTTTTTAATCATTGTATTTTCCCCCTTCTGGATTAGTTTAAAGCTATATATCAATTCCTCTTTAGTTATCACAGACATTAGTGTACACTTCTGCGATTTATCAAAACCTTAGGCTAATAAACTCTTTTCCTCTCCTCCCAGATAATACGAGGACTTTAGAACACTTTAACTTCCAGTAAACTCCTCTGGACACGACTGTACTATGTTTACTATATACTCTCTTTCTCTCTCTTAGATTGTTTCTGCCTGAAAAACTTCTTTTGATATTTTGTGATGTTTGCTTCTGCTGGTGTAAATTCAGTGAGCATTTTTTTTAGTCTTAAAACGTTTTCTTCTTACCCTCATCCTTGAAAAGTGTCTTTCCAGATATTGAAGTTTAGGTTGGTAGTGTTTTCATTCAGCCCTTTGAAGATACCATTTTACTACCTTTGGTTTCCATTGTTGCTCTTGAGAAGTAGGCTAGAACTCTAACTGCTCCTTTTAGGGGGGGTAACCCTTTTTCTCTAACTACTTTTAACATTTTTGTCTTTGCCTTTTTTCCCCTGTAGTTTTACTATGATGTAGTAGTTATAGATTTCTTTGCATTTACCTGCTTGTGATGCAATATACTCCTCATCCATAATCTCATCAAAAATTCCATCCCACATTTTACACTCCATCTGAGATTCCAGTTAAATCCTTGTTATAGCTTTTCTCCTTAGCC
Source organism: Equus quagga (assembly GCF_021613505.1). Taxonomy (NCBI): domain Eukaryota; kingdom Metazoa; phylum Chordata; class Mammalia; order Perissodactyla; family Equidae; genus Equus; species Equus quagga. Next base: position 107,597,016 of record NC_060269.1, on the reverse strand, counting down.
TATGTGTTTCTCTCTCTCCTGTATTTCCTACTTTTTTTCGTTCCTCTGTGCTTCATTTTGGTAAATTTCTTATTTTTTCACTAAATTAAGAGTGTCTTCTCAATTGTTTCAATCTATCCATGTTAGTATTTATTAGTTCTAGAAATTCTATTTGATTCTTTCTTCAGACCTACCCAATCTCTTTATATAATTTCCAATTCCTTAAGTATTCAAGCTTGGCATTCATTTTTATTTCTGAACATGACAAGCATAGTTGTTTTACAGTCTAGTCACTGGTAACTCCCGTGTCTGTAGTTCTGTCTTTGTCTCCCCTGCACCTCCACTGCTTATTTGAAAAAATTATTTACAGTAATTATTTGATGATAGAATATCATTTTCTTCCTTTAAGGATTATACTAGGCACATGGAGACACTGGCAATTCAGTTTCTCCTTAATCTGATTTCAGATTTTAAGATTTTTAGGTTCATCCAGATGATTTGAAGACTGGCTACAACAAAGATAGTCTAGTTCCAGTTAATCTTACTCCTAGGGTATAACCATTTCATATTAGCCCAAAATGGTGGGAATGGTTTAGCAGTTCCCCATCTTGGTGAACCCTAGGGACCACGTAGATCAAGATTTCTATCTCCTAATCTTGTGAAGCCATAAAATTTGCAGCTCAGTCTCCCAATCTCATCTTCTGGAAAGGAAAATGACCTCAGAACAAGAGCAACCTTGAGTGTAGCACTCACTTCACTTCTCTGGATTCCAAAGAATCCAGTTTCACTCAGCCTGCTAATCTTATGAACTTCTTATCTAGTAAAACTGAGATATTTGTTTTTAATTTATCCGGCTTGTAAAGTTGCCTTCAGGGAGAAGGTTGTCAAAATTACCTAGAGAGTCGTTGCTAGAATTATTCTGGAAATACGTAGAGATTTTTTTTTTTTCTGAGGAAGATTCACCCTGAGCTAACACCCACTGCCAATCTTCCTCTTTTTGTATGTGAGCCTCCACCATAGCATGGCCACTGACAGATGAATGGTGTAAGTCCGTATCTGGGAACTGAACCAGGCCGCCGAACTTAACCACTAGGCCACTAAAGCTGGCCCTGAAAATTTTAAGTTTTCCCTTTGGAGAGTGATCAGATATTTCAGGGACCCACTTAGATCTAGGGATCTTAACTACAGTTCCTCTCCTTACAAGAACTCAAGTCCTTAAGTTCTGCCTCCATGGGCCAATGAAATCTACCCTGAGGTAGATCGTTGACTCATGATCAGAGTCTGATGCCTTTAAGGCTGTAATGATATTGCTTAGTGAATTTCTCTCTTACTTTATATACCTTATTTATTTATTCATAAGGAGAATCCATCAATCCTTTCTTCCTTTCTTCCTTCTTTCTAAATAATTCATACCCTGAAGAAATATGTCCAAACCCAGACACCTAAGGAGTATAAACCCCTCAGGAGAAAGATAGCAAACCCTTGGATTCTTATGCCAGTTAAAGATGAATTTCTGGAAGAGATGGAGTATGTGTGATACCATTTAGTTAGAAGATTAATCTTTATTGTAAGTCTTTTATTTTGCAGTGTAACTTCAGTGCTTAGTAATTTGCTATAGGATGGGGTGCTAGAGAGCAATGCCTGTAGGAAGGAAGTCATAACCTGTTTGATTAGAGTGAGTTATTACTAAAGATATTGCCTTGATACCATGAGAGCCATTGTTCTCATAAAAGTATGTGTGGGGGTGACCAAAAAAATTACCACATATGGAGTACTCGTATACCAGGCACTGTGCTATGCAGATGGTACACATTATTTTAGTCCTTAGGTAAATATTATCTGTTCAAATGAAGTTCAGAAATTTAAGTGACTTGTCTAGGTCCAAAATAACCCCCTTCTTAATTTGGACCTGAACAAATCACTTTTTCTCAACCTGGCCAAAGCAGTCCTTGGGGAAACTACTATTATCTCAATCTAAACAATCAGTTGTTGGATGCTGCAGAAGATACTGTTTTACTGTTACCCGGTAGTGATGGGAAAAGGAAGAAAAAGGAGAGGCTCAGTCAATTGGTGCCAACAAAACAGAAGACCTGAAGTGCATACACTAAGGACTGGTCTATAAATATATTCTCTATTGCCAAGCCAAGTCTCCTATATCATCTGTGGCCATATGTTACAATTTTATGAATTTTCTCACTCTTCCAGATTTCCCTCCAATACTGTTTTAACTTGTATCCACCCCAGAGTCAAACTTTTCTGGGCCCTGCATCCAGCTAGAGATGACCAGTCATTTCTAGTTTGTTCATAGCAAGTTCAGAACTGCTATTACTCAGCCTAATGCTTGGGGCTTAGCAGTGGCAATGGGTGTGAGGGGACAGTACCAACAAACGATATAAAATTCAGAATAGTCCTGGGTAATAACTTTACATTTTTTTCCCTCTGGCTACAAGTGATAAAGGTGCAACTTGCAAGCCAGGATGAGTTCTCATCTATCTTAATCCTCTTTGACAGCATAATATGTGTTTCTCTAGGCTATACACTACTTATATTACCAAGAGTTGATTTGTTGCCAGGAGGTAAGTATAGTGAACAAAAGCAAAGTGTTACTAGTTTCATATATTTTATTTAAAGAAATGTGATTATAACTCTTAGTACCACCAAGGTAAGTTTGCCAAGTTTAAGTTTGCCTTTGTAAACTTAGGGTTTTTTTTAAGACTTCTAGATGCAACTGCAATGGTTGCCTCAAGGTGGGAGGGTGTTGTAATAATGCACTGACGTTCATGCCCAGCTGTTTGTCATTATTGTAGGAGTTACATCATGATATTCAAGATTTGGCCTCTATGAAATTAAACATTTATTTTAAAGGTTACATCTCAATCATACTATCATCTATAACAAGGTTTATGAGAAAAGAAAAACAATATAAGGTGAGAAACATTGGAACATTTATCTCAGATGTTCAAAAGTTTTACAAAGAAATCTCTGAAGATTGCATCCTTGTAAGACTGCATCCCTGAAACAATCTTATTCTGTCATCCTGGGGGTTTATTTGCTCTACAACTTCGGGATGCAAGGAAGAACAGCTTATTTGGTAAACATCCTCTAGCAGTTGATGTTTTGGGAACAGTAAACCTAACCCTTCTATATTGCTTTATTTTAGCCCCAGGAAGATAATTAAATATTATTGTGACAATCTGCCTTTCTTTGGCTCAAGTCTTTGCTTATATGATAACATATAACAGTTGTATTAATAACTGATAAAAATGTATCAAACTATGGGTTGCTCTACAGTTTTACTCCAGTTTTAATGCATACAAGGTAGAATAGTCTCAAGCCAACCATCAGCAAATGCTCCTAATTTCATTGCTGGGATTGTTTTATTAACTGTTCCAAGGAAAATGTTCACACCATTCAGTCATGAGTTGTTCATCTCAGTAGCCCAAACTGTGAAACCAATTGATTAGCTTCTATTAGCTATAGGATGTTTTGGTTTCAAAAATCTTACATAGCAGAAGAGTTAAAATATATAATTAAGAATTTAATATTTGTGTTTCCACTGTGGGTGGAAAGGCTCCTCCTGTCCCCATCCCCAAGAGTCTCCTAGAACCAGTAGTGAAAGGCAGACTACTGAGTTAGGTCCATCCTCACCTTGTAGCTGGCATAGAGGGCTAAATCAGCCTAGTATATCCAGCATATTCAAAACTCTAAGGAATTACTTTGCTTTAGATTTAAGACTTCTAATTTTAATAGGTGGCACCTACAGGGGGAAACAATTGTGGAAGTTATAACATCATAATCTGGTTTTGGTATCCAGTAACCTCTGGACTGAACTATAACAATATGACCAACAAAAAAGAAGACAGACAGGTGACATCAGAATCATGCAGAGTGAGCTCTCCCCTCAGATTTTCCCTCTAAGATACAATGAAAAGGACATTCATATGCCAAACAAAGAACATTCACACAATACAAAATATGTCTGAAAGACCCATGCAGCCATATGTCTGAAAGTGGACATGCTGGAGCCCACAGAGGAAGTGGAAGGAGGTAAGGGGAATCTTCTCTCCTTGCCAAATGACAGTGACCCCAGGACTGGGCGTGGCTATGAGAGGAAAGTGGGGAGGGGTCACCCTTGGCGGGAACACTGTTACTCTCTGAGTTCCCTCACAGCCTGTGGGAAAGCCCCACATAGAAGTAACTAAGCTATCACTGGGGTGTCCTCATCAAGCTAGTACCCAGGAGAGCAGATAGTGAGGGTGGAGCAAGAAAGCCCTCGGAACTGGGCCCAATGCTCCAGCTCAGCTGGCTGAACAGAGTGCCACAGTGACAGAAAAGCAGCCAGCATCTGTAGTGAGTGAGCTGTGGATCATGGCAGGCTCAGAATGCACAGCTCCTGACTCCCAACCAGTGGTGGCAGGTGGAAGCTGTGAGCAGATACTATCACTATGAGGAGGCACAAATCCACACAGTAAAGCAGTATGAAAAAATATATTAAATATTCAGACCAGAAGGAAAATGACAAGTACCCAGAAATCAATACTGAAGGCACAGAAATTTATAATCTAAATGCAGAGAATTCAAAATAGCTATCATAAAAAACCCCAATGAATTACAAGGAAATAGAGATAGACAGTTCAATGAAATCAGGAACCTCTTCACAAAAAAAGATTGAAATGATAAAGAAGAACCAAGTAGAAATGTTGGAGATGAAGAACACAATGGATGAGATAAAGAAAAATTCGGACTCCCTAAACAGTACAGCTGATATTATGGAGGAATGAATCAGCAGCCTTGAGGATAAAAATATAGAAATGCTTCAGATGGAAGAGGAGAGAGAACTAAGACTAAAAAGAAATGAAAAAAATTCTCTGAGAAATAATATGACTTAATTAGGAAATGAAGCATAAGGATTATAGTATTCCTCAAGGAGAAAAGAAGGAGAATGGAGCAGAAAGCTTGTTCAAAGAAATAACAGCAGAGAACTTCCCAAACCTGGGGAAGGAGCTAGAAATACAAGTGAAAGAATCCAATAAATCTAACTATATCAATGTAAGAAGACCTTCTCCAAGACATATAGTTGGAAAGCTTGGAAAAGTCAATTACAAAGAAAAAATGTTAAGGGCAGCAAGGCAGAAGAAAATAACTTAAAAAGGAACCTCTATCAGACTTTCAGTGGATTTCTCATCAGAAAGCTTACAGGCTAGGAAAGAGTGGAATGATATATTAAAAATTCTGAAAAACAAAAACTTTCAGCCAAGAATACTCTATCCAGCAAAAATATCCTTCAGATGTGATGGAGAAATAAAAACTTTCCCAGATAAACAAAAGCTAAGAGAGTTAATCATCGAAACACCCCCCACAAGAAATCCTCAAGAAGGCCCTCATACCTGGGGAAAAAAAAAGGAGGTTACAAAGCCCTGAGCAGGAAGATAATAGGTAGGCAAAATCAGAAAATTGCAGCTCTCTATCAGAACAGGTTAGCAAACAATTATAGCATTAAAGATAAAGGGAAGGAAAACATCAAAAATAAATATAATCTCATCATTTTAACCACAAACTCACAACACAAGATGGAATAAGATGTGACAGTAATAACATAGAAGGGGAAGAGAAAGAGATGGAATCAGTTTGGTCTAAGGAAATAAGAGGCTATTGAAAAATGGACTATCTCATCTATGAGTTTTTTAATACAAACATAATGTTAACTAGTAAACAAATGGAACAGAAATGCAAATGATAAATAAGGAGAAAACTAAGAAAACCATCATAGAAAACTACCTAAATGAACTGGTAGTCCAAAATACATGAGACAAGAAACAAAGGAAATTCAGAAGAACTGGAAAATGAGTGATTAAATGGCAGCATTAAGCTCTCATATATCAATAATCACTCTAAATGTAAATGGATTGAGTTCTCCAATCAAAAGACACAGAGTAGCTGGATGTATTAAAAAACAAGACCCAACAATATGCTGCCTGCAGGAAACACATCTCAGGTCCAAAAACAAACACAGGCTCAGAGTGAAGGGATGGAAGACAATACTCCAAGCTAATGGCAAACAAAAGAAAGCAGGTGTTGCAGTATTTATATCAGACAAAGTAGACTTCAGGATGAAACAGGTAAAGAGAGACAAAGAGGGCAATATGTAATGATAAAAGGGATCCTCCACAAAGATGATGTAACACTTATAAATATTTATACACTCAACACAGGAGCACCAAAGTACATAAAGCAACAATTGAAAACCTAAAAGTAGATATTAATAACAGCATAATAATGGTATAGGACATAAACACCATAATTACATCAATGGATAGATCATCCAGACAGAAAGTCAACAAGGAAATAGTGGAATTAAATGAAAACCTAGACCAGGTGGACTTTATAGATATATATAGAACACTCCATCCAAAACCAGCAGAATACACATTCTTCTCAAGTGCACAGGGAACATTCTCAAAGATGGACCATTGCTTGGAAACAAGGCAAGCCTCTATAAATGTAAGAAGATTGAAATCCTATCCAGCATCTTTTCCAACCATAATGCAATGAAACTAGAAATCAACTACAAGAAAAAAGCTGGGAAAGTGACAAATATGTGGAGACTATACAACACTCTACTGAAGAACCAATAGATCATTGAAGAAATTAAAAGAGAGATAAAAAAAATCTGTAGACATATGAAAAGGAAAACACACCATAACAAGTCACACGGGATGCAGCAAAAGCAGTCCTAAGAGGGAAATTCATGGCATTACAGGCCCTCCTTAAGAAACAGGAAAATTTCAAATAAGCAATCTTAAACTACTCCTAACAGAATGACAAAAAGAAGAACAAACAAGGCCCAAAGTCAGTAGGAGGGAAATAATAAAAATTAGTGCATAGGGGCTGGCCCAGTGGTGCAGTGAAATGCGCATGTTCCGCTTCGGTGGCCCAGGGTTTGCTGGTTTGGATCCCTGGTGTGGACATGGCACTACTTGGCAAGCCATGCTTTGGTAGGCGTCCCACATATAAAGTACAGGAAGATGGGCAAAGATGTTAGCTCAGGGCCAGTCTTCCTCAGCAAAAAGAGGAGGATTGGCAGCAGATGTTAGCTCAGGGCTAATCTTCCTCAAAAAAAAATTAGTGCAGAAATAAATGAAATTGAAACAAAAAAGATATAGAAAGGATCAATGAAACAAAGAGCTGGTTCTTTGAGAAGATAAACAAAATTGACAATCCTCTAGCCAGACTCACTAAGAACAGAAGAGAGAAGCTCAAATAAATAAAATTAGAAATGAAAGAGGAGACATTTCAATGGATACCACAGAAATAGAAAAGATTATAAGAGAATACTATGAAAAACTATATACCAACAAATTGGACATTCTAGAAGAAATAGATAAATTCTTAGGCTGTTACAACCTCCCAAAATTGGATCAAGAAGAAATAAAGAATCTGAATAGACCAATCACTAGTAAAGAGATTGAAACAGTAATCAAAAGCCTCTCATAAAATAAAAGACCAAGACCAAACAGCTTCTCTGGAGAATTTACTAAACATTCAAAGAAGATTTGTTATCTATCCTTCTCAAACTATTTCAAAAAATTGAGGAAGACAATATTCCTAACACATTATATGATACCAACATCACCCAGATACCAAAGCCAGACAAGGACACCACAAAGAAGGAAAATTGCAGGCAAGTAGGACTGATGAACATAGATGCAAAAATCCTGAACAAAATATTGGCAAACTGAATGTGGCAATGCATTAAACAGATCATACACCATGATCCAGTGGAATTATACCAGGGACACAGTGATGGTTCAACAATGTAATGCACAACATTAACAAATGAGGAATAAAAATCACATGATCATCTCAAAACATGCAGAGAGAGCATTTGACAAGATCCAACATCCATTTATGATAAAAATTCTCAATAAAACGGGTATAGAAGGAAAGGACCTCAACATAATAAAGGTCATATATGACAAACCCACAGCCAACATCATACGCAATGGGGAAAAACTGAAAGCCATCCCTCTGAGAACAGGAAAAAGACAAGGGTGCCCACTCTCACCACTCTTATTCAACTTAGATTTTGGCCACAGCAATTAGGGAAGAAAAAGAAATGAAAGGAATCCAAATAGGCAATGAAAAAGTGAAACCATTGCTGTTTGCAGATGATATGATCTTATATATAGAAAACTCTAAAGAATCCATTGGAAAACTATTAGAAATAATCAACAACTACAGCTACGTTACAGGGTACAAAGTCAACTTAAAAAAAATTAGTTCCATTTCTGTACTCTAATAATGAACTAACTGAAAGAGAACTCTAAAATACAATCCCATTTACAATCACAACAAAAAGAATAAAATATCTAGGTATAAATTTAACTAAGGAGATGAAAGACCTATACAATGAAAACTATCAGAAATTAATGAAAGAAATCGATGATGACATAAAGAAACAGAAAGCTATTCCATGCACATGGCTTGGAAGAATAAACATAGTTATCTACTGAAACCTATCTATAGGTTCAATGCAATCCCAATCAGAATCCCAATGACATTCTTCATGGAAATAGAACAAAGAATCCTAAAATTCATATGGGGCAACAAAAGACCATGAATAGCTAAAGCAATCCTGAGAAAGAAGAACAAAGCTGGAGGCATCACAATCCCTGACTTCAAAACATACTACAAAGCTATTGTAATCAAAACTGGTACTGGTACAAAAACAGGCACACAGATCAATGCAACAGAATTGAAAGCCCAGAAATAAAACCACACATATAAGGAGAGCTAGTCTTCAACAAAAGTGCTAAGAACATACAATGGAGATAGGAAAGTCTCTTCAATAAATGTTGTTGGTAAAACTGGACAGCCACATGCAAAAAAATGAAAGTAGACCATTATCTTTTACCCTACACAAAAATAAACTCAAAATGGATCAAAGACTTGAAGGTAAGATCTGAAATCATAAAACTTATAGAAGAAAATATAGGCAGTACACTCTTTGGCATTGATCTTAACAGGATCTTTTAGAATACCATGTCTACTCGGACAAGAGAAACAAAAGAAAAAATAAACAAGTGGGACTTCGTCAAACTAAAGAGCTTCTGCAAGGCAAAGGAAACCAGGAACAAAATGAAAAGACAACCCACTACCTGGGAGAAAATATTTGCCAAATCATGTATCTGACAAGAGGTTAATCTCCATAATATATAAAGAACTCACACCATAGAACAACAACAAGAACAACATGCAAAACAACCCCATCCAAAAATGGGCAGAGGATATGAACAGACATTTTTCCAGAGAAGATGGTCAATAGGAAACTGAAAAGATATTCAACATCACTAATCATCAGTGAAATGCAAATCAAAACTACACTTACATATCACCTTACACCCATTAGAACGGCTATAATCACCAAGACAAAATATAACAAATAATCGAGAGGTTGTGGAGAAAATGGAACCCTCATCCACTGCTGGTGGGAATGCAAATTGGTGCAGCCACTATGAAAAACAGTCTGGAAATTTCTCAAAAAATTAAAAATAGAAATCCCATATGACCCAGCTATCCTGTTACTGGGTATTTATCCAAAAACCTTGAAATCAACAATTCAAAGAGACATGCACCCCTATGTTCACTGCAGCATTATTCACAATAGCCAACATGCAGAAGCAACCCAAGCACCCCTCGACTGATGAATGATAAAGAAGATGTGGTATATATATATAAAGGAATACTACTCAGCCATAACAAAGATAATATCATCCCATTCGCAACAACTTGGATGAACCTTGACTGTGTTATAAGCTAAATAAGCCACAAAGAGAAAGACAAACACTTATATGTGGAAGAGAAACACAAGGACCAAGTGAACATTTTAGTGGTTGCCAGGGGGAAGGGGGTTTGGAACAAGGGGTGAAGGGGTACACTTATATGGTGACTGACAAATAATAATGTACTACTGAAATTTCACAATGTTATAAACTATTCTGACCTCAATAGCAAAAAATAGAGAAAAAAGTGTATATTCGATACATTATTTTGTGCTGATTATCATGTATATAAATGTAATTAAAATATATATAAAATATATGTGTGTATGTGTGTGTGTGTTTTAATTGAACCAAAGGATGTGTTACTCTGTTTCAGTAAGGAGACAGAATTTGCAACAGTACCTGCAAGACTCTTCTCTCCTTCTGTTAGGCCAAAGAGGCAAGTTAAAGGAGGGACGTAATAGATATTTTCACTTGTGCATTTTTCAGATCTTTGATGTTGGCCCTAATCTTTGCAGTTCTCTCAGAAATGGGACATTATGTTTGCTTTATTACTTTGGCATAAAAGTGTGGTTTCAGAAGCTTTCAGTTGCCCTTTTCTTTTAAAATAACCCTTACTTCATGGGTTAATTTCACGATATTGCCAGCCTGCTAAGATAAGTGTAAGAACATCTCAGATCAAACCCATTTAATATCTCACCCTCATAAATTCACCTACTTTCTCTGTAGGTCACCATAATGTCCGATGTGACCAGAAATTAATTGTTAGTTTAGAACCTGGTGGTAGATAGACTATGGCTCCCCCAAAGGTAATTACATCCTATTCTCCAGAATCTGTGAATATGTTAGAGAATTAAAGTTGTAGATAGAATAAAATTTCCTAATTAATTGAGAATGGGATGGGAAGATTATACTGGATTATCCAGGTGGGCCAATATTATCACAAGGGTCCTCATAAATGGGAGAAGGAGGCAGATAATTATGTCAGAGTGATGTGATGTGAGAAAGGCTTACCCAGTTTTTGCTCGCTTTAAGGATACAAATGGGCCAGGAACCAAGAAACGTGGGCAGCTCCTGGAAGCTGGAAAGGCAAGAAATTAGATTCTCCTCTAGAACCTCCGGAAAGGTATGTAGTCCTGCTGACATCTGGATTTCAGCCTAGAAAGACCCATTTCAGACTTCTCACTTCCAGAACTGTAAGTTTGTGTAATCTGATACAGCAGCAATAGAAAAGTTGCAGGGAACCCATGTCAAATAAATCCTGAAAAGTGTGGACATTTCTCTTTTCCAAACGCACAGTTATTTTGGTTGATAGTGGCAAGTTCTCTTGTGAAGAAAATTTATAGAAAAGACTTGTGATGTTATTGCTTGTTTCTTTCTAAGGGTACCCATTCTCCTCTTCATTCAAGGAGCTCTGGGTCTTTGAACTGACTTAGAGGCTCTAGTTCTCTACTCTGATTGCTGAAGTTAGGCTTTGTTCATCTAAACTAGAGGTTTTTCATATGATACACTGAAATAGTGGGACTTTCATGGACTTGTTACGTAGGTTGATCTTAGGAACCACCAAATGTGCCTGCATGTCAAATGATTCTTATAACTGCTCTGTCCTTGCTGTCTATTATAGTACCAGCACCCTCCTTGTCTTGACAGTTAAGTGTTGTTATTTGGCATCATTTCTGGATCCCATGATCGTTGTGGAAACCATTTCAGTGACGTTATCTCCCTTCTTCATTCATGGTCTACCCTGGACAGCCACCATGGTGCTTTTCAAGAATGCCATCAATGTAATTCTTAATGACTTTGTGAAGAAAGGTCTTATGTAGCCTGTTTTAGTCAGTTCAGTCTGCTATAATAAAATATCATAGACTGTGTGGCTTAAACAACAAATATTTATTTCTCACAGCTCTGGAGGCTGGGAAGTCCAAGATCAAGATGCTGGCAGGGTCAGTGTCTTGGGAGCAGCTTCCCGGTTTGCAGGCAGCTGCCCTCTTGCTGTATCCTCACATGGCAGAGAGAGAGAGAGAGCACACAAGCGAGTTCTGGTCTCTTCTTATAAGGGCACTAATCCCATCCTGAGGTTCCCACCCTCATGACCTCATTTAAACCTAATTACTTCCCAAAGGCCCCACTTCCTAATAATATCACATTGAAAGTTAAAGCTTCAATATACGAATTTGGGGGGATACAAACATTCAGCCCATAACACAGCCTCTCTGGAGACAGGATAAAGAGCTGTTTGTATGTTTTCTTCATGATACATCTACTCCAACAACTCTGTATCACTAAATCTTTTGGACCAAAGAATTTTGGGTACCTCAATTTCATTTACAATAGATCTGTTCAAAAGTGTCAGCCCACTATCCAAGCAAGAGATATAATCCTACTTCTTGAGCTTGTATATTGAATTTAGTTTAGTAAAAAGCAGCCTGCTTCTCCAAAGGTTTTTTTGTTTTGTTTTGTTTTTTTAAAGATTGGCACCTGGGCTAACAACTGTTGCCAGTCTATTTTTTTTCTTCCTGCTTTATCTCCCCAAACCCCCCCTATACACAGTTGTATATCTTAGTTGCACGTCCTTCTAGTTGTGGGATGTGTGAAGCTGCCTCAACGTGGTCTGACGAGCGGTGCCATGTCCGCCAGGATCTGAACCCTGGGCCGCTGTAGCGGAGTGTGCAAACTTAACCACTCAGCCACGGAGCCGGCCCCCCTCTCCAAGGTTTTGAATTCTTTGTGTTTCTCTTAGTCATCTGCCATGACAGGCCCTCAGTCTCCTGAAGGTTCTCTCTAAGTCATTTATCTCTGTGTCCACAGGGTTAATCAAATTAAACAACTGTCTCTTGCATGCCATTGGTTGATAATCCCATCTTCTAATGTCAGCTGAATCCTAACTATCTTCAAACTCAATTAGATTAGAGAAATAATCCAAGTTTCCTCATTGCTTGATGGTTTGTTATTGGCAACCACTTTTATTCCTAATTGTCTTCCTGATCAGTATTTTCACTTACAGACAACTGTGTCCACTGTAGCTAGCTTTGCAGTTAGGGATTTAATAGAAAGCATGAGTTACCTGAAGAATTTCTAGGAGGATCAGGAAACCAAGTTTTCATGGTGCAGGAGCAGTGTATACGAGAAAGCATCCAACTGTCAGATTATTATCCAGACAAAATCCTTCCATTGTTACTGCCTGCCTTCAGGGGTTTGTAAAGGAGAGGGAAAATGACAACGTTGGAGGGACAAAATAACCTCTGGTATAATCATTGCAAAATAATGAAATGCCCCTCCATAGTGCTCATCAGAAAAGGCACTCACAGTTGACTTACATTACCCTTTTTGCCTTCTAATTCCCATGTAGACACATTTGCTTAGTAGAATCTTAGTGATCTGTGAACTCTGAGCTACAGAATTTCTAGGAAATTTAATTTTTTTTTTGAGAAATAATGCATGTTTTATCTACAGGGTTGTCTGTTACAGCAACATAATCTATTTTATCCTGACTATAGTAGAAAAGTATATGTGTGTGTGTGTTTGCATTTATACACACATACAGACACACTCACTTAAGTATATATGGATATGTGTTCTTTTGTAGCCTGTTCTTTTTTTTTTTGGCTAAAAAATATGTTTATTATTCAAAAGTTGTTTATTTAATGCCTACTATTTCTTGGCACATTTCTAGGTGTTAATGCCATACTAGTGAACAAAATAGAAAAAAAGCCCACCCTCATGTATTTATTTACGTGGATATTTTTCCCTGTATATACATATATATATATATTTATTATTCTTTTCTTTTTTACCGTCTTAGCCATTTTTTGTCTACAGTTCCATTGTGCGAAGTATACTCATATTGATATGAAACAGATCTCCAGAACTTTATCATCCTGAAGAGCTGAAACTCTGTACCTTTTAATTAACTCCCTTTCTCCCCCTCCCCCCAGCCCCTGGTAAACCACTGTTCTGCTTTCTATTTCTACAAACTACTTTCGATACCTCATATAAATGGAATAATTTGTTTTTTTTTGTGACTGGCTTATTAGGAAATTTAATTTTTAGCTTTCTAATCTACTGTGTCTAGCAAGAGACACAGTAGGTTTTTGTTGGGTTCATCTGCAGTGTTTTCCAGAGTTATTCTTTTTAACTTTCTCCATTGGAAAGAAAGGAAAATTAAATGCAAAAAACTAAAAATGGTAGTTAAAGAGGGTTCACTTAGTCTGAATTCTCCAAAAGCAGACCATGAAAAGGAGGTTATTGTCCAAGGGATTAATTCAGGAAGTTCTATTAAGAGAAATATGTAAGATTGTAACAAAAGCCGGATAGAACAGAGGAACAAGGTGGGCAGAGATGTATACCAGGGAAGTATAGCCTTAGCCTGACCTCATGGGGAGTTCAGCAGTGGGATCCCAATACTCCATCATGGGGGCAGGGCTGCTATAGCCCCATGTTAGTGAGTCATTGGTTAGAAAAGACCCAGGTGAATGGAATTCCTATCAACCAAAGATGATGCTATAGAAAAAAGTGTAGGTGTGCACCAAAAAGAAGAAGAAATATAAATTCAATGAGAATACATACATATATTATTTAGAAAGAGAAAGACATTTGGATACCTATTTATTTTGCAGCAATGCTTAAATAATATGTCAAGAATTAGTGACAATTTAATAGACTCTAAAATAATTTGTCTTAGTCCTAAATTACTGTTAATTTTCTATAAAATTTTTAGTCATGACTAGAATTAAAGGCTATTGCTTCTATGGGAATACAACTGGAAGGGAGAGATAATACAATGGTTGTTAAAAACAATATTCAAAATTAACTCATTCATTCAATATAAGTCCAGGCATTTTATGGATGAATCCCAGGCATGATGATACGTGCTGAGAGGCAGTTATAATCCACGAAGATGCAGCAGTGGTCCGAAACAATAAATGTCGTGAGCTAAGTGTAGAGCCAGCATCCATATTTAAAATAATAAATTGGGCAAGTTTACACTTTTTTATGACCAAGAGTGCTCCTATTGGACAGGAACTTCCTGGAGATAACAATTATAAATTCCAGTCAAAATATAGAACAAACAACAGGGAAAAAAGCCAAATAACAGTAACCTGAAGACACTATTGAGTGAATAAAGCAGACAGATTCTGGATAAGGGTCAATGCTTTGAAGAAAAGAAGGCACAGGGTAAATTTCCCATTTTAAGGCTTTATCCTGATGGAAAGCTTCAATCAATATCATTAAGGTGAGCTAAATTTCTGATAGAAAACCTGCAGTTTTTCTGACCTGAAAAGAAAACACCAAGATTTTTGGACAAATACAGCCTTTGGAGTCAGCAAATGGGGGACCCTCAAAAAGCAAGAACTAGAACGGAGGCACAAAGTCTATGCTTAGACTCTATTTGAATTGCTGCATGAGGTGGACAAACTCAAAGCAGCCCGGCTGAAGATAAAAGAAAGAAACTGAATTTTGAGCTGCCTCCCAGTGAGGTTCATGGTTGGAGTCTAATCAATTGCCTGCTAAAACAAAAAGCATTAGTACTATAACAAAATTCAATGTCTCCACAGCAAAATTTTAATGCCCAGATTACAATACAAAATGATTCATTATATGAAGCATCAGGAAAATATGACTCAGTCAAAGAAAAAAGACAATTAATGGGAACGAACCATGAGATGAGTCAGATGTTTGAATCAGCGGACAGGATTTTAAGGAAGCTGTTATGAATCTAATGGATAACTTAAGGAAAGCATGCTGAATACGAATAAAAATATAACAATCTTTAGTAGAGATGTAGGAACCAAAAAAAAGGAAACCCTAAAAGTGAAAATACGATATATAGAATTAAAAATTCACTAGATGGGCATAAAAGTAGAACAGAAATGACAAAGAGAAGAGACAGTAACCTTAAATATATGTCAAATGCCAAATATCTAAAGAAGAGAGAAAAAGATTTTAAAAATGAATGGAGCCTGTGGGACATCAAAAGGTGTAAGTGTGTAATTTGAAGATAAAATGGATGAACATTTCCCTACTTTATTGAAAGATATAATATTACATATTTAAGCCCAGCAAAACCCAATCAGGATAAATATAAAGAAAGTCATGCATACACATATCATAGTCAAATAGCTAAAAAAAAAAAAAGGTAAAAGATAATCTTGAAAGCCATAGTGAAAAAGACATGACAAACAGAGAAACAGCAATTCAAATTTCAAAGGACTGCTAGCTTCTCTTCAGAAACAATAGTGGCATGCAGCATGAAATAACATCTTTAAAAAGAAAAAAACTTGGGGCCAGCCAGGGGGCTCAGCAGTTAAGTTTGCACGTTCCACTTTGGTGGCCCAGGATTCACCAGTTCAGATGCCAAGTACAGACCTACGTGCTGCTTGTCAAGCCATACTGTGGCAGGCATCCCGCATATAAAGTAGGGGAAGATAGACACGGATGTTAGCTCAGGGCCAGTCTTCCTCAGCAAAAAAGAGGATTGACGATAGATGTTAGCTCAGGGCTAATTGTCCTCAAAAAAAGAAAGAAAGAAACTTGTTAACTAAGACTCTTGTATCCAATGAAAATATCCTTTATACATGAAGGCAAAATAAAAATTTGCAACAGCAGGGGCCAGCCCGGTGGCATAGCAGTTGAGTTGGCACACTCCACTTTGGCAGCCCATGGTTCGCTGGTTCGGATCTTGGACACAGACCTACATGCTGCTCATTGAGCCATGCTGTGGTGGCATCCCACATAGAGGAGCCAGAAGGACTTACAACTAAGATATACAACTTTGTACTGGGGCTTTGGGGAGAAAAAAAAAGAAAGATTGGCAACAGATGTTAGTTCAGGGCCAATCTTCCTCACCAAAAAAAAAAAAAAAAAAGCATGAAAAGCATACCTGAAAAAAAAACAAAATAAAAACTTTCAACAGCAAACATAAAGATGGTGGAATGGCCATACAGTGTTAGTTGAATGAAAGTTGTGGATTTAAAGGTATAGGGAACCAAAAGAGCCATTTAATATGTACCAAGCACTATGACAGTATTGATTGGGTGCTGAGTGCAGACAGCGTTGCTGCACAGAGCAACAATGGGGTTCAAGGTCAAGACCATGCCCTATCTAAATGTTTTTGTTAATACAGACACAGTTCTAATATATTTCTTGAAAAATGCAAAATATATGTAGCCTAATATTAAAATCTCTTCATTGAAAATATCTAAAAAGGAAGGAAAGAGAGCTTAGAAACAAAATTCTAAACTACACTACAAAATATAATTCCAAAATGGCTGTTACTAAAGGGTTTTACCTGAAGATTCCTACTTGGGAGCAGAAGAGGAATGCCTGACACCCAAAGGACAATACAAAATGGATGTAGTTGTTATTATGGTGATTATAATTATTACTATTACAGCTGTTATGAGATGCTCTCCCCTACAAGATAACGTAAGTACAATTTAGACATTGGGAGCCAATGTGGGTAGAGAAGATGAAGAGTGTTCCCTCCCCTGCCCCTCCCTTTGATTTGCTGGTTGAGCCTATCTTCACAATATTTCCTTTCAATTTCCTTGTGATGGGCAGGATATTGAGTCCAACTGATGAGTTTTTAATTTTATTTTTCCATTTTCAGACCTACTGGATTCATTCTATCAGAGAAAAGGTAGGGAATACATGAGAATTTGATTTATTAAGCAGTTGTAGCATGAAGATGATGAAATGATGGCAAAGAACCCTACTCCTTATTGGATACTCACTGTATTCCAGGTACTCCTACAATCCACCATTTAATCTGTCAGCAACCTCAGAGATAGGCAGATTAACTTCATTTTAAATATGATGAAATTGAGGCAAAAAAGATATCTGCCAAATAAGACAGATAGTCTATGACGAAGTCAAGACTTGAATGCTAGGCTTCCAAATTTACTATGTTCCAATACATTTCTGTACGCGCACACGCACACACGTAAAGCATTGTATGTGATAAAACAGTAATGATAAAATGTCAATGGTTCCATAATAAGCATGTAGGTTTTTGGAGGATGGCTAATTCTATGTTATTTTTCTAATCACCCCTTGTGCCAGATAAGCATTAAAGACTCATCCCCAAGAGGTTAACTTTAATCTTATCAGTATTCCTCCATGAATAAGAGTTTTTGAAGAATTAGAAAAAAATTTTCAAGATAGGTTTTTGGAAAGAGGAAACTGTTCTTGTTTATAGCTACTTCACCAGGGGCATTTGCATTTAAAAAGAGGCCACGAGTGCACGAGCTCGGGCTATCAAGGTCCTCGTCAAACCCAAGATCCCAATGGGCAGCAGCTGCAAGCTCAGTTGACTTACCTACATTGCTCACTCCAAGCTTGGGAAATGTGCTCATGCCCACGTCACCATGGGCCTCAGCTCTGCAGGCCAAGGGCCAAGGCCAAGGCCAAGACCAAGGCTCAAACTAAGACCCAGGCTGTGGCTATGACTGCGGCTCAGGCTTAGGGTCCCAAAGGTACCCAGGCCCCCAGGAAGGCTCCAGAGTAGAGGCCTCTGTCTGCCAGTGCTAGCTTGCAAAACTGGTGTGACCACTGGGCTGCTATCTGATGGGGCTGCTGTCCTCCTGTGCTATTTGTACAAGTAAACCTAAGGCAGGATCCGTCCGAAAAAAGATTATAAAACTTTTAAAATCACTTTTAAAAAGGATTTTCTCTTTTTTGGTCAGATTTTATTCTTTGATTTCAAAAGTTTTTTTTGTCTATTATTAATATTCAACAAATAAGATTCAAATTATTTGGATCAATATTATCAGGTGAAAACTTCAGTCATGATGTTTTAGTGTTTCAGCGTTTAAGGAAGGATACTTGGTTTTAATTATGCAGTAGAAATGCAAGAGGAAGTCATTGCTTTTTTGTTTGAGTTTAATTTTCTACTAATTGATAGGACAATTGAGAATGAAATCATGAAACTAAAGCAAAATTGGTTTTAAAACATCTGTAATATACCTGGGTAACATTCAGTACTTGGGAGAGTCCAACCCAGATAAATTTAGATATTAACTAACTTTGTATAATTTTTGTAAGGCTTTGAGATGAAGGATACCTGTGCCTGGCACATGGAAGTCATTCGATAATTACAGTAGTATTTTACCGTAATTATTTTTATTCTTTATTTACCAACACTATGAATCCATTACTACCATTCCAGCTACTGCTACTATGAGATGGTCTTACCAGTAAGATAGACTATGTCAAACAATCTAAGCCAGTACTTGGTATGTATTAGGTCAGCTCTCTACCTCTCTGGGTTTTGTCTTTCTTGTGATCACCCCTGAAAATAACAAGATACTCGTGAACCCCAATGTAAATGCTTGATATTGACCCAACAATGAATTGTCATCTAGAGAATCACACACGTGCACAGATGTGTGCGACACACTCATGGTTCTTCAGTATTATAAGTGCTTTTAGGGGAACATGGTAAACACTATTTCTTTGTAAAAGTCACAGCTTTTAAAAGACAGATGGATTTTTTATCCCATGAGGGCTAAAGTATATGTCAGTGACATTTTGCAAACAAATGAACAATGCTTCTTCTGAAGCTGCTAAATTTGAAATCAGAAAAGAGATGAGAGGTAGCACTTATCATGTAGTTAAATGACGCTTACTAGCTACTGGATGATAAGATGTAGTTTAGGCAATCAATCAGTTTTGCAGCATATTTTTAATTTCTCCAGATATTTGTAAAGATTGATTGCTATTGTTCCAGGTAACATCATTGCATTATTTTAAGGTTGATATCATTAGCCGCAGGCACATGCAAAATATAACTAAATGTGAAAAGAAAAGGTGACCTTCCATCTTAGAACACAGAGAAACAGTAAATGAGCTCTCTAACCTCCAACACTGATGTTTCAAGGTAATTTAATAACAAAACTCTTAACTAAAATACTGAAGTGTGGTACTATATATCACACTTAGAGGCATTCACAGCCTGTAAGGGCAATTAGTTACAATGACTTTTCCAAACCCACCATATTAAATTCAATTAATCTATCACTGATTGAAAGATACCTTGGTTTTATTAGACATTCTCTAGGCATTTGCAGTCATTAATAACATGTTTATATTCATAGCTGTAGCTTGGAGAGACAGATGTTTATTCATTTCCAAGACAATAGTTCAGACAATAGTTCAGTTATATTTAGTTTTTGAGAAGGCTGTCTGCTGGTCAAGGTCAAGTGTGTGCGTGTGTGTATGTGTGTGTGTGTGAGAGAGAGAGAGAGAGAGAATTTTATTGCTAAAATCATTTTTACTTTGAAAATACAGCCTTCATCCCCCACTTGCCTACTAGTTTTTCACGTTAGACTGCTATCTCCGAGAAGGCAGAAACTAAATTTTGGTGTTTATAATATATGTGATACTTTGCACAGCATTATGTTCTTATAGATGTTAATTCTATTCCAAAGGAGCAGCAGTGGATATTAAAACCAATACAAAGTAAAGAAGGGAAATACATGGAATAAGAATTCATCTCAATGCTTCTAAATGGCAGTCCTCAAGTGACATTCAGGTAGTGTATCTTAGTCATTAAGAACTATAGCTTTGGAGTCAGAGAAACATGAACTTTAGTCCCAGCTACTCTCAGCTTCTTGGCTGAGATTGGTTGATACTGGGCAAGGTAATTATCTTCTCTCAATCTTATTTTCCTTACAGATTAATGGGAAAAATAAAAATACCAATTGCATTGGCTTGCGTGAATTAGTATTATCGTTGTTATGCATTTGTTTCATGGTGTCTAGACCAGCAGTTACATTATTGGCAATGTGTTCGTCTCTCAGATGTTGGAAGAAGTACAGTGCTCTGTCTGGTGTGTGGCAGAGAGAGAGTATTAGGATAAAGCACCTCCCGCTGCTAGGTGCCTACCGATTAGCCAGTACTCCTCTCACTTTTGAAAACAGAATTCTGATTTTTATTCACACTTGGAGGAAGCAACGTACTCTGCACGGGGCATGAGTAGTGATTGATCTAGTCAGTTATATTAATCCTATACCTTTTACCTGGTCTAGGATTGAGCATGTGATGCTGTTCTGGCTAAAAAGACATGAGTCACTCTGCTGAGGGACTTTGGGGAAAAAGTTTCCTCTCTAATTAAAGAGAGAGGTGTAGGGGGGCCCTTTACTCCCTTGCCAACTTTGCCATTAGACACAGTTCTGTGCGGCAGCTAGGTGTGCCCCAGCCTCAGGCGATCACGAGGGAGGAGTCAGGAGATTCATAAAGGACAGAGCCGCCTGACATTGTTGAGCTTCTGATTAACCTCTGAACTTCTTGTCATTAAAGATTTATTAATATAACCGCATGTTAAAGCCACTGATGGTAGGTATGCTGTTACCTGAAACCAAAACCATTTTAAGGCTGCTGCTATAGTTAAAATGCATGATTCTATTAAATTATTTCTTTGAGAGATTACAAGTGAAGAAAGGAGCAATAGCCTAAAATGCTTAACTTTAATAATTTATATATTTCATTGATACTTTTCTTCAATACGTGTTTATTAAGCTCTAAAAGTGAAACATTTATTAGGCACAAAATGGGGGCTACTAAACAAATTAGGACAGTTAGTGAGCAATTGCACCTTTCACTGAAATCCCCTTGGACTTGGAAGTTCCACAGAACAGACTTTTAATCTGGGTGTTACCAACAGCAAGCAAGCTCTATGCCCTTCAGGACAACACCTACTTTCTCAGAGTCTTTGAAAAGTGAGGATAGTGTGATCCCTACCTCTATATGGCTTCAAAGACTGGGGTTTAATGTTGTCGTTTATTCTTTAGGCGCTATCCCTAACCTCAATAAATAGTAGTCGAATGCATGAGCAAGTGGCATCTTATCTCATTGGTGCTAATAATGATATATTTTGCCTAAAGTTTAGTTCTCTAAAAAAGAATGGAACAAAATTTATTTCAGAAAATGTCATTTAAAAACAAGTTAGAAATGTAAATAAAGTTGTTGAAACATTCATGTACCTGTGGCTCTTGGGACGATGCCATCTATGCTGTGTTTGTTTTCTTGTGGCTTTTCCACTTTGCATGAGTACTTTGCAGCACCAGTTACATGTCTTTCGCTTTAACGATTTAGGCCAAAATAAAATTTATATATACTCACTTCCTTTGTTTGAAAATAACAGTCTGGCATAATCCAATAAAATTGCCTCACTTTATGAGAGTCGGGCAAGTATAGCTTCTCATACAAACTGTAATTAATGCACATAGGAAATTTATTGACATAAAATTAAATGTATATAATAATAACTATTAGACCATTAGTATATATTTGTGCGACCTTTATTAATTTTCTCCTATATTTTACTGGCACAAACACAAAAATCATATAGGGGAAACATATACAGCTAAAGAATTTGCAGTTTCATTGAAAAAACCTAAAAATAAGATATATTCTCAAATCACTTAAACAGTTATTAATAATAGTACTGAAAGTTAACACTTACTGACACTGTTCTAAGCACCAAATGTGTATTAATTGACTTAAACCCATGATGTTCTTATTCTTGTTTTACAGAGGAGAAAATTGAAGCACAGAGAGGCTTATGAACTTGCTTAAGGGTACACAGCCAGTAAGTGGCAGATCTGAGATATGATCTGGGATATGATCTTGGTACTCTGCCATAGATTCTGTACTCTCCTAACCATCACATACATTACTTGGAGGAGTGAGATTTGCGTTCGTAAACCACTAGTAAGGGCTAATGTTTCAGTTCTTAAATGCTTAGGGATTCTGAGAAATAAAAAATCAATAATGCTTTGAGTAAACAGTGATGGTGGCTTGTAGGAAGAGGGATCTTCCTAGAAACCTGAAAACGGGTTATGCTTTGGGTAGGCAGTGCATAAAGGAGGCAGGGCAAAGAGCATGAGTAGACACTAGTGTAGGAGTGAGCTTGTAATATATGCGGAACAGTAAGGACACGGATGAAAATAGACACAGAAGAAAGCTTTCTTTGTATCTCTTTGCTGTCTATTCTTTTTCTTTGTGGTCTCCATGCTTCTGTATTCCTTCAGAGCCTCCTCTCAATTGAATGATGTAACAGGCTTAATAAGGACTCCCCGAAGTTGTCCACGCCCTAATCCCTGGAAACTTTGAGTAGGTTATGTGACCTGGCAAAAGGGGCTTTGCAGATGTAATTTAGACTGAATTTCAAAATAGGAATGTTCTGGGTGGGCCCAATTTTATCACATGAGCCCTTAGAAGCAGAAAACTTTCCCTGGCTGGAAGCAGGGCAATGCAGCAGCAGAAGGCAGCAGGAGAAATCAGAGATTCCCAAGCTGGAGAGGGACTCAATTGCTATTGCTGGTTCTGAGATGTAGGAGTCCCATGTGGAGGTGGAGAGAGGCATCTAGGAGTTCAGATGTCCCTGGCTGACAACATGCAAAGAAAGGGAACAAAGCTTACAATTTATGGAACTGAATTTGCCAACAACATGAATAAGCTTAGACTGAATTCTTCCCCAGAGCCTGAAGTAAGGAACACAGCCCTGTTGACACCTTGGTTTTCATACTGGGAGACCCATCTCAGGTTTCTGACCTACAGAAACTGTGACAAAATAAGTTTGTGTAGTTGTAAGCCACCAAGTTTGTGTAGTCTGTTACAGCAATAATAGAAAATGAACACAGATGAAGTGTAGAAGATAACATTTGGACTATGGGGGTGGCAAGGGCAAGTAGTGGTAAAATTTCCATCATATTTCCTTACTCTCCACTTCAAATCCTAATAATAATGGGGATATAGATAGATACTCCAAAAATCTTTTTCTCAGATTACTCAGGAGCCTGGTGTTATAAATTGTACATTTCTACTTTTTTCTGTCTAGATTTTTAACTAAAAGAGTCACCATCCTCAAAGTGCATTAAAAATGGTAAAATGAATAGATACTCTTGTCAATTTTCCCTCTCTCTACAGCAGAAGTTTTCATTTAACTGGGATATTTTTATCTTAGTCAATAGTTATAGGAAAATAGTGGAACAAGGATTTTGCTTACTTTGAGCGTTCTATGAGATTAGATCCTTTATGGATTTTTATCTGGAGGGAAGAGAGAAAATAGTTTCCCCTGCTAGTATGTTGGAGTATAAAAAGAAAAGATTTATTAGGCATGAGAAAGATACTGGTAACTCAGGTTTGCTGTGGTTTCTAAAATATGAGGTTTATGCCTCTTGCCAAGGGAAAGGATTTCAGAATTGAATATGTTTTTCTTCTTTGTGTATCTTTGTATTACTTTTCATATTCCCAACTTTCCCATTGTCTACTGCCCTCATGTGGATCTGTTTGTGAGGTTTAAAAACAACTGCTTAAAGATAATACTGAAGTTAATAACTTCACCTTTTCTCCTTTTACCATTAATCTGTTTAGTTTTGTATTTATGAACATAACAACATGTAATTTTTGAATAATTACTTTTTTATATCAAAGACGCAAAGTATATCTGAAAGGAATATTCTATCCTAGACAAATTTTCTTCAGAAATTTAGGAAAATAACTCACAAACCTACTGAGTTTAGGGCACAGGCTGTATTTTCTTTTGTTGATTGAATTTAAATTGGATACTTTTTGTTGATTAGCTATTTTTCTGTTGTTGTTACATTTGAATAACCGAAGCTGTGTTAAATAGAAATGTGTTTTATTGTGATCCAACTTCTAAAATGACACTAAAATCTAAAGTGCTTATGTGCTTAACTTTAAGTAAAAATAGAATTATAAGGATTGTTAGATTGAGTCGAATTCTAATGATTTATATAGTTTAATTTCTTTTGAGAATAACGTTCATGTTTTAACTGGTGTGTTTTATTTCATGTTGATTCAGAACCTACACCGTTGATCATCTCAGTGTTTAAAGACAAAAAAGGTTTAAATAAATAATTTATTATTTTGTTTAATTGTTCTGTTGTCAGGGCAAATTGTTTAGAATCTCCCACGTTAACTGGAGCTAGAACTTCCTTGTCGTGACTCCGTGGTTCACGCTAATAGAAATCAAATACTTTGCCCCACACAGATTTATGAAGTAGTTATGATTTAGATTTTCAGATTTTGTTAAGTATTTTTATTTTTTTTACCTGGTTTTGATTACAATACATCATCATTCTAAAAAGTTGGGGGAAAATTTTATGAAGAAAGCAATAAAAATCATCAAAATATTGTGAATATTTTTGGAGATGTTTATTTTAAGACTTTTCTATTATGCTTATGTAATGGGATAACATTTTGAAAGAAAATTAATATGATTTTTTTATGCCTTTCTTATCACAAATTCTTCCTTTCAGTTGGCCCAAGGCATTCTTTTACCGTGGGAGTACAGGGATTGTTACAGAAGAGATATAGAAAAAGAAAGAGTGATGATAAACTTTTGACATTCAAAATAAGATTTTCCAGAAAGCCTTCAAATTCAGTCTTCATGAAAGGAAATGATTTTTTTAAATTTATTTTAGCTCGTATTTAACCTATCAGGGGACAGATTATAGAGTTTTTAATAATTTAAAGAAGATACCTGTACTTCATTAAGATTTAAGGTGATAGAATTGGGAAGAAGTTGGGAATGTGACCAAGGAAATGTGGAAACATGAGAAGGACATGAGAAGAAAAAAAGAGGAAAAAGAGACTGACGAGGTCAGGATCTAGGGCTAATTATGTCCCCTCATTGCCCTGTCTCCAACCCTAGCCAAGGGCTAAACTCAAATGGGTGGAGGCAGGGAGTCGGGGATGAGGGTGTTGATTTAAAAATAATATAAAGTTGAGGAAAGCACTGACGATGGAATACAATTGAACTAAAATGGGATGGTCATTTAAGGAGACAGAGCTGTGCGCTTAGGCAGAGAGAAAGAGAGGGAGCATTGATATGTAAGATTCATTTGCTTTCTATATGGTGCTGTGCTGCATTGAATGCCACTGTGCCAAAAGGACAGGGCCACTGTAGGTATGGACTGGACTCACAGCAGATGCTACAGATGGGTCAGGAGGTGGCTGGAAAATATAGTAAAGCTTTGAAAGTGATTTCAGCTGGTGAGAGTTATGTGGAGACCATGTCGACAGAAGGGCTACTGAGAAAAGACTGTAGGGGTAAAAAGGTCGTGAGTTGACCCTTGTCTGTTGATATCAACCTTAAATGCTAACTTGACAGCCAGGCAGACAAGCAGTGTTGCTGCTGAGCCCAGAGTAGCCACTGACCACCTTGCTGATGTGATGATCTGCTTCTTCTATTCAACAAGGTCACATGAACTTTTTTGCTCACATTCATCTGAACACCCTCTTGAAGTGGAGAAGGAATTTGATGAGGAAACAGAAATAGGAGAAACAGAATCATTATCCAAAAAGACTGATTCATTACATTTTTTAGATGGTTTGACTAAGGATTAAGTCAGAGTTAAATATGTCTAGTTTTCCCTGCTACCGAAAAGCTAGGGACTTGGGAGGAAGACCACATTAGTTTTAAAGATTTATGTTATTCGGACCATCCAATTTTAGTATAAGTAAATTTTAAGCCTGTTACACAGGAAAGCTTAAAATATGTACAAAAATATTTAACATCTATTGAAATATAATTATTATATAAATATATGTGTGAATATACACACAGACACACATGCACACACATACAAAAGAAATTCTGCTGTTCTAATAATATAGTATGGTTATTTTCTCCTTTCAAGAATTAAGGTTGAAATTAGCATTTAAAAGCATTACGTTTGTATCATGAAATATAACACACATAATTAAAAAACATACATTTGAGGAATCTTTATACTTCAGAAGCCTACTATATATTCCTTCTTGCTCCAAGAAGTATTCACTAACATTGCCTTTCTAAAAATTATTCTCTTATCGTTATGTATACTTTATTATCTATATATATTTCCCTAAACAATATGGTACAGTTTTGCTTTTTTTGTTTTTTATATAATGACACTATACTGCATGTATTGTTTTGTATCCTACTTTTTTAACCCAACGTTGTTTTAAATATTTAATCCATTGCATTTCATGAAACTACAGTCATTTTTGTAAGTACATAGTATAACGTTGTATGACAATATCACAAATTTTTATTCATTGTATTATGGATAATATGTGGGTTGTTTTCAGAACTTTGCTCTCACAAACCACACTGCTCTGATCATTCCTGTACATGTGTATCCCATGCATAACAGTGTGAATTTCTCTAGGGTATATAATATGGGTGAAATTGCCGTATTACAGGGTATGCATATTTTCCACTTTATTAGGAATGCCAAACTATTTTCCAAATAGACTAGACCAACCAAATCATGCTAAGTAGTCCTTGGAAAAATTTTACTTGAATAGATACTCTGTAGTTTGTGTATCTATTTCTTTAGCTGGGAATTTAGGTTGTTTTCTTTTCTTTATGGTTACATATAACGCTACAGTGAATTTCTTTGTGTACTTTACACATTGCATCAAAGCTTCTATTTCTTTACTTATAATCAATTCTTAGGTTTTTAAATTATTTTGATCAAGAGTTTGGTCATTTTGTGGTTCTTGACATAATTTCCATGCTTAAATACACTATTATCTGTGACAGTTTACATGTATCTATATTCCTTAGCCACCTTGTGAAGTATAGTGCTGTTACTAAAAGTCAGTTGTGTAAAGAAGAAATAGAATTGGGAGAATCAAGTGTACTATTCATATTTTTTCTTTTGCACATCAGCTGTTTTTTGTAAACAAGAATGTTTCCCTGTTTCTGAGAACAATAGAAATACTTTTTCTACTCACATTCTCTTGATCAGGACATTGAAATTATATTAACCTGAAAACACTTTTTTTAAGTGTCCATGATTTCTTTTCTCTTTTATTCAAGAAAAAAAGATCATGTTAAAACTTCTGAGAATCCTGTTCTGATGCACAGAAGAGTCCATTGTTTCTGTTTTTATGACTAGAGCTAAGCAAAGCAATAGATGTAAAATATGTTTGTATAAATAAACATGATATATTAGGTGAACTTTCAGGGCTGCCAATATTGAAATATACCTGGAAAAAAAGGGAAAGCTCAAATATTTGTAAAAACATTCTCAAATATATATCAAATCTGCAATTGTTTTTTATTGATTTAAAATGGCATTGGTTATTCTTAAACATATTTTAAAATCTTTTTATAAACACATATTTTCTGTGAAATTCCCTGAGATTTTATTTCAAAATATATTTCCTTTTGGATGCACAGTTGTTTTTAAGGTGTTAACCATGCAGCAGAGTACGCTGTGAATCAAGAATAACCATGCTGGGAATGAACCTCCGAGGGGAAGGTAAATCTACTGAGACGTACAAGACAGACCTGCACTGATGCCAGTCCATTTCATTTGGATTGAATTGCCTACAACCGTGGCTGAGTTACCCAGAGCCCTCAATTTCTTTTTTTTCCCTTTAGTAGTGGCCTGACTGATTTGATTTCAAGTCGCCTGGGGTTTTAAGAAACAAAATCCTCCCCTATTAAAACTGCATGGTGTTTATAACCACCACAGGGATGGTTTAAAAAACAATGAAAAAGTTGACTTATGAAAAATAAAGCTGGCTAATTACAGCAAATGGGCTTAATTTAAAAACCACAGGTGCCTCTTTTATAAGCTTTTGTTGAGTTCTTGCCCGTTCCATGTTTATATGACATGGAGCCAGCTGAAATCTTTGCTGTGGCCAGCTTTAAAGGGGAAGCATTTGGTTCACCTCCATTTATGGTTCAGACCGCATATGATGTCATAGAAATGATAAAACCCACGGAAGCTTGTTTCTCCCTTGAGGAATATTGCATCTGATTCATTATTTATGGAATTTAAGTAAAATGATATCAATTAATTCCATGGCAAATAACCCATTTGCTATATATTTTGTTTTAAGTAGAAGTAACAAGGGATTTACTCTATAATTCATATTATTTTACTTTTAGAAATCTGTGATAGGAGAAGCATTAAGATATATTTAGTGAAAATATTGTTTGCTGAAGTAACTTTGGTTATAGTGGATTTCCATAAGCTTATAAATAAGATGTGTGTGATTTTTATATTCTAAGGCCTAAAATGTTTCCTTAAGTATGTGTATACATTTTTCACACTTACATTTCATTTGCAAGTTAATTTCATTTAATTTGGTTATTTTAGTGATGTTTATCTCTTACAAGTGTAACATATTCTATCCAGAAGACCCTGTAATCTCCAGGAATGAGAATATCTGTTTTTCTCTTTGCCTAACTCCTGTCACGTATATTTTCCTTATACGTTTCTTGTGGATGTGATTACATTTCCTTACTCTAGGTGCTGAGAGTTTAGGTTAGTTCCTTGGAGCCCTTGTGTTTCTAAACCAAGCAGGCATCTAATCTTCTTCTTGTCCTTGAGTAGTTAGAACTTCTGGGCTATAATCAGAGATTTGGAATAGAATCACTTAGAGAGGATCAAGGAGGAAACCAATGAACCCTAAAGATTACTCTCTTGAAATTAACCCAAAGCAGTAGAGAGAACAGCAAAATACACATATTAAATGTTGCCAATTATTTTTCAATACAAACATTATATCATAAACAAATCATCTAACATTCACCAAATAATACTATTTAAAGTGCCATATTCAGTCT
This sequence comes from Equus quagga, assembly GCF_021613505.1. NCBI lineage: Eukaryota > Metazoa > Chordata > Mammalia > Perissodactyla > Equidae > Equus > Equus quagga. The sequence continues at coordinate 107,567,658 of NC_060269.1, read as the reverse complement.
GTGCATAGATTAGAATGTGCTGTGAAATCCTATACATAATTATAAGTATGCATCTATTCACTTCACTTTTTATATTTGTCAGGGAAAAATCCATGCAAGCTGTTTTGGTTTGATGATCTTTTGTAATAGTTTTCTGGCTACGTTTGGAAAACGTATGTTACATGACAAAATGAGACCCTCAGGTTCTTCATCTGTTAGATCATGCTGGCAGATCTTCTCCTGCAGAGTTCTTCTGAAATGGCAGAACTCAGTAAATGGTACAATTATTCTGTTGTTGTTGTATTAATAGACACATGTACAGCATTTCTTATTTGAAAAATCTCACTTTGTTTCCTAAAAATATTTTACCAGCAATTACTAATTACTTGAGCTTTGGGACTCATTCTCATGTGCAGGTCAAATATGAGCTTATATCAATAGCAACAAGTATGACTCAGGAAAATTCTACATAACTTTATTTCCATTGAAAAATATTTCTATCTTCTTCATTATTTTTCAAAAGGACAGTTCTGACTCTTGAAGAAAGATAAATAGGAAAATTCCCCATTATCATGATTGTTATCTTAATAACAGCAGATAGAGTGTATTTAGTGTCTACTACACTGCAAATGCTATGCTATGCTATGCATAATGAACATATTTTTGCTAGCCCTTATGACATTTTCCTCATTTTTTTTTAGGAAGATTAGTCGTGAACTAACATCCATGGGCAAGCCTCCTCTTTTGGCTGAGGAAGATTGGCCCTGAGCTAACATTTGTGTCCATCTTCCTCTATTTTATATCTGGGACACCTGCCACAGCATGGCTTGATAAGCCGTGCATAGGTTCGCTCCCAGGATCTGAACTGGTGAACCCTGGGCTGCTGAAGCTGAGTGCATGCACTTAACTGCTATGCCACCGGGCCGACGCCACATTATCCTCATTTTTGATATAATAAAAGTGAGAGTTGAGGAGGTTATGTAATTTGCCCAAAGTGACCAAAACATGAACTGAATACAGGTTCGTCTGACTCCTACTTTCCTGATTTTTCTATAAATGCAGTCATATCTTTTATTGAGGTTGGCCAACAGATTTGTACAGACTTCTAAGCCCAGAGCTAGGATACTTGCATTTGGAACATTTAGCTAGGAATAACTTAATATTGTTTTAATCTGTTCTGTACTGCTGTTGCTACAAGAATATTCAGTTGACTCAGTTTTCTTTTTCTTGGGATATTGCTGACAACAGAAGAGCTTAAATGCTTTGCTCAGAAACAACAAATTTTTCCAGCCGTAGCCATATAAGATACATTGATATTACTGTATTCTCCTTTAAAGAATAAGTAGGTAGAAAATTGAACTACACAAACACTACAGCATAGCTAAGACTTCAAATATATATAATTGGAATGATGTTTAATGTTTTATTTGCCACAAAATTACGGAACTTCAGAAGCCAAAGGGTCACTGTGCATTAGTACAAACTTGAGATTGAGATGAACAACGATTTTGAAGACCTGGATCTAAAGTACAGGTCCTACACATACAAATGATGTCCACCTAGACAATTGTTTGAGATCAATGCCTTAATGCATTAAAATCTAGACTGAAGGTAAGGTTAATTTTTTCCTTTCAGTAATCATTAAATGCCTTCCATGCATCAGATGTTGTTTTAGGCCCTGGAAACCCAGTGGTGGATAAAATAGATAAGGTCCTTGCTCTTATGGATCTTATTCTTTACTGGAAGAGAAAACAATTCACAAGCCAGAAAATAAATAAATGAAAATAGATTTCAGATTTGAGTAAGAGCAATGATGCATAAAGTGCCTAGAGGTTGAGATGGGTGTGTGTATATGTGTGTGTGTGTGTGTGTGTGAAGGTGTATGTTGAATACTTTAGGAAAGACCCACAAGAGCACAGAGGATGTGGCATGTAAGCTGAGACCTTTAGGGAAAGATAATATTTGAGACTCAAATTATTACTACAAGCATACTGTGTGAGAAAATCTGGCATCATAGTTTCAGAAAACATTAGGCCTTGAGGTCTATAAAAGTCTGGAAAGTTTGAGTAAATAGAATTAAGAACAATATGTTTAAAAGGTAATTAATAGGGGGCTTAAAAATTTCTACATGGAAGGAGCTGGAGGAATAAATCTGCTTGGAAGTAGAGGTTGGGAGATTATTTTGAGCCTTACGAACACATTATTTTTGGTTTGACTGCAAATTTATTTGGGATGGAGATTACAGGGATCTTAAAACCCCTACTTTGGCATTCACAAGCTACCCCTTGGTGTCTGCACTGGGGAGCTCTAGACAGAGGTCAGATGCTGTGTGTCCAATCAGATCATGTAGTGCATGTTATGTTATTTAGAGTTATTCTCAGAGTGGTGTTAAGCGAGATGACGTGTTTTATATTTTTCTAGGACTAGTCTGACTGCTACGTAGAGAATGAGAGAGGAAATCTTTTTATTAAGAGATTAATGTTTTATGATTCATTCAATCATTTGTTGAACTTTGAGCTTCTACCATGAGCCAAGCACGCTTCCTGGGCACTGGGGAAATAGCGATGAATACAACAAAGTCCTGGATGTCCTGGATTTTACAGTAAGGTGAAGGCAGGCATAGAGAAATAAATAAACACCAATATCAAATGGTGACAAATGCTCCATTCCACGCATAAATCAGGGTAATGGGATAGAAAGTGAAGCCGTATTTGGTGTATTTTGCTAATTTATACAAGTGGTGTGGAAGTCTTCTCTGATTATTTGGCATTTAAGCACAAACTAGAAGGCAATAAGGGAGTAAATAAGGTGGATATTTATGAGAAGAATGTTTTAGGCAGAGGGCCACGAAGTGCAAATGCAGTGAGAAGAGGCAATTTTTATGTTTTTTGCTTCCTTTTGCCAGAAAATGCAAAAGAAGCATCAGAATTTTGGCTTTCCATTCCTGGCATATTTATTAATTAAATATATAAATTTATTTATATATTATATATATTTATAATTATATTTATAATATAAATTAAAAACCTTTTGCAAAATCTTTAGTCACTATGTATTACAGACTCCAGTAGACTTTGAAAAAGACACTACCATTCAGAAAGTGGAAGAAGGAGGGGCCTACAGTAGCAATCCCCAATCCTGCGGGGTACGTATTGTGTTGTCTCTCTGCCCTAAGGATAGGAAACATTCCTTGTTTAGGACACAGTGCTGCATCTTCTCTAGCTCTCCAATCCATGGTATTCCATGGCTCTTGGCTCCTCTCTCTGGAAATTCCTTTCTTTTCTATTATCCCCTTTGGCCTCATCTAAGGAATTTGCTGAAGAATATGCCCTCTTTAGAAGCTGAACAAGGTCCTGCCTATAAATGTTTAGGGACTCAAAATTCCTCCTCAAAGATTGAATATTTGTCAATAATAATTCAGTTTTATCAGACTAGGTGCTCAATTAGATTCTGGTTTTATTATTGTGATCATCAATCTGTGATAATTTGATATTTCTATCTGTTTTTATTATAGACCGATGTATTTTTTTCTCCATAAACATTTCAGATTAATTAAAGCTACTTGGCATAGTGGATACAAAGAATGAGATACATTCTGTGTCCCAAAATAATTCCATGAAGCAGATTGATAAGAATATCAAAAGTTAGAACATTACATAAAACGTTCTGTAACGCTGGTTGTGTTCACTATGCCCTGGGAGCACCGTAGATCAGAAATAGGTTCCTATATATGGTCATGTTTTGGGAGGTTTTTTTCTGAGTCCAAATAACAAAGAGTAACTAGAGTGAGAAGGAAAGATGTTCCAACCAGCAATATGTAAAAGCAGAGAGCCCTGAGAAATGGACGTTTATTTAGGAAAAGGCAAATGACCTTTTGTGACTGGAATATAGCCCATCTACTGGGAAGTGAGAGGGGGAGGATGTTAAGCAATTTCGATTTTATCTTGAGGATCATAAAGGAGACAATCGTGGGTTAAAAATAGGGGTCAAGTTTACATCTGAATAAAGGATTTGCAGGTACTAAAGAAAGGAGGGAGTAGTGATATTGTAGGCTGAAGGTGAAGGTAGAAATGTAGAAATTTAGATGGACTGAATTTGTGCAGCAACAGGGCAATGTGGAGAGAGATTGAGAATATAGATTTGAGAGAGCTTTTTGACTATGTGAGGGTGAGAGAAGGAGGACCGGAGAATAATTCTCAGCTTTTATTTCACAAGAATGTTTGAAAAGGAGGAACAGATTTTGTATGTGTGATGAGATTATCCAGGCTGAGACTGAGTGGTCTATGTTTTATCCAAATGGATAGTTAAGTATAAATTTGGATGGATATATGTCTGTGGCTCAAAAGAAAAGGAACCACCTATTTATATAGATGATGTGAGCCCAGGGAAGAGTTATGGGAAAAGGAACTGGTAGAGAAGCAGGAAATGGTAGAGAGATAGCAGAAGTGAGAAAAGTTTTTACATGGAAGAGAAGAGGGAGGGTATTATTAATTGAGGAGATTGTGGGTGATATTGAAGTCAGAGACGTTAACCAAGGGAAAGGGCCAGTGAACTTGGCCAACAGGAAATAATTGATGACCCTAGTGGGGGCAATTCCAGGATAATGTATCTATACAGATTTCTGAGGATTGAGATGAAAATGTAATGCAAGTGGAGGAGTTAAACTTGGGGCTGATATTTATTAAACTTGATAATGAAAGAAAGAAGGGCACTAGGGCAACACTAGGATCGTCTATTTTCTTAATGTCTGGAGAGACTCTGGCATTCCGTATGTCAAGTGTTGGGGAGTGGCAGGGTGGTGGAGAGGGACATAATGCATTGAGACGTGATGCTAGTTTGAGTAAGGCCCTAAAGAGAAGGAATGGATTGACACGGGAGAAATTAGATTCAAGTGAAAAAGCAAAAGATGATTCATCTTTTAAAAAGGAAGTAGACAGAGATAGTAATGAGAATCTACTTGAGTTTTTAAGTGGTAAAAGTAAAGTTTTGTAGCTTTCAATTTATCTGTATATTTTGCGTTTCATTTGATATGCAAAGATTTGCACTGCTGACTCAAACAGTAATCTGAAGTCTCTGAAAAAATCCACAATCAGAAATAGCAGAAACAAATAAGTATTGAGTGGATATATGAAATCAATTATCCTGTCTCAGAATAGGACTGGAAAATAATTACTTTGGGGAATTACACTTTGACCTCAGACAGCACAAAGTGATTGTCACATTTAGCCGGCAGTCCTGTATTTTATGTATTGTCAGACGGATCTCCTTGAGGTTATAACTTTTCCGTTATGATTTATGAAGAGTAATAATTTGATCTGTTTTTAATAACTCATCTCTAAGTATGAAGTACAAAGTGACACTTCGCCATGAAATTGAAATTTTATTTTTGCTATATATTAAAATACACAACCTGCAAACAAGTTACAATTTGACTTTTGAAATGATTATTCTTAGAAGCACCATAGCTTAGCAGATGAGACAGCAATAATGGCACTATTAATAAAGACTCTATGCTACTGCCATGTTTATACACTATAAACCTCCTAACCAATTGTAAATAGAAAGCACAGAGATCAATCATAGGATATTATCAATTGTCACAACATTCAAAAAATGTCATCACATGAACCAAAGAATATTATCTACAGAGCGAGGATTCTTGATACATAAAGATGCATGGCTGAATTAAGAGGAGGAGCTCGGGAAGAAGACTAGAGGGAAAGATCAGGTGCCCGGGCTATGCAATAAATTGTGCATGCAAGAGTGAAAAGATTCTACCACCCTTGATAGCTCCTAAGGTTAGGACTCTATATAACGTATCTGAGTCATTCCTCAGAGCTGGTCTTTTTGTATGGTTATACCCACTACTCTTATTCTAAAGACTGACTGTGTGAGTTACATGGCCTATTCTCTTCTCTGAAGTATGTCCCATTTCCTTTTTCTTTTTCTTTCCTTTTTTTTTCTTTTCTGAAGACGATTCACCCTGAGCTGACACCTGGGCCAATCTTCCTCTATTTTTCATATGGGTCACGGACTGCCACAGCTTGGCCACCAACGAGTGGTGTAGGCCCACCTGGGAACCAAACCTGGGCCACCAAAGTAGAGTGCTCCGAACTTAACCCCTAGGCCATGAGACCAGCCCCCCATTTCCTTTTAATATCAAAAATTTCTTTACCAGAAGAAAAGTTAAAAGTCTTTTGCTGTAAAAGAAAGTTAACAGATTTAAAACGTAAATATACACAGGAGAGATAGCAGTTTTATATAACATGGTTTTATCAGAGAAAATACCACAATTACAGGTTGGTATTTGATTTGTTTTTATTTTGAAGCTCAAGCTAGAAGAGGGTGGGGTGCAGACATACATTGGAAATGTAGGGACATGAAATTAGGGACAATTGTGTAAAGAAAGAGTTTGGGGCTTATAAAAGACAGGATTCGCACTCAATTGTACCTGGGTTCTTGTAGAAATTCAACAGGTCAATAGAAAGCCAAATTTGAAAGTATTTTTGCCTTGTAGAAGCAAAGCAGACAGATCTGTATTAGGTATAACTCCTTCTTTTTGCTTGCTTTTAATTAGTCTCATTTCACATTGCGAGATTTTGATACCAGGGATGTGTCAATGTACCAAAGAATCTGTTATAAGAATCTCCTCTTAAAATCATGTTTTGTTTTCCATTATGTAGTAAAGCAAAAGTAAGTCATAAATACATTGGCACTTTTGTCCCTCTGTCAGCATAATAGGCCTTTTTATATTTTCCAATCCTTCACGTATTGACTATAATAATAGCTATTTGCAAGTGAAGAACACACTATCCCAAATGACCACAATTTGAAATGCAAATGTAACTCCGCAATGCCTAATAGCAGACAATTCAGTATTAGGAAGGGCTGTCTCTGAATTCCACTTCTGCCTCTTATTAGCGGTGAGACTTTGGATAACCATAGTTTCTAAGCCTTAGTTTCCATATATACTTAGTAGCTGCTTCATGCTGTGTTAATGAATATTAAATGATAAGATGCATATGTAGCACATAGTAAATGCTTAGCAAATGCTAGGGAAGAAGAAAAATCCCACCAACAATAAAGCAGTGAGTTTCTTGCCTTTTAATAGTAGAATAGATTTATTAGCAGTTGAAAATTCTCAGTTTTTAGTAGTTTCAAGATTGTGTTTTAACTAAGATAACATCTTTGCATGAAACTCCTTTCTTTCTGCAAGCTATTGTATTTTCTGATAAATGGTGGTAGGAGATTGGAAAGAGTCCACAGAACTAGGCTTCTGGAAATGGGTGAGGTTAGTGACAAAGGCCCTTGGGAGTCTTAGGCAGACAATATTTGGATCAGGCAAGCTTGGCATGGTGGGAGCCAAGGGTAAACGTGGCTGACATCCTCTCTGTCTAAGGTCGGCTCTCGTCCTTGATTTGTATCCAGTAAACTGATAATACTACTCTCTAGGTATTGGAAGTGGACAAATTTTAAGAGATTGTTGATTCCTGCTTTCATAGAATCTACCTACTCAGACACAAAAACTAGACCTATTACTACCTTAGAGAAATGAAAACATGTTGTTTTGCAATACCAATAGACAATGAGTTAATTTTTTAATACACTGTTGCAAGAAAAAGTCTTCCACTATAACCAATGTATTTCATAACAAATAATTTATCATTTATTGTCTACTATGTTTCTATGCATTTTTGTACCACAATTACAATAGATCCTTACAGCAAATTTCTTAGGCTCTTTTGTTTTCCCTGGGGAAAATTTAGGCTGAGCTAACATCCTTGCCAATCTTCCTCTAGTTTTTAGTATGTGTGCTGCCAGCACTGCACAGCATGTGGTGTAGGTCTGCTCCCTGGAACCAAACCCAGGCCGCTAGAGTGGAGTACACTGAACTTAACCACTAGGCCACTGGGGCTGGCCCCCTTAGTCTCGTTTTAATGATGAAGACTTTGAAGCTAGGATAGTTTAATGGTTTTGGCTAAGGATGCACAGCTAGTGGATGGCAAAGCAGAGTTACACTGCTGATGACTTACCATGATTTTATGTTCTTTTTTCTATCCTCAGTGACAGTAGGTAACTGGTTGTATAAAACCATTTTATGAGTCTTCTCATATGAAATATGTTCCTAGCCATTTTCCCTCCTTATCAAGGAAAATCCTTGCAATGCAAATAAATAAATATGTGTATACTTTTTCTTTCTTTTTTTTTTTTAATAAGGAAGCTTTCATGACCTCATTCTCAGCAGGACATTCAACTTGAACTTTATTTCCTAGTATTGGTAAGGTGTATTGATGAAACACTTCACTGTTCAGGACCAAAATAAAGTCATGCATTGTTTAATGATGGGGATACGATCTGAGAAATGTGTCATTAGGTGATTTCATCATTGTGCTAGCATCACAGAGAGCACTTACACAAACTTACATAGTATAGCCTACTACACACCTAGGCTATATGGTACTAATCTTATGGAACCTCTGCTGTATATGTGGTTCATCAATGATTGAAATGTCGTTATGCAGCGTATGACTCTGCAACAATTTAACATAATTGCTAAGAGTACAGCTGGGAATTCAACAGACTGAAAATAGAGTATTAGTCACGTCACTTCCTAGGTAAATTACTAGGTAAATTTTGCTAAGTTTCCTAATCTGTATAAAGCACACTTTCCTCACATTAAAAGGAGAAATATAATAATATCTTGGTTATTATTAAAGGAGACACCATACAAAGCAAAAGGTAGGAATTTAACAAATGGCACCATTACTATTATTTTTTAAATTGTTTGGAAGTGTTGTTGATTTAGTCAAAGGCCAAGCTACATTTTTTCTCTTTTTTATGCATCTCATTTTCTTACAACAAAATAAAATATATTGCATTTTCCAAAATTCATGGTCTCTTTTTTCCTAGACTGCTCAAATGCTCAAATCTAATAGCCAATGAATTATAGTATTTGTCTAATTTCGTGGTCAGCAAACTTTTTCTGTGACGTCTAGAAGTAAATATTTCAGGCTATCTTGTCCATGTGCTCAGTTGCAACTACTCAGCTCTGCCATTGGAGCACTAAAGTAGCCACAGACGGTACATAACGAAAAGTGTGACTGCGTTCCAATAAAACTTTATTTTCAAAAACAGGATGTGGGGGCGGGCCCCATGGCATAGTGGTTAAGTTTGGCACATTCCACTTCGGCAGCCCAGGTTCACTGGTTTGGATGCTGGGTGCAGACCTACACTACTTGTCAGCCATGCTGTGGTGGCAACCCACATATAAAATAGAGGAAGATTGGCACAGATATTAGCTCAGGGCTAATCTTCCTCAAGCAAAAAAAGAGGAAGATTGGCAACAGATGATAGCTCAGGATGAAATCTTCCTCAGTAAAAAAACATGAAACAAAATAAAAACTAGCTGTGGATATATTTGGCCTGTGGGTCATAGTTGGCTATCCTTGATATAAATTATTGATAAATAATCATGGATTATTTATTGTTGTTCAGCATACATACGTATAAGCACTTATATTTATGCACAATTAAACATTTAAAAATACTACACATATTAATTACTTATTTAAAGAGACTTACCTGTTTTATCAATTGGCATTGTTGCATACATTAGTGTCTCTCTCTTTTTTAATGTAATTCTGGATTTGAAATAAAGGAAGAAAAGAAGCTGCAGAAAAACAGGAAAAATTAATTGTCTAGTTTAGATAGCTTTCAAAAATTTTCACTGGCCCCACAGCAAGAAGTACCTTTCACAGCACGATTCAGTATTCATTACACACATCCACACACACAACGGGTGTGTGTATTTCACCCTGATCTATTCTCTGCTGTGCTACTGTATGTTATACTATGCTATGCTATCCCATGCCATTTTATTATATTTTAGTTCAAGCAAAAGAGCATAACACCAAACTCACTAAAATGACTTCAAGATCTTCTAGTGAATTATAAACTACAATTTGAAAACACTGGCATAGGGATCTGGAAACTCAGAGGCCAGAGCTCTAGCGGATCTTCTCTCATCATGTCTAAATAAAACCTTCTGACATAAAATTAGAAATTCACTCAGATCAAGCTGTTCAATAAAAATCAAAGTAATACATGCAGCTGAAGGAAATACAAAAAGAAAAAAACAAAATTTTATTATGAAAAAGTCCCTCCTGTCTTCCACCTATTCTCATCTCTGCTTTACAAAGGCAATGACTTTGAACTATTTTTGCTTTTGGTTGTTACGTCCGCATCTCTAAGTTTATATTCCTATTTCTTTTTTTGTTCTTTTCAAGCATAACTGACATACGAAATTATATTAGTTTCAGGTGTATAACTTAATGACTTGATATTTGCATATATTGTAAGTTGATCACCACAAGTCTAGTCAACACCTGTCATCATACATAGTTACAAAATTTTTCTTCTTGTGACAAGAACTTTTAAGATTTACTCTGTTAGGAACTTTCAAATATACAATACAGCATTAATAGCTATAGTCACCACATCGTACATTAAATCCCCAGGATTTATTTATTTTATAAGTGGAAATTTGTACCTTTTGACCCCCTTTGCCCATTGTACCCACTCCCCCATCCCTCCACCTCTGGCAACCACCAATCTGTTCTCTGTATCTATGAGCTTGTTTTCTTCTTTTTTTAGGTTCTATATATAAGTGAGATCATCTGGTATTTGTCTTCCTCTGTCTGACTTATTACATTTAGCGTAATGCCCTCAAGGTCCAGCCATGTTCTCATAAATAGTAAGATTTCCTTCTTTTTTATAACTGAATAATATTCTATTGTGTATATATAATACATTTTCTTTATCCTTTTATCCATTAATGGACATTTAGGTTGTTCCATGTCTTGGCTATTGTAAATTTTGCCACAGTGAACACGGGCGTGCATATATCTTTTTGAGTTAGTCTTTTAATTTTTTCCAGATAAATACCCAGAACTAGACTTGCTGGATCATACGATAGTTCTATTTTTAACTTTTTGAGGAAACTTCATACTGTTTCCCATAGTGGTTGGACTAAGTTACATTCTCACTAATAGTGCAGAAGTGTTCTCTGTTCTCTGCTGTTTCACCACATGCCCAGCTGTGTGAGCAATGCAGGACAGGTTGCCAAGAGACTGAAGAAACGATGCAGGGACAGCAAATGAAACATATGGGTTTATTGGAGAGATACTTACAGGGGGCGTCCAGTGGCAGCCGGCTGGTTGGAAGTGTACACTGCTACCACCCTCTGAGAGAAGCTTCCTTAACTAGGTAGAGGAACAAAGACTGCATGCTTGCCAAGGGGGACTGTCCCTGTATTACCTGCATTCCAAGGACCAGAGCTCCCCTCAGAGGGCCTCCATGTTCCCTCACACTGTGACCGTCTTTGTGCTAATGATCCCTTGAGAAAACAGCTGGCTTAGGATTATTATCATCATGAGTGCTGGCACATAGCTCAGACGAGGAGACTCAAGGACACATGGTTTAAAGGGCACACAGGCTGGTGCCCTGACGTCCACATTCTCACCATTTATTTCTTGTCTTTTTGATAACAGTCATTCTAACATTCTATAAAGAGGTAATATCTCTATTTCTTGATAATAGCCATCCTAAAGCTCTATAAAGAAGTGATATCTCTATATTGCTATTTTTTGACGTGTTGATTTTGGACATTATCTAATTGCTTCCTGCTGTGGAAATCACCATTATTATCTTCCCTGACTCCTTCTTCCTTATAGCCTTATATCCACATTAATACAGATGAAGGTGGAAAGGGATATTGGGAGACAGAATTTCTCCCATATATAGTTTTTGTTTTATCCTGAGATTTCTAATTGTCATTCTTCCTGTAATACTGTTTTCCAATAATCTTTCTTTTGTGTATGTGGTGGTTTTAAACATATTATGTCAAGTCGTTGAGTTTTATTATTTGTCTTCTGAAGTCCTCCTTCCTAGAGCCCCCATCCTTGGAGTCATCTGTCTCTACTTCAGGTGGTTTGCTCTTGGATGGATCTTGAGTTCCTTTCCATTCTCTCCTCAGAATCAGACATTGTTTTCTGATCGCGTGTCCTCTCTTTCTTTTAAAGTGCCTCATTTTGCTGCAACACAGGTTGGGTGGGAGAGTGATTCCTGCAGATCTGTGTTTCATTCTATCCTTACTGCTTTTTTAAAACTTTAAAAACATTTTTTGAAACAATTACAAGCTTACAGAAAAGTTTCAAGTATGGTACAAATAATTTTCTTCTTCCCTCCCTCTCTCCCTTCCTCCTTCTTTCTCACTCTCCATTTTCTTTTTCCCATCCTTCCTTCATTCCATTATTCCTCCCTTCTCTCCTCCCTCTCTCCTTCTCTCTCTCTCATTCTTTCTCCAAATAACTTTCCAGGAAACTTTCAGTGTAACCTGCTGACATTACTACATTACTCCTAAATACTTTATTATGTATTTCCTACAAACCAGCACATTCCCATTTGTAGCCAAATACAATTATCAAAATCAGAACATAACTACCGTTTAATCTTCAGACCCAAGTGTTCCTCTGACAAGTTTCAGCAACTGTCCCAATAGTTTTCTTTGTAGAGAAAGGATCTAGTCCAGAATTTTCCATTACTTCTAGTTAGCAAGTCTCTTTATACTCCTTCAGTCTGAAGGATTCCTCAGTCTCCTCTTGCCTTTCATAGACTTGACACTTTTGAAGTATATAGGCCAAGTTATTTTATAAAATTTCCTGTAATTTGGGTTTCTCTTATGTTTCCTTATGTTCAGTTCAGTTGTGTATCTATGGCATGAAAAATCACACACGTGATGCTGTGTGCTCAATGCATACTATTGGATGACAAATACACACACTTACTCTGTGGCATAAGATATTCCAGGCTCATCTTGTTCTTTCTCTAACTAACTCTGGAATCAGTCATTCCTCCAAGAATCCCTGCTTTCTTTTAGTGGAGCATACTACTTAGTAATAAAAATCTGGGTGCTAGGTTTGCTCATTGCTGTTGGGGTATCACTGCTCACTGACGATCTCAGTCGTTAGAGTTAAGGAACTAAGGAACATATGTGTGTGTATACATGTATCTTGAGAACTGAGAGTACTGCATCAACATGGCTTACTCATGACAGGAAAATTTTTTCCCAGGAGAGATGCTTCTGTAAGTCATTAAACAACTTTGTTTTGGGAAATTTCTGTTTGTTTTTGGAAATTCCTAAAAATGTATCTGAGAATACTCCTGAGCATAGATCTAACTAATGAATCAACAGTTTAGTTAATAAGTCTTGCTTTAAGATTCTTGCTTTGTTATTTCCCTCAATCCTCAACTATTTAAGCTAAACTATTAAATTCTAAACTATTTTAAACTAAAATCCTAAACTTTCCTCAATCCTATCAGATCCCTACCTTGAAATGTATTCTTGAAATCACTTGAGTCCAGATCACAAAATCTATAAAGAACCCACTTCCTCTAAGAATCTGTCATGCTAGTGTTCTCCTATACTGCATAAATTCAAATAAACTTAATTTTGATGTATTATTAAGTTGTCTGCTGATATTTTGGTGTAGGCACCTGCACACACATACATACATTTGCATCTACATTAATTTATCTATCTATCTATCTATCTGTCATCTGTCTTTCTATATCTACATACCTATATTTATATTTGCATCTATATGTAAATCCACATGTGTATGTGTGTTTGTGGGTATATATACACAAACACACACAAATACACACATGTGTATTTGCTCATTTTTTATGAGTAAGTTTTATAATAAAAAATTACCATTTTACTATCAATTTACGGATATATGAAATGCTTTTTAAAATTGTATTATTATTTTATATATACATATATATAAAATCATAATAAAACGTAAGAGTTCCTCAAGAGTTAGAAGTGGAAGTATTGTAACCAAATTGCTAGAGCTGAAGTAACCTCTATAGCAGACTTCTATATCCCCATTAAGCACCAGGAAAAGTGGGACACAGAACCTATTCCTGTAGGTTCACCCAGTGCTGATACACCAGAAGCACTTTGTCAAGGAAAGGAGATCAAGATAATAGCACAGATTCTGCTGTTTTGAATTTTCACTTTGAACTCTTCAGTTGGTATTTCAAAGGTAGTATTAAATATTTAAAAACAAGGATACATTAAATATATACAACTGCACACTAATTTAAAAACGGTATAATTGCATAAAATACATAAAATTATATAATTATGCATTATTTGTTTAAGGTGTATATCAAGTTTTATTCCTACTTTGCGTTTTTTTTTTTTGAGGAAGATTAGCCCTGAGCTAACATCTGCTGCCAATCCTCGTCTTTTTGCTGAGGGAGACTGGCCCTGAGCTAACATCTGTACCCATCTTCCTCGGCTTTATATGTGGGACGCCTACCACAGCATGGCTTGCCAAGCGGTGCCATGTCCGCATCCGGGATCTGAACCAGCAAGCCCCAGGCCGCCAAAGTGAAACATGTGCACTTAACCACTGTGCCACCAGGCTGACCCCCCTACTTTGCTTTGTTTAGGATGAATAATGTCTCTATTCTGCAGATAAGACTACTGGATGTTAATTAACTTACACCTAGGAAGTGATGCAATTAGGAAACCTATCTAGATCAAATGTTTTCTTTTTAATCATGCTATAATTTTCTATAATACTAGGCTGCATATTTTATTCGATCATTCTTTTATGGTTGGACATTCAAAATTTATCCTGTTATGTTTTGTTTGTTTAGATTCTAAGAATTATAAATGCTCAATCAAAGTTTAGGAGCAGTAAAATTTTAATAAATTTTACTGATGTATTTACACAACAATTATTTTAATCATTTTCTTGTAATCTAAGTTGTGAATATGCAGAAAATAATGACACCTCCAAGTGCTTCAAAATTAAGTGTTCATTGCACATTTTGCCTTTGCAAATTGCTATAGGGTATAAAAGTAAAGACAAGAACTTAATTCTCTAAAAAATTGCACATGGAATAAAGATTTAATATTATTTGCAAAGATACATTTAATTTAATTCCTATTATAATTCTACAAACAATGAGCAAAAATGTAGGACAAAAGTGAATTTTAAGAAAGTTACTTAGGCAAGACTTTTGGAAAAAGATGAGTTTTCAGCTGCTTTTAGCAGAAGAGGAGGAGAAAATACTACTGGAAATCAGTGACATGAAGATATTTTCTTGTTATCACCAACTATGCAGGGTAAAAAAATCCCACGAACTATTAAAAGTAACTTCCTTATATACATTTTCTCAACATTTATGATAAATTTAATTTTCAAAAGTTATTATTTATTACTGTGGAATCATTTCCTGCAGTCCTTTTGAGCAAAGCTTTCATGGACAAATTTAATCATAGTACAGTAGTGTTTTCTCCTAGGCTATATTTGGAGCTTCTCCTCATTTGAAGCATATAATTTTTTATAAAAGATTACAGCTATGAAATAGCCTCCTGTTATAAGCAAATCATAATGATGAAAAATATCACCTCTATTTTGGTACCTGTATGAAATTACCAGCAGTATTTCATGTAGATGAAAAAGTATACATTGACATTTAAATCTATTATATATTATGCCCCTTTCTATATTTTTGATTTAGTAATGTAAATCTTCATACAACTTTGTTTTTTACTCTAGATATTATAATTACAGGGAATAAATTTTGCAGAATAAACTGGGGAAATTTTATTTCTGAAAACATCTTCTTCTGGGGGAGAATAAAGATTATATATTATCATAACCACATAGAAAAATCTCAAGTTTTCAGTTGCTCTCAATCTCTTTATAGACTACCCCCTTCAAAAGATAAATAACAGGGGGCTGGCCCCGTGGCCGAGTGGTTAAGTTTGCGTGCTCCACTGCAGGTGGCCCAGTGTTTCGTTGGTTTGAATCCTGGGCGCAGACATGGCACTGCTCATCAAACCACGCTGAGGCAGCGTCCCACGTGCCACAACTAGAAGGACCCACAACGAAGAATATACAACTATGTACCGGGGGGCCGTGGGGAGAAAAAGGAAAAAAAAAA
The DNA here is from genome assembly GCF_021613505.1 of Equus quagga. Lineage (NCBI taxonomy): Eukaryota > Metazoa > Chordata > Mammalia > Perissodactyla > Equidae > Equus > Equus quagga. Next base: position 107,551,650 of record NC_060269.1, on the reverse strand, counting down.
ATTAAAACATCTAAAAAAAAATAAATAAATAATAATAAACTTTGCTTTTTAGGCAGAGTTTATGTTATACTCTAACATGCTGTGCTTAAATTGAGGCTTGGGGTACTGTCATCTGTAGTTATAACTCCAACAAGTCCTGCACTGTTGTTTTGTAGGTGTCCAGATGAAAGAACTTTCTGGGTCTCCTCAGCTCTCCTCATGATAAAGAGATCAATTTCACTTTCAGATCTAACCTTCTGTTTGGCAATACTTGTTATGTAGGCTTTGGGAATAGATTTCTCTATAGAATGCTTGGGGTCTGTCATTGAGTAAAAGAAACAAACATTATCTTCAATAGAATCTGTGTTTGTGTGTAGAATAAGATAGGAATTGGCCTTCTATGTGGTTTTTTCCCTCAAGGCTTTTTCACCTGACTTCTGGTTCTGCCTTCTGAAATAGCCTGTGAAAGTTTAATAAGCAGTTTGTGGAATCCTTAAGGAATGCAAGCCTTTTCGTGTTCTGCTGCTGAAATATAGAACTGGTTCTCACTTGACGTCAGAAGTGCTACCTCTATTAATAAGTTGACAACTGTTCCCAAATACATCTTTTTGGAGAACATTTTTGAATTAGAGAAATAGACCAGAATAGAAATATAAACAAAACAAAAAGTAGAACATTAGCCATTTTTTATTTTTCTACTTTTTGCCTAGGGGCAATACAACACTAGGCAGCAAGTTTGTTTCTTTTAAACAACCTTCTCCCAAATTCCGTTTTTTTTTTTAATTCATAGAGTTTATTTATTAGAGCAGTTTTGGGTTTACAGAAAAATTGAACACAAAGTACAGAGAGTTCTCGTACATTCCCTCTTCCAACTTGCCTATGCCCACCCCTCAACAATTCTATCATTAACATCTCGTGTTGGTGTCCTACATTTGTTACTGAACCAATTTTGATACATTACACTAAAGTCAGTAGTTTAGAGTTCTCTTTGTGTTGTCCACTTAAATGGGTTTTGACAAATGCATAATGTCATGGATCCACCAGTACAACATCATACAGATTGGTTTTACTGTTCTGAAACTCCCTGTGCTCCATCTATGCGCCCCTTCCTCTCTTTCCTTCCCAACTCCTGGCAACTACTGATCTTTTTATTGTCTATAGTTTTGCCTTTTCTAATACGTCATATAGCTAGAATCAGATAGTATGTAGCCCTTTCAAACTGGTTTCTTTCACTGAGCAATATGCATTTAAGTTTCCTCCATGTCTTTCACGGTTTGATAGGTTATTTACTTTTATCATAGAATAATATTCCATTGTATGGATGTACTATCATTTGTTTATTCATTCAACTATTGAAAGACATCTTTGTTGCATCAATTTTTGGCAATTATGAATAAAACTACTATAGATATTTATGTGCAGGATTTTGTGTGGACATAAGTTTTCAACTTATTTGAGTAAATATGTATGAGTGTGATTGCTGGATTGTAGGGTAGACTCTGCTTAGTTCTGTGGGAGAAAAACCCTGCCAAACTGTCTTCCCACTGAATCATTTTGTATCCCCATGAGAAATGAATGAGAGTTCCTGTCGGTCCATATCCTCACCATCATTTGGTGTTGCAAGTGTTTTGGATTTTAGCCATTCTAGTAGGTACGTAGTGCCACCTCATTGCTTTGATTTGCAATTCCCTAATAACATATGATGTTGAGCATAATTTCATATGCTTATTTGCAAACTGTATATCTTCTGTGAAGATTCAGATCTTCTACTTTTTAATTGGGTTGTTTGTTTTGTTTTTTTTTTCTTTTTTCTTTTTGGTGAGGAAGATTGGCCCTTGAACTAACATCTGTGCCAATCTTCCTCCGTTTTCTACGTGGGATGCCACCACAGCATGGCTTCATGGGTGGTGTGTAGGTCCATGCCCAGGATCCGAACCCACATACCCCAGGCCACTGAAGCAGAGCACATGAACTTAACCACTACACCACAGGACCAGCCCCCAGTTGTTTTCTTATTATTGAGTTTCAGGAATTCTTGCATATTTGGGGATACAAATATCATTTTTTTAATCTTTAAAGTGTATCATTCCAACTTCTCATTCCATTGTTACATCTCCTTTTTCTGAATTTGACCCTCGTACCACACTCTTAATAAGGTCCCTTGTGATTACACTGGACCTTCCTCCAGATAATCCAGGTTAGACTCTGCATCTCAAGATCCTTAACTTAATCACATCTGCAAAATTTGTTTTGTCTCATAAGTTACATACTTACAACTTCTGGGGATTAGGACCTAAACAGCTTTGGAAGGCCCTTATTCTGTCTACCACAGTAACCTTCCTTGTTTCCAGTTTTGTTATTTAAACCTCTCAAACTCCTTTAAATTCAACTGAAATATCACTTCCATGCTGAAATTTCCCTGAACCGTTTAATGGGATTTGTTTTCTCCTTCCTTTATATGATGTGTACTTTTTTTTTTTTCTGGATATATTATTTATATTTCTTTGGACTCACTAAAAAGTCTCTTAACTCTTCTTGTTGTCTTTAGTATTACTTCCTTTTTTTTTTAAAGATTGGCACCTGAGCTAACAATGGTTGCCAATCTTCTCTTTTTTTCTAAAGATTGGCACCTGAGCTAACAATTGTTGCCAATTTACTTTTTTTTCTTTCTGCTTTTTCACCCCAAATTCCCCCAGTACATAGCTGTATATTTTAGTTGTGGGTCCTTCCAGTTGTGGCATGTGGGATGCCACCTCAACGTGGCCTGATGAGCAGTGCCATGTCTGTGCCCAGGACCCGAACCAGCGAAACCCTGGGCCGCCGCAGTGGAGCGTGCAAACTTAACCACTGGGCTACGGGGCTGGCCCCCAGTATTACTTCGTTTTAGTCATCTTTACTCTCTCATTGTCATACAATCTTGAAAATACTTATTCATTCAACAAATATTTATTGTGCCCTTATTATGTGACAAGTCCTGTGATAGGCACTAGGAAAAATACAGTAAGCAAGAGACACATTTCTTGTCTTAACTGAACTTACAAGTCACTAAAATATTTAATTATAATATGGGGTAGATTTAATGGAGATAAGATGATATGAAATAATATGGTGGAACTGAGCTGGTCTGTTTGGGGCAGGAATGCTGGTAGTGATGATGCATGGAGGTTAGGGGAAGCTTAGACTGTTACAAGGATGTTAAAGTGATACTTGAAGCTTGAGAGATGTTCCAAGCAGAGAGAACGGCATGCAGAGAGGCTGTGGGGAAGCAAGAATTTTCAGGGAACTAATAGATCAGAGTGACTGAGTATGGAGAAAAAGAAGAAGGCATGGAATGGGGTTTCGGATGTAGGCAGGGGCTAATCTCAAAGGACTTTTTAAGCCATGTTACTAGTTCATACAGGTACCTGTGGGTTTTAAGTAGTGAAGTCCCATTATTATATCCAGACTTTAAAAGGGATCACTATGATAATCACATTCCTCTTCTAAAAATATTTGATATTTCCTTATAGTCTGATTATTTTCTACAACAATTTTTCATAATACCTTCTATATATCCCTACTGGTTAAGAAGATTTTTTTCATGATTTCCTGCTGGCAGTCTGTTTTTGTTTTAAGGAATCAACTTCTCAAATTTTCTTGAAGAAAAATTTATTGAGCATAGAATTTTAAATTGAGGGGGAGGGGAGCGTCAGATGCTTTGCTACCTGTGCAAACCTCTATTACACAACTTGTTGCTTTGTGTTGAGCTTATCACTTTACCAGTTTTCTCAAATAGGCAGCAAAGAGCTTAGAAAAGATATTTTAGTCATGTGTGTATACTGAATTCCCAGAAACATAGTAGGTGTTCAATTCATGTAAATTAAATGGAAATACTTAATTCAATTGAAAATATTACGTGAAAACGTTTGCTTACACTTAATGCAGGGAACTGTATTTCACACAGAGAAATAGAATTATATCAGAAAGAATTTGGACATTTGTTCTCTTCTTTATTGCCATAGTAACAGTGCACTCTTCAGTGTGTCCTTATAATATTCACCAGTTTTCCACTTTGCTGTCTTTAAAAATAGGAAGAAAACATACGGTCCATCTGAACAGAAAAGAAAACAATGAAGACAGGATTAAATATAATTTAAAATAACATATGCAATCAATTTTACTGATGTCACCACGTCCAAAATAGTAAAAGATGTATTTTATAGTATAATATCATTAGCCTGAAATCTCATGGGAAAATTTATGACATCTCAAACATATTAACCACTCAGCATGATGATTTTGAAATTTTATGATTCTGTTTCAATAAGAAACCATGGTAACTTAGGTACTGGATATCATTTTTGACAATCTCACCAACCTCAGGTTATCTGTAGATCTTAAGTTCCCTCTTTATAATGTCCTGCCTCACTAATGCCAGGCCAATACAGCTGTTGTTCTTTTCAGAAGGATACTTCCACCCAAAATTACATGAATTAATGTTAACATGTTTGTTACGTCTAATTTGCTACGAGTCTGATTTGAAAGACTACTTCTCATTTTATAATATATGTAAGATCAGGAACAAGTAAATTTAAGAGATTGGTTTGGCATTATATTTCACAAAGAGAAAAAAATGTGAGTCTCCGTAGGGCTATTGAAGGAAGGGAATGAATATTAAGCATACGTGTATAAGTACGAATATATGTGTGCAGCCATGTATATATGTTTTTATGTGCGTACATATATAAATTGTGCTATACATATACATATATGCACACAAAATAATTAACATTCAAATTAATAGTATGAGACCGATGAATTAAGCATAATCCACATAAACAATTATCTACCTTGTCCATAGGGTAAATATTTTCCTATTTCAGTGAAGGTAAAAAGAAAAAAAAATGAGTAGTTATTATATGCTTATTTATATTATAATGAAGAAAGTCTCCTTTCAATAACTTTGCCTCATATTCATTGACTAACCAAGTTCAAGGAGTGAGAGAGGTACCAATATATGCTAGAAAGCCCAGAGATTATGGGGCCAGGCACGGTACATTTGCCCTCATGCAGGTTTCATAATTGCTTCATATATAAAGTGTGGATGATGATGATCGCTGCCTTGTAGCACTAGCTGTTAATGAGGATTAAGAGGAAAACTGATCAGAGGATGTTTTTCCTCTTGAATTTGAGTTTAAGGAACAAAGAGATTAAAATTATTTGAGAATAAATCATAATCTCCAATATAGCTGTGGCTTTCGTGTAATGCTGCTTTTAATATAGACAGAAAAGAAAGTTGCCTACATGATGTAATTTGAAATTTGCCAAAAATGTTTACCCACACTTTACAAAATATTACCCACAACAGCAGTGATAGCGAGAGAAACTTTCACACATATTATTTAATTTTTGGGTTTCAAGATCTTGTAGCCTCTAATAAATTGATAATCCATTACGTTCGTGTCATGTCTTAAAATTTATTTATTTTACTCTTTACTCAAATCTGTGATTTAGGTATTCTAAAGAATTATTCCAAAGTTGTAGGCCTGGTCCATGTTACACCTGAGATATGAACCCAATGATTTTAAGTCCAATGAGCATGAGCAGTGGTCTTTTCACAGAGCCATGACTCACTGAAAATGATATCTGGAAAGGTTTTCTCCCATGAAGAATTCAAAGCAAATTAAATTGGCTTTATCAGCAAAGATATATCCCAGGGTAAATGGACATGAGGAGGTTATGATGGGAAGTCGCATCAAGAAAATTCCACATTACAAAGAAAAGTTCTAGAAGGCAAGTGTGAATAAGAGTGTCAATTATTGGGAGGAACACTGTGTTATTACCTGATATCCCAGAGCTGGGAAGGACCTAAATGAAAAAAAGTAAGACAAAAGGGTCACTAAGGAACACTTAAGGATGCTTTGTGTTCTGATTTTCTTTCAAACTCATGTTTCTCTGTTCCTTGAACTGCATTTTATAATTAATCATTGAGTCAATCATTCATCCAACCAACACTTACTATGTATCAGGCACTGTTGTAGATACTGGGACTGCATCTGTGAACAAAAAAGATGAAGGGTCCTGCTCCCTTGAAGATTAAATTGTAGTTGGAAATATTAAAATGCTTATAAATCTCTCATAAACTTCTTTATTTTTCACTTCTGACCCTCTACCTTCAATGCTCTTCCCTTCCTCTTCACGTAGGTGATGTCTACTAATCTGTAATATTCTGATGAGTTCTCACATCTTTCAGGAAGCCTTTCTGAATCTTACAATCTGGATGATATTCCCATATCTTATTTTTTTTTTTTGAGGAAGATTAGCCCTGAGCTAACATCTGCTGCAATCCTCCGCTCTTTGCTGAGGAAGACTGGCCCTGAGCTAACATCCGTGCCCACCTTCCTCTATTTTATACGTGGGACGCCTACCACAGCATGGCTTGCCACGCGGTGCCATGTCCGCACCAGGGATCTGAACTGGCGAACCCCGGACCACCAAAGTGGAATGTGTGAACTTAACTGCTGCGCCACCGGGCCGGCCCCTGATATTCCCTTATCTTATGTGCCTCTAATATTATGCTTAACATATTTCTTTACTGTTATCAGTTTTTTTTTTTTTTCACTTGTAGGCAGAGTCTTGGTCTTCTTTGTATGTGTATCACCCATGCCAAACCCAGTGTCTTACACACCCATGCCATATAGATTTGATTAATGAAAGAATAAGCTTCCTTTACAAATATGTCCAAAAGCTATCCTTGACTTATTTTACATATATATATATGTAAAAAATATATATATGTGATTTGCTGATAGAATTTTGGTAAATGTTTAGCCAAATTTTCCAGTGTATTGTTCTTTATTGATCAAATGACTAGATGTCTGCTAAATTTCGACATCAACTTGAAACTATGCAGCTATGTTTTTCTCTGACCTTGAAGACCCTTGAAATAAAAAAAGGAATATGTAAAATAGTTATACTAAGAGAAACATAAGAAAGCATGATATTCACAGTTAATATAACTAGCACTAAATACTGTTCTGTCCACACTTTTAAATTCCTTATGTAGTAATTGTAAGGTAATAGTTTGTGAATTAAATCCCCCTTCCACACACAAACACACACACACACACACACACATACAGAGCTAATGACTGACATTCTTACTATCATTTCCAAAGATTTTGAGCAACACATTAGCCCAAAGATAATAAAAAAGAATAAATTCTAAACCCATTAGGGAGAAAAATTACCTATGGAGCTGGAGCTGATCTGATATATCCAGCAAAATTGGGGACAGCAACTTGAATAATGATCCGGAAGACTGACAGAGTGATTGATAGACTTCTATAAACCCATGGGGAGCGGAGAGGATTTCTTTGCTCTCTGTCTGGTGTCGCAGCAACCGGCATGATTCCTTTAATCTGCTGCTGAAGTGTATTAGAATATATGATGAATTACCATGGATTTTTCTTCCTTTTCTCACTGTTGGTTTTATAAAAATAGGGAAAATACACTATTAGACATATACATTAAACCATCATCTTGTACTTAATAATTATCTCTTTTCTCAGTGATTTCTTTACTTATTATCTATCACCCCTCACCAGCTTAGTGAGTTTTATTTTGTTCTGCTTAAAGAGCAGACACTTAAATAGTCGCTCGGAGCATGTATTACCCTATTCTTCACCCTTCCCTTCACAATATCACTAACAACCTTAGTTCTTCAGAAGCTGTGTGTCGAGTGGATAGAAGAACATTCCTGGACTGACTTTGCTGCTCTGTGACCTAACAGTTGGGTGACCTTGGCCAAGTCACTTACCTTTTCTGCATTTTCTCACTTGTGGAATAAATACCCTGCGGTATCCTAATGAAGACTGAATAATGCTGCAAGCAAATCAGCTGGAACTCTGTAAGCACCCAGAAGTGTTAATTCCTTCCCTGTTCATAAGTATAGCTCTTTTGGTGACTGTTTTTGGATTGTTTATTTTTCATTATAATGGCAAGCAAGGAGAAAACAAAGATTATATTTGAACCCTAATTTTATGTATGAAGAACCATAGTTACTAGCCCAAGTTCACTTAGCTAGAAAGGCCTAGAGACAATAATCTTAGATTATAGATTTAGATTATAATCTGGGTAATATGGCTCCTACAATTCCTAGAATTTTAGATTAATAAAGGGGAATAGTGGGAGGAAACAAATACATTTAGGTGCCTACTCCATGCCAGGTTTTGTGCCAAGCACTTAACTTTATGTAAGCCCCACCACAACCCTAAAACGTAGATACTTACTTCAAGAGTAAATTTAGGCTCATGGAGGTTAACTTGTCATTGCTCACCTAGCCAACATGTGGTGGATTTTAGATTAAAGTCCAAGCAACAGTGACCTTAACATCTATATTCTTTCTATCTTATGATGCTGCCTTTTGTGTTTGGAGGGATCTTAGGAATAGTTTATGTCAACCTTCTCCTTTTAGATGAAGTTTGGTCTAAGGAAATCAGCTTATTCAAGGCAAAGCCAAAATTGTCTTCTCAAACTTTGTCTCATATATGTTCACTCATTTTTTTTAACTTTTATTTGACTTATGCTTTCTTATAACCATATTTACATATTTCAACCATTTTTCTTTATCTCTAAAATCCCTCATTATTTTTGAGCATACATGTCCTAAATCACACTTTATATCAAGAAGAGATCACTGGGTTCTAGCTCTCAGTTGACCTCCAGTATCCTGTAATATGTAACTCAGTGTCTTCAGCTCCTTCTTATATTGCCTTCAATTGTGAAGAATGCTAGTGAATGACTTTAAAGTACTCTGTCTAGAATTGTGACAAAAGTGATCATAGCTGCATATATCTAATAATAGCCTTGACAGAACCTCTTAAAACTACTTCAAGTATATTATACAAAGAAATATGATGGTTATTTAAAAATATATATGTATATATAATTCATTCTTTTTATCAGAGAGTCTATATTTGCCAGAGAGTCTATATTTTTTAGTTGCCCCATCAAAACACTTCCATTCTTTTCTTCTATGTTATGTTTTTTGAATTTCCAAAAACTATCAACCTTTTCCGATCATCTACTCTTTGGCCTGAGTGCCTTAGGAATCCTCTAGTTCTTCAAAATAATAGCCAAGTTTTAAATGTGGCCCTCTTCTCAGATATGTGAAATATTGTTATCATAATGGCCGACATAGATGACATCATTTTACCATCATAATAGAATTGAGAATTCTTAGTTCTATCAACATAAAAGTGGCACTAGAAATTTCATTATTTATAGTAGGCACAAAATGGATATAACCAAACACATTTCAAAGCTTATACCTGATCTTAGGATGTCTTGAAACAATGACATCTTTGGTAATTCCTTTATGATAGATAATACCTTGCAGGAATATACGTGGCCATGAGTAGAAAGCAAGTTTGCTGTCATTGAGACTGGAAGCTATCAGCATCGATAACTTTTTGTATGTAGCCACCCAAGACTCCCCACACCATCTCTGCTGTAAAGACACCCCTTGCAGCATTCTTACTTCTTTGTCCCATTCACTTTCAGGAAATATAGTTGACTCTCGCATAAACTCCACTAGACAAAGTAAGGTATTCATTCAATATGACTTTTAAAATTAATGATAAAATACAAACTGAAATGCTGAGGACTCAGTAAATACTGTCCTTTCCTCTGTCTCTCATAAATTTTAGTGCAATGAATTCTTCAGTAGCACATTTATCAGTGCCCCAGCACACAGTGAGGGCAGGGAGTCAGTACTAAGCATTATTTCTTTAGAATGGGTCTTGCTCAAGATATAAGTTCAATACATGGTGACTGAATCAGTCTGTGTATGGTTATAGCACTTCATTCATCTATATGTGGGTATATAAAGATCTATATATGACTACATGTTAATGCTACTGAAAGTACTTGAATATACTCCCTTCAATAGATATTTAAGCTTATTCTAAGAAATAATACATTATGGATTAGTTAGGATATCACTTTTATTTTCAACGATGATCTTTCATTTATTTGAACAGAGGTCTATTTATGTCAAAACTTTATATTTATGTAGCTGCATTCAAGTTTCAAGTTAATTTCACAAACATTCCCCATTTGATCTTTCTAATATATCTGCAGAAAAGAAAGGTAGATACTAGTATTCTTATTTTACAAGTAAGGAGAGGAAGATTGAAGTAATTTGAACCCATCTGATTATTGGTGCTAAGGCAGTGAATAGTTATTTTTGCAGCAAGTTAATCTCCCAAGTATTTACATTTAGAAAATTCACCAAAATATTTTTTATATATAAACACATGTGCTTATTCACTATGTCACTGAGCGTGTGTCAGAGAGGTGAATTTTGGATCTTTCCAGAAGGCTCTTTTCTAAATGGATATGTAATATCGTTATTGTAGAAATCAGCAATAATTTTTTTTTCTGTAGTATCAATCTCCTTCCTTCAGATTCTTTGTGCTGAGATAACACAGCATCCCTCTTGAGTCAGGACACAGTCGTTGCATATTCTATGAAGAAGATATAAGCTGCGGACAAATGAGAGCCACTGCTGTTTTATCTGGCTTCTTAGAGATAAGCACTCTAAGGTCAAGATAGGTTTTTATGCTCCTGTGCTCTTTATTAATTGCTTTAAATTATGATAAGAGGTCAAAACACACGGGTCCTTCTAAGTTATTTCGTAATTATTATATGTATCTGCCTGTGTGTGTGTGTGTGTGTGTGTGTATGTGTGTATACATAAAACATCTCAGAGGAAAAAGGCAGAAAAAAAAAGTACTATATATAATGAATTCAGAGACAAGAAATGAGAAAGGAGATAAGATTCTTTGACAGCCAGACTGGTATTTATTAAAGTACTGTTTGTGGCCATATTAGAGGCAGTTTGTCAGTTTGAAGAGCAAAAATCCAAAATCCATAAAACTATTTTTGTTCACAGCCTTAAACAAATCTGAAATGTAAGATTAATTCTTATTTGCATAGAAATCCCATTATTCATGCAATTAATGATAATTATGTCCTCTAAAGTTATGCATGTCCTTTGAAGGGCTGCATTGGTTTGTTTGTCTGCAAATATCTAGCTAATAGGATCCAGTTTGTCTCACCTAATATATTTTCATGCTACTCATAACATTATTAAATTTATAATTTTGTTTTTATGCTTGTGCTGCATTATATCCCCAATTCTCAAAAATGGACTCATGACTAAAAAGTGGTTCACTGAAGCATAAAAAGTAATGAAAAGAGTAACATAAATAGTACAACTCAAAATAACATCATAAGCAAAAAGTGAACTGGTCTCCAGTGGTGAATATGGAATGCAAATCTGTATATGCTGGGACACATAAATCTGCAAGTGTCATGATTTCACATATGCAGCGGGAAAAGAAAAGTGCAAATAAGAAGTACATTTATGAGTATCTTAAAAAATTGAATTATATTTGACTGGATATTAATTTACTGCTATTCCCCAGTTCATTTTCTGTTATAAAAACTTGTCAAACAGGGGCGTGACATTCTGGCAGGAGTATTTCTTGAAGGATTAATGGAGGCGTTCCCTCTGCTTCCTTGTGAGGTCACCAGCTTGTATTCTGAGAGGTATCCTGTCTCCTAGACCGCATGAATAAGGGAACTCCCTCACTTTAGAATCATCTACAAAAAGTCTAAGATCATACAGAAAGAGAAGAAAAGAAGAAAGAAGGGAAGAAATGGAGAGGGGAGACAAGAAAAAGGAAGGAGAGGACTGGGAAGGGAAAAGAAAAAGGAGGTCAGGAAAGGCAGGGCTTGAAAGCCCCTGATCTTGTCTGAGGAATAGGTAGAAAATGCCTTCATTTTAGGCTCCAGAAGCCTGTATGGATCCTGGCTAACTGCTGAGCTATTGTTTTCATTTCCCATGAAGAGATCTGCCTCCAGGTAAACTCCAGTCCTTTGATTTGAACATCTAGTTGCAATGAAACCGTCCTGTAACCTAGAGGTGATACCTAAGTTTGTGTCTCATTGTCTGTGTCTGACCCACCATCCTTTGGTTCGAGGCACTTTCTAAGCTCCCCCAAGAGAGGGGAGTTTAGATACTAGGTTTCCTGGTAGGGTGGTGGTGGTAGTGGTGGCACTCTCTCATCGCAGGGTCGGGGGTGAGGGGAGCTGGAGACAATAAGCTGGAAACTATCATTTGACCTGGGGCATCTGTGAACATAGGGTTCCTATTTTAAAGCCATTGATTCTTTTATTCTTGACCTGGTAAACTAAGGGAGATGCTTTTTATAACATGCATAAAATAATTTCCGTGCAGTAAAACTGATTAATTTTGTAGCTAAAGTTCAGAAGAGACCAAAAGTAGGGGAAGTATTTAAGGTTTTATTCTTAATAGCAAAAACAGCTTAGAAAACTGTACAGCCAACTGCAATATTAATGAGAACTATGCTCACGGAGAAAGCAGAAGAAGCTATTGTTAAAAATCTTTTATTGAATGATATTTTAGAATGAGCCATAATATTAATTATGTATTAAAGGAAAGAAGAGTAATTACGACATGGTAGGTGCCTGCAGATATTTTGCTAAACAATTGAATGAAACCAACTGTGCAGTCTATGAATAAATTCTTGGCTTATGCACAGTATGGATATGAGAGAATTGCAGTTGATGATTTTTATTCTGCTTATCAATGAGGACCTTGCACTATAAGATAGGAGATTTTTTTATTTGATTACCACTTATTTTGTGGCCTTAGCCTTTGTGGTTGTGGCCTTGCAAGGAGAGTTGGGAAAAAGGAGAAGAGTTATTCTGTGAACCAATTTGAGTGGACTTTAATACTAATCTACATATGATTTCATTCACAGTGAATATTTTGTGAATATTGATATGCCTCCCAACTTCAATTTCATGTATCAAGAAACAGTAAAAATGTGAATTCAGTCCCATCATGGCTACTAAATCTGTCGCTTAATGAAAAAGTGGGTAGTGAGTTCCAGAATTTTCTTTTTCATATTAATGTACTCCCTCTGTGCTGGGTAAGGTAAAAGCCTACATGACTTTTTGAAATTCTTGTTGATGTTAATACACAACCCTAAATATTGACCCTAAATGTTGTCTCTAAGTAACATTCACATATTTCAAGTAACTTCCTCAGTAGCATATCAACCATATATATTGAGAATGTTAAATTACTTAGGCCCACCCTTCAAAGCTGAAATAACAAAATGTTTAATGTTGAGGATTAGATATCGGAATTTCTTAAGTTGATTGCGCAGCAAATTCTTCACATATGATATTTTGATTAATTTCCTATCGGTTGAAAACATTTTTCACTTGTTGAAGAAATACATCAATGAGATAATATTAAGTGAACTTAAGAAATCACACTAAAACACAGTAAGAGAACATACAAACAAGAAATCTAGAATTGAATCAAACTAGAGTAGATTAGGAATTCATCCATTGATCTTCAAAGATGCAGGGTACATATCCATTACTCTCATCTTTAAAATTAATTTAGAAAATAAATAATTTTAAACTGAGTAGTTATAAGTCCTTAGCTAATTTCATTTAGCCATTATTGAAGCCAAAAGTACTCCTAATGTTTAACATTAATGCTGATATCTTATCCACTAACTGCCTGTCTTGTTGAAGACTCCGGACTTCAGAGAGGGGAATAGTAGAGAGGAGGAGCAATTGAACAATAGGGAGTTCTTGGTCCAAAATCCAGCCATTATTGAGATAGGTAACAAAATCATCTCCAGCTTCAGGAGCTGCCTTAGAACCAAACCCCAAGGCCTATGAACTCATAGTGAGTGCTGTTCCATTCAGGGCCAGTGGGGCTGGCCTGCAAAGTATTTGTTACAGGCATATGAGAAGATAAATACAGAAATTGAGAAGAAGAGTTCGGAATCTCTTACAGTAATTTGACGACCTATTGCATCCAAGCATGTGATCAGTGGACTCACTTCACTGAGCAGGTTTAAGGCTAGTTTGGGTGAACTTCATCTTGTGGAGTGAGTCGACGTGGGGTGAGATGTTTACATGCAATAGGATCACAATGCAACACGTGGTATTTTAAAGTTAGTTTGTAAAGAATAACTCAAAAGGATGTGAATATCAGAGAAAACATGCCCTTTGTTTATTTTTTATGCTTTGCTATTCCTGCATCATTTTGTTTTAATTAAGCCTGGCTTTTAATTTGTAGTTTAACAGTATTAGGTCAAATAAGGAAGTGATATTTATATTATTTATTGTCACTCGTAATTTACAGGTGATGAAACATTCTTCATTGAACTACTTTTTCAAGAAAAGATAAAACTTTTCTAAATGTTGCAGAATGGTAGTGTAAAAAAAACCCCTGAACTTCGGTAAAGACAATCTTTATTTAAAAGGACAATTGCCATAGTGGAAAGAGGGCTATCGCAATAGGGAGAGGGAGATTATTACAACACAGAGAACCTTCTGACCATAAGATCTGCAAGTCTCCAACATCAGGCAGAAAGGAATTTCCTTTTATAGGGATGAGTAACAAGGCTAGAAAGAACTGAGTGTGGAGGAGGGGAATGAATGGGTGTTGTGATGATCGGACAGTTGATCAGAAAATGTCCACCTTGAGATCAGGGATTCTTGATTCTCCGTAGGGGCTGATATGAAAGGGTTGGTCCACATTCTGATGCTGGCTCAGGCTGGCCATGGGTCAAAATTTAGTGCAGTTCAGTGTGCTCTGAAGAGAGGAGAAACTTAACTAAACTTTACTCAAGTAAAGTTAGTGGGTATTTTGTCCAGATTGGTCAGAAGTATAGATAGTTCCGCTAATCATGGATGCGATTAAAAAATGGGAATTTAGAAGGTCTGTGTTTAGCCTTGTCACAGATAAACAAGACAGGGGCATTCTTGACTCATCTAAATCATATGAGAAAGAGTGGTTCTTTGCAGTAAGTTGTCTTACAGAAGCAAAGGATGAGGGGATTTCTTAACAATCTCTGTTTTCCAGGAGCACAGGGCTCAGGTAAAGTTTAACACTGTCAATTCCCCTACTTGCCTAAGCCAAATGAACATCATTCATTGCTGAACAACTCAGAGGTGATTGTAAACCAGAGTGGAGCAAAGCAGGTTCTGAGAAATAGGCTCCTGAGGACTCTCGTTGAATTGTTCCTGTAAAATAAGTTAAATCATCTGTTGAGAGGTGTGGCAAAGGTAAGTTGTGTTGGGTTCAGGCATCTTAAAAGAGGGGGATGTATAAAATTAAGAAGAGAAATATTAATGTAAAAGGTTGTATTAAAGAGTCGAAAATTGAACCCTGGAAGATAACCAATCTGGTGAATCCCAAGAGTTTGGTGGATAAAGATCTTTCAATTATGCACCACTGCTCCTTGAGTTTCTTGAAGCTAAGATGTTGATGTACCTGGTGATGTTGTCCAGTTATCTCTCCTATAAGGGCATGCATGACCTGAGCATTTTACCAGACTTCCTTGATGACCCACACAGCATATTGTCCAGGGAGAAATCTGGGCCACGCATGTTCAACTGTGGTGACGAGTACTTCAAGGTTGTCAAGTCTTCAGAATTTAGCTCATAGTATTTTTTTTTATATGTTGGGAGAAAAGGCCCACTACAAAGTAACTCAGAGTCCAGATAAGGATCTGATTAGTTAAGTTTTAGTTCTTGATGACATCAAGTTAGGAAGGAGGGAGGAAAAATTGGGAGTGTTAGTTGGGGTTATAACCAAATGTTCATGGAAATTGGAAGAATTGAAAATATTGTTAGGGTTGACAATGCATGCCAGATAAAAGGATACAGTCCAGTTTACATGTAGGAGAAAAACTTGTTTTTCATACCCATCAGTTACTTATAATTTGCAAAGTGGTGCAAAATAGCTCAAAAACAATTAACAGGCCCAGAATATGATAACTCATATGGTTGTGCTATAGTTTTCCACTGAAACACAAAATTTCTGTCTGTAATCACTCTGCTTTTGATTAAAGATGATGTCAAAGATTATTCTAGATCATAAATTAGGGCTTCTTTCATTAGATTTGGCCTTTTATTTATGTAGATGTAGTGAGAATGGTGAGTCACCCTTATAGGGCTTTTTCAATATACTTTCCTGGAAATTTTCATAAGAAATCTCTGATTGGGGTTTTGAGATCCTCTTGAGGCCAGGAAGCCAAGCCAAGACCTTGCCATCAGATTTCGCCCACACTACCTATAGATTTGGGTGAACTTCTCTCTTCTTGAAGTCCCCCAAATATCCTGTTTCCTGTGCCTATAAGGAAATGATTTCCCTTACCCGTAAGGCTGGGAGCTCTGTAAATTAAATACTTCACTAGTCGTCCTAACAGGGCTTTGTGAGCATTGCCTCCATAAAGTCAACTTTAACTTCTTAAAAGTGTCTGGTCATATCTGATCGAAAGCATTAATCTCAAATATGACATTTGAGTCAAAACTTTGGTTTATTACCAATGTTTCCAATTATGTCTTGTTAACAAAGAAGACAGATTCTTATTGAAACTAAGCAAAATTATATTGCCATGAAATAAGAATATTAATCACTAAGAGTTTCCAAAATCTGAGGGATCCAATAAAGAGAGAAGGATAAATGTTTCATTTCTGTTTACAAGAGCATAGTCTACTAAATCGTTAGGGGTTATAGAGATCATAGGAGAAAAGAGAAAGGTCTCCCTTATATCCAGAAAAGAGGATATTAAAGTATAAGCAACATTCCAAGCAAAACTCATAATCATCTTTCATCGGTTCATTCATTCCTATGTAATTAATTCATGTTCTGATTGATTCAAGGTTAACAGTCTCAAGAACACATTTGCTCATACACTAGAATCCTGGAAATCCTGACTCAGGCCAATGGTTTGATCTCAAGGTTATTCAAGCAAAGCCACCTGAAGCCTATGCCCAAGAGTACCTGGTAAACTCATGTTCGAAGCATCTCTGAGACAGTTCTTTTCTGAAGACAAAGAATTCTGATCTGAGCTGATTTGAAAGTACTTTCAGGGAAGCATGAGAGTAAAATAAAAAATGTGCAGATGACAGAAGATTTAAAATAGTCATAATTAACTTACTATTAATAATTTTCAAAAATGAAAGCTAATGAAAGCTCATTATAAAAATATTGCAACTGACAAGCAAATTTGCTTGTTTTGTGGCATGCAAGACAAAATAAAACTAATCAAAAATCAAAGTGAAAATAAAATATTTTAAAAGTATAAATAAGATGAAACATGATCACGAATAACCTTAGCACACAAGTGAGAAAACCTTGTTTTCTAAAGTAATTAAGGTCATGATAAAGTAAAAATAAACACAAGGAACTATTCTGATATGGCAGAGAATTTTTTCCTTCTATGCAAATTATTCAGAAGGCAAAGATATACCTTTTATAACCTCTTACTAAGAGCCGACAGATAATTCAAGAAAATTTGTCATTTTAGTAGAATGAAAAACATATTCTAGTTGTGCATTAATATACTATTTTATACAAAAGCCCTTTTCAAAAAATTCTTATAAATAAACCATCAACCCTTGATAGCTTTGAGTATACTAAATAAAATTGCCTTTCTGTGGGACTTCTACAAGTTTCTATACCCATTCAGGTTTTGTCCTATGCTTCCCTATTTCTCATATGGAACAACTAATCATTTTACTTTAGGACAAAACCCCTTCCTTTCCCTTAACAAAAACACTTCCTGCATACTTTGCATAGAAAGTTGTTCTTCCCTGTCACTATTTCTTCTAGCAGAGTCTGATTAACATGTATTGATTATAAATTTTAACTATATTAATTTCTATTTCACAGAGAAAACCATAAA
This sequence comes from Equus quagga, assembly GCF_021613505.1. Lineage (NCBI taxonomy): Eukaryota > Metazoa > Chordata > Mammalia > Perissodactyla > Equidae > Equus > Equus quagga. Next base: position 107,533,876 of record NC_060269.1, on the reverse strand, counting down.
GTGGATTAACTGTGAACTGTAGCATTTTGTAATAGAGCTTAGGAATATACATCTCCTAAATTTTTATAACCACATATGTCCTCATAATATAACTTGTCTATGTGACCAAAAACAAACACATTCTTAACAGACCTAAATACATAGAGCCTTAAAATTAGGCTTAGTAATTTATGTTTGTGTTTTATCTTACATATAAATGATTTAGGTATTTAAAGAACAATGATTAATTAATCTAATTTAATGTTAGTCTAAGATTTTAAGTTACCAAAAGATCTTGGAGATTATATCCTCACACTGACATACCATAAAACCTAATTACTGTTGAAATAAAGTTTGTCAAAATAATGGTTCAGTTTGATTAATCATAAACTTACATTTTTCATAATCTTAAACATCTAGTAGATGTAATGTAAGTGTCTGTAATTTTAAGAAGAACATATCCAAATAAAAAATATATATATGATTGTATTAGCCTTAATTTCTGGGAATTTTAGGAATATTCAATTTATATAAGCATTTATTACACTCTGGTTTCTCTTCAGACCGTATAAATCTTTCGCCCTTTACTAAAGCATTTATTTATCTCTAAGCCAATCAGAATAGAGTTCCTTTAAGAAATGTTGTAATTTAATTTGGTAATACCATTCAGAGTTAGGAAAATATTACGCATACATAACATACATACATGCATACTGTGTTAGTCTGCTCAGGCTGGCAGAACAAAATACTCTTTGTGGTGACCCTGCCCACACCGCTCTCTGTAGGGGCCTTGCCCCTGGAGCTCTTTCAAGGGGCAGCCCCGCCCGCTGAAACCAAGGAGGTGGTTCCACCCTCTAAAATGGAGGAGGAATCAGCCTTGCCCTCTGGGTCTGTGATGGCAGTGGCAGCCCTAATAATCTCTGAATTCCCTTCAGAGTCATTCTTCGCTCATTTAAAGGATACCTCATACATGTTCACAACTGGATAACTTCACGGACCTGTCCTGTAGAATCCCAGAAGTCTGACAGTCTTCCTTCATTCTGCCTTGTTTTCTCTGTCCCCTGTCGTTCCAGCTGGCGGAACAAGTGTTTTGCTGGTATAATCCCATCTCTGTCCTGGCTGCTGCTGAGACAGCTAATTAAATTCATGAGTTGCACCCATGATCACTTTATCAAATGATTGCTAAGCCACACTCACAGTGTTCTCTTCAGAAGCTTCCTCATTTCCTGCAATATGAGTGGGCTGAGAATTTTCCAAATCTTCAAGTTCTGGTTCCTTTTTGCTTAGCAATTCCTTCAATTTATCTCTCCTCTTGCATTTTACCATAAGTGGTAAGGAGAAACCAATCCTCTCCAATACTTTGCTTAAAAGTTTCCTCAGCTAAACATCCAAATTCATTACTTGCAAGTTCTACCTTCCACAAAACACTAGAAACCAACTCAGTCAAGTTTTTTGCTACTTTACAATGATCAACTTTCTTCCAGTTTCCGATAACCTGTTCCTCATTTCCATCTAAGACCTCACCAAAATCACCTTTACGTCCGTATTTCTACCAAGTCTCTTCAGCATGATCTATGCTATTTTTAGCACGCACCTCAAAACTCTTCTGGCCTTTACCCATCACTCAGTTCTGAAACCACTTCAATGTTTTTAGGTATTCAGAATAACAGCATCCTACTCCACAACATCAAAATCTGTATATTAGTCTGTTGGCTGGCATAACAGAATACCACAGATTAAGTGGCTTAAACAACAAAAATTTATTTTCTCATAGATCTGGATGCTATGAGTCCAACATCAAGGTGCAGACGTGGTCAGATTCTGGTGAGAGCTCTCTTGCTGGCTTGCAGATGGCTGCCTCTCACACAGCCTTTCTTCTATGTGTGCATGAGGGGAGAGAGAGAGTGAGAGAGAGAGAGTGTGGGCACATGCTCTAGTGTCTCTTTCTCTTCTTGTAAGAACAGCAGCCCTATCAGTTAGGGCTTTACCCTTTTGACCTCATTTAACTGTAATTACCTCCTTAAAGGCCCTATCTCCAAAGACAGTCACATTGGGGTTAGAGTTTCAATACGTAAGTTTTTGGGGGGTCACAATTCAATTCATAGCACATACATATATATATATATATATGTGTGTGTGTGTGTGTGTGTATAAGCACATATGTACAGACTGACACAAATACAGAGCTTATAGATTCAAATCTAAAATTTCAGTTATGAGTCACACATAAACACAGAAATACAAAGCTCACTGGTTTATGGAAAAGGACTGGCTCTTATCTTTGCTCCAGCTTTATATTATTTACCAGGATTGTGTTTCTGGCAGATAGGACAATTTGATATTACCTGCTCAATATAAAGTTTGAAGACTCTTCACTAACATTTGTGGAGGAGACCTTTAAGATTTTTTTTTTGCTCTGGTGTATAATCTTATTTGGTCTGTAGATTAAATTTTGGACAAGGGACCAAGGAGAGAGCAAATGGCTGTCTAGATGTTTCCAAAGCTCATATAAATAGACAAAATATCTAGCCTGTTTCCAGTTAGCTTCTTCAGTCTCAAGTGGTTGCTCCTGGGGTCCCTGAGATCCTTTAGAGCCCCCAGTGAGGAAAGGGCCACGTAAAGCTGTAGGGTTGAGGGAGTTGAGGAAGACGAGGGGCCAGAGTAGGAAGGGAGAGGTCTGGCAGAGGTGGATAGAGGGCTGAAGGAGTTGGAGATGCTGAAGGGGACCAGACGGAGGATTCACAGGAGCTGAAGGGAAGATCAAAGGTGGTTAAAAAGAAAGAAAGAAAAGGGGTGGGTGTTGGGAGGGGGAAGTTTTAAATGGTCCAGTTTTGGCCAATCCCAAATTTTCCAAAAAGTCCAAAACATTGAAGTTTTAAATATTTCTATAGTAAAATCTTGCCATTTCTCAAGATATTGAACAGAAGTAGTGCCTGTTATGGACTAAATGTTTCTGCTTTCCCCCTGCGATGGCATTTGAAGATGGGGCCCTTAGGAGGGAATTAGGGTTAGATGAGGTCATCAGGACAAGGCCCTCATGATGGGATGAGTGCCTTTATAAGAAGAGACACCAGAGAGTTTGCTCTCTCTCTTTCTCTCCATGTACAATACATGCACTGAGAAAAGCCATGTGAGTACATAGCAAGAAGACAGCCATCTTCAGGCAAAAAAGAGAGTTCTCACCACAAGCTGACTATGCTGCTACCATGATCCCTGACTTCCAGCCTCCAGAACTGTAAAAAAATAAATTTCTGTTGCTTAAGTTCCAAAGTCTATAGTCTTTTGTTATGGCAGCCCAAGCAAACTAAGACAGTGGCATAATGGAAAAATATGTTGTCAATGGGAGAAGAGGAGGCAGGGTGGCTGATAGAGTGAGCATTACCTGTGGGACTAAATAATTAGATCAGAGATAAAAACCTTACAAGAGCTGGGAAAGAGGCCTACTTCATTGATTTCCTTGCACAATACCCGAAGAACCAGGGAAATTCCTCCATGCAATATCCAGTCAAGGAGCTGACGAAATTCCTTCACACAATCTCCAGCATGAGGAACCAAGAAAAAACAGAAAAGTCCTCACAGAAGGGTCAAAAACATTCTCTATGCATGAAAGAATCAAAGAAACTCCTTACCATGTTACAACAGGCAAACGTCCACAGCAACGCATGAGGAGTTGAGACTCACCATCATGGATCCCAATTTCCCCAGCCAGGAAAGGACACAGAAGATCAGAAAAGCTGGAATTAATATGGATGAAGACAGCAGGGTCCAAGGGTGGTCAGCACTCCATCTGAGTCACAGCAGCAAGAAACTTTCAAGTGAAAACAAATTGAGACTTAGGTAAGGAGAGAGTCTATTTGAAAAGACTACTGCCATAGGGAGAGGTGGACTGTTGCATTAGGGACAACTGTACAACCATAAGGTTTGCAAGTCTTGCAAAGGTCAGGCAGAAAGGGATTCTTCTTTTTAGGAAGGGGTAAACAAAGCTACAAAGAATTGGGCATGGGGGATCAGGTTGAGCAAGTGGTATCATCAGATGTTTGATCAGGAAATGTCTTTCCTGTGGCCAGCTGATTCTCAAGAGGGGGTCTCTATGCAGGGTTGTTCCACATTCTGATGATGACTCAGTCTAACGGTGGGTCAAAGTTCAGGGTCTTGGAAGTAGGAGAACGGTTTAACTAAAGTTTGTTCGTGTTAAGTTTGCAGGTATTTTGTCCAGATTGGTCAGTGGGTATAAACAGCTCAGCTAACTAAATAGAAGACAAGGAATGGGAATTTGGAGGATCTGGGTCTGGCCTTGACATAGGTAAACAAGGGACATCCTTGAGTCTAATTCAAGTTCTATGAGGAAGGCAGTTCTTCGCAATAAGCCATTTCTTGGAACACGATTGAGTGGGGGAATTTCTTAACCGTTACTTTTTCTGGAAGAACAAGGCTCAGGTAAACATGAGCTTTGTCAGTCATAAACCAAATGACGGAAATGGAAGTAACTCTGAAGAAGTCCCAAAGACTTATTACTAATTTTACTCAGATGCATGATCTCTTGTTTACCAAGTTCAGTTTTGTAGCCATACTTGATGAAGGAATGTTAAAACTAGCGTCTCATTTGTGGGGGCACAATGTGGCTAATGAAGCAACAAAACCATCAAAACCTGAGCAGAAATTGTGAACAAATCATAAAGAAATAATTTCAAAACAAAAAAACGTATTTGAAGCAAAGAGTATTGAATTAAAGGCTGATGGAAACGGATGTTTCATAATTTACCTATGAACATTAGTGCTTTGCAGGATTCTAATAAAGAAACAGTTAGCCAAGCCTAAAAATATATAATTGCTATGACATTATGTTTGCTTAGAAATATTGGGTAAGTTTGTGGTAAAGACGGTAGTGAAAATATTCCTTTCCACTGATACCATAAAGATGTGTTCCAGAACCGGCTAATGATGAGGAGGACCATTTCAAAGAACAAAGGTATCAAAGGCTTTTTCATGGCAACTTGGCAAATGCCCAGATACGGTGAAAATGACAATTTTTAAAATTTACATATGATTTGAACATAGGAGTGATAAGAAAGAATAATTCTTTTCAGCTTCATTGCTAGAAACAACACTAACTCTTTCCGTATTTTATAAAAATATGAAAGATTACATAGCTTTAAAATGTGGTTTAAAGTTGAAGCTTTTGTTGGAGTATGTTCTGAAGAAACAGCTATGATATCGGAAAAACCTTCTGAAGTAGTTATGTAGATAAGGAGTGAGTTGTGCCAGAATGTAGATTAACACACTGCTTCCTTCATGGAGAAAGACTTGCTGTGAAAAAAAGATGTGCCTAGTGATATAATAACATTTATTAATTACAAAAGGCTAAAACATTAAAGTGGAGATGATTATTTTGTGATCATGTATGGAAGTTGATCATAAACAACTATTAATGCATGCTAAGAATCAAACATTCTGTTCAAAATGTCTGAATCATTGAGTAAACATTTAGTATTTCTACAAAATAAAAATCAGTTTGGTCTCAATTCTTTAAAGCAATACATTGGACTACTGGTTTTCATATTGTAGATATTCAGCATTTGTATCATTTTTAATTTTTGCATGCAAAGGAGGAGTGCAACGTGGCTTTCAATGGCAGATAAGATTAGAGAGTAAAAGCAAAATCAAAAGGTAGAAGTCTGGAAGAATCATTTCTACAAATTTTTTAACGTTTATTTTTAAAATAGTTATCAGTTGAGTAGATGATGTTGATTTACAACAGATCCACAGATTCACATCTGTGAAAATTGTCTGAAAAACATCAGAATTTTATAGACTTTTGATTTTGTTTTTTCCAACAGAGTAAGATTCAGATATGGGAAATCTATGAATCTCAAATTCTTTTCTTTAATCAGAAAATGGTTTAAATTTATTCAGAATTTTATGGAATAAATTTTGGAATTGCCACTGGTGAGTGATTGAACCTGAATTTTGAAAAGCAGCATAACTTGCTTCATTTTAGATAAAAGTTAAAAATGAACATTCTGAGATTGACTGATCAATTTAAACTTTATCTTCAGTTCAATTTAATAATCCTTACAGCATATGTATTGTAGTCTATAATAGGGGGCTATGATAGGTTAAATGATGGCCCCCAAAGATGTCCACATCCTAATCACCAGAGCCTATGAATATTACCTTTTATAGCAAAGAGGACTTTGCAAATGTGACTAAGTTAAGGATCTTGAGATGGGGAGGTTATCCTGTTAGATCTGATGTAATCACAAGGGCCCTTATCAGAGTTACTAGCAGAGGAGGTGACAATGGAAGCATGAGGGTGAAATGAAGGGAGGAAGAAGTCATGAGCCAAGGAATGCAGGGGGCCTCTAGAAGCTGGAAAACAAGGAAACAGATCGTTCCCCAGAGTTTCCAGCAGGAACTAGCCCCGCTGGCAAGTTGATTTTAGCCCATTGAAAATGATTTTGGACTTCTGTCCTCCAGAACTATGAGATAATAAATGTGTGTTCTTTTAAGCCACTAAGTATATGATAAATAGGAAACTAATATGAAGACCTAATGTTTGTAGGTGAGAGTCAGAGAAGGTTTTCCATAGGAAATGATATTTAATCTGAGGCATAAAGAAAAAGCAAAAATTAGGCATGTAAAGAGGACCAGATATTTCCAGGTAAGGGACATATAGTATACACAAAGAAAGAGCTTGATGAGTGTACTAGTTACCTATATACAGATTCCACACACTTAGTGACTTAAAGCAACACAGATTTATGATGTAACAGTTCTGGAGGTCAAAAGTCCAAAGTCAGTCTCCCTAGGCTAAAATCAAGCTTTTGACAGGGCTGTATTCTTCTACAGACTCTGGAGGAAAATCTGTGTCTTTGCCTTTTGCAGCTTCTGGAGGTTGCTTGCATCTCTTGGCTTATGGCTCTCTTTCAGCCAGCAATCAGATCACCCCAACCTCTCCTTCTCCGACCCTCCTTCTTTCTCCTCCGACTCTTTTACTTATCAGGACACTTGTGATTACATTATGTCCGCTGGGATAACATAGGATTACTTCCTCATCTCGAGATCCTTAATTTAGTCACATTTGTAAAGTCTCCTTTACCATGTAAATTAACATATTCACAGGTTTCCTGGATTAGGATGTGGACATTTTGGGAGTCGGGGGATTGTTCTGTCTACCACAGTGAGTTTAAGAAATGGAAATTTTAGTAATGTCTAGAGAGCAGGGTATGAGCAGAGAATAGTAAGAGGCTGTCTTAAAAGATAAGCAACTATGAAGGGTATGTTAAACCATGTTACGGTTTCAAACTTTACCCAAAGTGAAGTCATTGTATTCTACCCCAGAACACCTAGAAGACTTCCTAGAAATTCATTTTTTTTTTAAGCATAAAGGTAATTTTGACTTCCATGTGAGGAACTGACTAGAGGTAAATCAGTAGGAGCTAAGTTCAGAGGCTAGGAGAGTTGGTGGGACCAAGGTGGTGAAATAGAGATGGAAAGAAGTAGATAAATTCAAGGAAATTTTCAGAGGAAAAATTGAAAAGAGATTGGAATGACAAGTGATCAAGCAAGCTTGGGCATCATGATTTCCATAAAACCTCAGCAATGCATATAGGCTATTAACTGAGAGAGGAGAAACTGGATTCAGGGCAAATAGAGAGTGCAGAAATCTTGGATTTAACTACAGAAATTCTTTGTTTTGGTATCATAGATACATTCAACTGAAGATAATTGTTTTCACAGTTCAGGAGCACAGATACGAGGACTAGACTGGGGATGATATATTTGTGATTCATAGACACAAACACATCATAATTCAAACCAATGGAGTGGAGGATATCGCTCAGGGAAAGAATGTAGATTGAGAAAAGAAAAGAGTTGAGCAGTTCCAACATTTAATGGAGTAAGAGAAGGCAGAACAAAAGCGACAAAATATTGTCTTAAGGAGAGTTAGGAAGAAATCTGGAGGCTGAAGTGTCACGGGAACCAAGAGAAGAGGGTATTTCAAACATGAGAGTTTTCAACTGTGGTGAAAGTAGATAAGAGTTTAATGAATGAAAAACCAAAAATGCCCATTGGATTTATTAATGTTGAATTTCTTGGCAAACTTAAAAAGTGTAACTTCTGTGGAGTAGAGGGGCAAAAGTCGTCAGATTTTAGTGGATTGAGAAAGTGAAAACTGTTTGCAAGTCTATTACGAAATGTGACTGTGAAGAGGATCAAAAAGATGTGAAGTTAATTGGAGTTTGGTATGTGGTTTTCCTTTTTTCTCTTTTTTAAATGGTAGGAGAAACTAAATCGTGTTTCAATGCAGATGAGAAAGTGCAGGATAGAGGAGAAGAGGAAAGGCACGATGGTTTAATATTCCTGGATACCTTGTTCACAAAGGTGCTGGCCAGGTTGAAGGAGAGAATTTTTACCAAGGAAAGTGCAGGATTTAACGAACAACTTGTCATGAAATTTTCTTATTTTGGAGGTGTGTCCCTTGCCCAACCTCCAACCGAGTTAAGATGTTACATTTATTTTCCTTTGAAAACAATTTCTATAATTCTTTTTTTTATTTTTTAAAAAAGTATCTTTAATCTTTCAGTTTTTAATTCATATTGTTATGCCTTGATTGCATGAACTTTTATATTTATAAATTCTCATTTATTTAATCTATGTATCTCAAACCTTCAACTCTTTTTCTTTTATAAATTACCTTGTGCTTCTCATCTTTATATTTTTGTAATTTTTTTTACTTCATCTATCTTGTGTTTACCCTTGTTGGATTTTAATTTTCTTTTAATTTTTATTCTACTCTGTTTTCTTTCAATATATCACCAATTAATGTTGTCCTTTCATCCTATCTTAAACCAAAATCAGACCCTCTTTGAATTACTTTTTTAAAAATCCACTTCTCCATTTCAATTTTTTCAATGTAAAAATTTGAATTTTTAATGATTTTTAAGAAATATGAATACAAAGAAGTTAATATGTAGAACTCCTTTCCCAAATACAGGAGACTTTGTTGGTTTTCTTCCCATTGTCTGACACTGAAGCAAACTCCACCTCCTATTTATTCCGGTGGATCCCTCCATCTTTTTACTGATAACACTTGAAAACAATCAAAATAAGCCTTTAACCAGGAAATTAAGGATAATAGGTTAATGTCTAGTTGTGCTAAAATTATTTCTTGGCAGATCAAACTTATGATATACTAAAATAATTTTTTCTAGATATTAACACTGTGTAGCAGTTACAATAGAGATTTGTGTTTTAAAATCCATTGTCTCAGACTGTTAAAGCACAGGATATAAAGCAAACTGACATAGCACATCGCAGGAGTAGTGATCATTCTGACACACAAATAGATGTGGTAAAGACAACCAACTCAACGCTACTACATGAATAATATTCCTTTCTGGTCCTCTAAACTTGTGTGCTATGATGTTCTTAAAAAAATGATTAGGCTTATACCACATATGCTATTTTTCTTTCTTCTTGCTTTTATCATTTAATATTATGTTGTGAGCATTTTACCATTTAAAATGTTTTAAAATGAATAATATTTCATCATATGGATGATCTATAAACACTTTCATATTATCAAACTCTTACATTGCTTCAAAATCTTGCAAATACTACACTTTTTTTGATTATTACCCTTGGATACATATTAAAAAATAAAATTTTCGGATAAAATTGTATAACGATTTTTAAAGGTCTTGTTCCTTATTGCCAAAATGCATTACCACACCATGTAATGAATACATGACTGTCCCCTTTGTTTCAACCATACCACTATCAATTAGCCTCTGGTTCTGCTCCCTGGAATTGGTTTCCAGTTCAGTGTGCTCTACAGCTCTCAGTTAACCCTCTGATACACCCCCCTTTCTTCATCACCCACCTTGGCTACTTTTGAAAAAATGACTCCCTTGGGCATGTGGGTAGCTTTCTAATCCTACTTCGTGCTTTTGAAAGTTGGGAGACCCAGAGTGTTTTTATATTTTTGTATATATTTTATACATATTTTATATATCAATCCCTTTCTGTCCAGGTTACAGGATACTTTTGGCTTCACGACTCTTTAAACAATATTGTAGCATCTTATTTGTCTTGAATTCATCTCATGAGCCTAAACTCATAGCCACAATTCTTTTGGATGCAGCCCTGTCTAGAGATGGTTCTTGGTTATTTGGATAATGCCCTAAAATCCCAAATCACATGGCTGACCCCAGAGTAAGAAAGGGAGGGCACTACAAAGTTACATGCTGAAGGTCAAGGCTATAGGGAGGGGTGAATAATTGGGGCTAGTTTTTCAATCTACTGCACTGTAGTATAAGGAAGGAATGGAGTTTAACAAGAATCTCTGCCACAGATGTACATGAAATTCTTAAGCCACATATTCATTTCTTTTTAAAATTCTGTATAAGTTGTTCCGTACACTCCCAATGTTTAGCATTGCAGATGACAAGCCTAGGGCTGGCCTGGATTTTGTTCCTCTTAGATAACCATTTTTATGTTCACTGTTTTTCTTTTTAATTTGCAACATAAAAATTTTTGTCTCTTGTGTAGCTGTGTCTCTGACATAGTGTAACATGAAGCATGTTTTTAATCTGTATATTCAGAAAGTTTGGGAAGGTTTAGAATATTTTTTTCAAATTACATCTATGAGAAGTTTCTTTTTTAAACTACAAATTCAATTTTTTAATAGTTATATTCAGATTTCCTATTTCTTGTTTAGTGCACTTAGTGTCAGTCAAAGAATTTGACCATATCATCTAAGCTGTTGAATTTATTGACGTAAAGTTGTTCACAATATTTCCTTATTTTCCCTTTAATGTCTGTAGGGTCAGAAGTAATGTCCTCTCTTTTATTTCCAACATTGGTCATTTTTCTGATCAATTTGGCTAGAGGATCTATCAATCTTACTGATTTATTAAAAGAGTTAACTTTGGAAGGCTGGCCCCGTGGTCTAGTGAAGGGTGGCGTGCTCTGCTTCGGTGGCCTGGACTCACAGATTTGGATCCTGGGCGTGGATCTCCACCACTTTTCAGCCATGCTGTGGCAGAGACCCATATATAAAATAGAGGAAGATTGGCACAGATGTTAGCTCAGAGCTAACCTTCTTCAAGCAAAAAAATAAAAGAGCCAATTCTGGTTTCATTAATTTTCTTACTGTATTTTTTTCTATTTCATTATTTCTTCTCTTATCTTTATATCCTTCCTTCTGCTTATTTCCAGCTTTATTTGCTGGCTTTTCCTTAGTTTTGTAAAGTTGAAGCTTAGATCATTGATTTGAGATCTAATTTTTTTAACATAGGCACTAAATGGATAAATTTCCCTCAAAACAGTGGTTTTGCTGCATCTCACATATTTTGCTATGTAGTGTTTTCATTGAGTGAAATGCAGTTCAAGATTTTTTTCCAAATTCTGTTATTTGTTGTTTGCCTCATAGATTTTTTGGAAGTATGTTGATTAATTTCCAACTATTTAGGAATATTTCAGTTCTAGTTCGATATTGAGTTCTAGTTCACAGAACATAGTATGATTTCAGTCCTTTGACATTTGTTGAGATTTGTTTTATGGTCTAGATAATTGTCCATATTGAAGAATGTTTCATGTACACTTGAAAAGAATATCTATATTCCTATTATCGTGTACATCTCTTTTTCTCCTCCTTCTGTCTTTCTTTCCTCTGTCTCTCTCCCTTTGTTTCCTTTCCTTTCCTTTCCTTCTTTCTTTCCACCTATCATTAAGATTTTCTCTTTATTTTAGTCTTCATTAATTTGGCTATGATATACCCAGGTGTTTTTCTTTATATTCATTTATTTATTCTGCTTGAGGTTCTGTGAGCTTTTTGAGTTTGTGGTTCATCTTCATTTCTTAATTTAGGAAATTCCTGGTCATTATGTTTTCACATATTTCTCTTGCTTCATTTTCTCTCTTTTCTCTTTCCTGGATTCCAATTATGCATATCTTTTAGGCCCTTTGATATTTTCCCAAGTCTTGGATGCTCTCTTCTTGTTTTCATTTTTGTTGTTGTTGGTTTTTGGTATTTCAGTTTGGGTAATTTCTATTGACCTATCTCAAGTTCAGTCATTCTTTCGGCTGCTATATTCAGCTTTATAATAAGCCTGTTAATAGATTTCCTCAACTCTGTTTTTTTTCCTAGCATTTCCATTTGACTCTTTTCCTAATCATTTCTATTTTTCTGCTGAAATTCCCCACTTGTTCATAGATTTTGCCCACTTTTCCCAGTAGATTATTTAAATATTAATCACAATTATTTTAAAGTCTCTGTTTGATGGTTCTGATACCTGGACTATCTCTCATCTGGTTGTGTAGACTGTTTTATTTCTTGACAATTGATATATTTTGTTGCTTTTCTACATGTCTCTTAATATTTGATTGAATATTGGATAATATGCGTAAAAGAACAGTAGAATCTGAGGTAAAATTATTTATGCCTAGAAACGAGTACACTTCTTGTCAGGCAGTTACTATGGTCGGTTGTGTTAATTTAGTTAGCAGTTGAGCTGGGTTAGGGTTTTGGTGTTGGTTTATCTACCTTTAATACCCCATGGGATTCAAATGCCTCCAGCAGTGAGCTGTGGCTCTCTTGTGCATCATGTGGGTATACTTGTTTGCTTGGGCCTCCCTAACAAAGTACTACAAACTGAGAGGCTCCAACAGAATTTTATTGTCTCACAATCTGGAGGCTGGAAGTCTGAGATCATGGTATTGACAGGGTTATTCTAGGCCTCTTTCCCAGCTTCTGGTAGCTCCTTGGCTTGGGGCAACATAATTTCAGTGTTCACAAGGCATTTTCTCTGTGTAAGCGTCTGTCTCCAAATTTTCCTTTTTGTGAAAACACCAGGCACATTGGATTAGGGACCCGTCCTACTCCAGTATAACCTCATCTTAACTTAACAAAATACATCTGTAATGACCTTATTTTCAAATAAGGTCAAATTCTGAGATACTGTGGGTTAGTTATTCAACATATGAATTTTGAGGGGACACAATTCCACCTATAACAGTGAATATGAGAGTGCTAGATGGTTTTACACAGTGATCCATCCTTTACTTTCACCAGATCCTGCATACCTGTGTCACAAAGGGATTGCATGCTTTTGGCCCTTCAGCTGTGGTAGTTTGCTGTTGCTTGTTATTTGATGCAAGCCTTGTTTTGGGGGGCAGATGTGCTTCTCTGTCCATCTTAGTCATGTCCAGTGTGCCTGAGACTCAGGAGTGAGGCTTTCTCTGAATTCCTGTCCTTCACTCATGGCAGATGAACACTCCTTCAGATATGGTACAGAGTCTATAGGGCAGGTGTGTTTCCTGCTCCTCCAGCCATGGCATCCAAATTCTTCCTTGTGTTTGGTAGAGTCTTGGCTGTGAGTGAACTTCCTGCTCTTATCCCAGTGGCAAAAGTTTTTTGTTTTGTATGAGTGCAGTTTCTAGACCTGAGCAGATTTCCTGCCTTTGCCCCAGTGGCAGATGGCTTTCACTTGTTGTTACTTCAGAGTAGTATCAGGAGGAAGTGGTTTCTAACCTTCTCTCAGAGGCAACCAACCTTTCCCTGGTACCAGAGAGTCGAAGGATCTTCTGTCCCACTCCCTCCAGCAGATAGCTTTGGCTTCCACTCCTCACATCGGTAGCCACCAATCTTTGCCTTGGATCTGGTGAAGGAAGGATTTCCTCCCTGCTCCCGGTGGCTGTCAACTTTTCCTGTCAAAGCAGGGTTAGGCCCCAGGCAAGAGTGGATGTTTCCCCCTCCCCCAGAAGCACCTTGCTTTTACTTGGTTTCAGAAAAGGGTCTGGCAGGTTTCTACCTTGTCTGCCAGCAGCATCTTATTACCATCTTGCATTCCTGCACAGCCTGAGTCATTGATGTGCTTTTCTAAGTATGAAAACTCCACTCTCAAACCTTGGTAGGGCCTCCAAGCCTGTGCCACAAGGGGAACTCATACGGTTCTCTTGCCCTGCCCTCAATCTTTCTCGTGAACCCCTGGTGAAGGCCCATAGAAAACAGCTGCAGAATGGGAGAAAGTATCTTTTATGTGAGGTTCCCGTGCATTCTGCACAGTCACTCTAGCCCAGGAAAATGTTTGTCACCTCTTGGAATTAGTTTATCTTATTACCTGGTAATCTCAGCTCCCTGAGTTAAAAAAATATGATGTTGTGGATTATCCAGATTTTTCTCATTGTTAGGGTTCGAGTGATGTTCTGTTGCAGATTTGTACATCTTAAGTATTGGAACTCTTTCTAATTATGCCTTGAATTATTCTTCTATCCAAAATTTCTGATACATTCCTCAGAAGCACCTATACTTTCTGTATCAGATTTCCAATCTCTGTCTTTCATAGTTCTTATACTTTCTTTTACAAATTCTTCTTGTTTATTTCCTCTGCGTTATCTACTCTAGATCTCTGATGATGACTTCCTGTGAATAACCTCTTAGTGCCTCAATGGTTATTTTAAGATTTAATTTTCATCCTTTCTCAAGACACTTAGATTTTTAGTCTCACATGTTGGCTTTTTTTGTGTATTACTCTTCCTGCTCTTCTTTCGTAGTAGTCAGATCTTAGACCCTATTAGGACAATGAAGATTTTCTAACATTTCTTAACGTTACACTATGGAATCTTTTCCTGATATACTTTTCACTTGAGTTTCAGGATGGTGTTCTTTTTATTCTGTGCTTCAAGACTTTTTCTGCAGTGTTCCAAAATTTTGTCTATTTTCAAACTACTCTTTGTTTAGAACTGACATTTGCACCCAGGAAGCATGTATGTGATCTACAGTTTTGATAAGTGTTCTTTGATCTTGGTATATTTGCCATTTCACTGATATGACTAGAAGGCAAATTGAATACAAATTCTAGCACGCTTTCTAGCAAGATTCTCTTAATAGTTAGGAAATGGGGACGAAGTATTCTGGCCAACACCAGAACGCATCCACACTGATGAATACAGGTCTGCTGCTTCCATCAAGAAGTTGATTGTGGCCTGGAGCCACTTTCTACCTACTTCTAAGAACAGCAAGTTTGTTTTGTTTAACAGGATGGAGCTGCAAATATGGTTTAATGAATTGAGTTTGTCAGCGTAGCTCCATGGCTTTGTTACTTCAATTTCCTCTTTATTTCTGGCGGTATGTTTAGTGACTCGGTTTTAATACTAATTTATAAAACTATTTTCTCCTCTTCATTTATGGGCATCTAGGGGGAAGCTGAAGAGGTTGTATCAGAGCCTATGAGTCAGACTCCATTTTTAAACTAACATGAAGTTTTCAGATGATGACGTATATTCTAGACCCATAATATTGATGCTGAAGTTGGTGATTTTTGAAAAAGTAAATAAATAGCTGTTTGTTACTGATAGGGCATAAGAGGTGTGTAGTACTTAATCATTAAACTGCATTTGTGGTTTAATCAATTGTTAAATATTTATTGATTGCCTAGCAGGCAGTCTGAGCTATCAAACCTCTACTGTGGCGTTACACTATGAATTTCAGAGCTCTGAAAGTTGACAGAGCATTCTTGGAGCAGCCCTACTTAAATATGACTTTCAGGCTGTTACCTAGTCAGATAATATATAACTTTTGTCAATTTTAATCTGTGCTAGGAAAGAACATCTATATTAAAATCAAACAAAAATGGTGTGCTCATTTCCCCTTCAGTTTTTCTCCCAATTTAACAGCTACTTTACTTTCTAAGTCTGGAAAAGACACAGCATAGTTCTGAGCTGAGATGCCTAAGTTATCTGTTCTGCATTTCTAGAACAGTCCATTTAGGTCTGAGCTCTTTGATTTCTGATTGGAGTTGGCTGGAGATAGCAATGAGTTACTGAAATCCTGGTGAAAAAAGCAGTCCTGGAAAATGATAAACGTTCTAGATTCTTAATCATAAATTAGAACAACTTGGTAAATATGGGAGCTCCTAGAATCAACCAGACCTCTCATGTCAAAAACCTCACACATTCTAGAGTTCAAGGCAAGTAAAGTGAGATTGGTAACTAAGAGCTGTTAAGCAAATGCCTTGTCCCAAATGCATTAAGTATTAGTACCTATGCACCCACTCTCCCCATTTTGTACTCTTTCAAATATGATTAATTAAGGGTTGGAGAGTTTAATAATTTGCACTACAAAAGCTGTCAATTGGTAGAGTCACATTTTGCACTTAGGTCTTTATGGGTGTAAATCCTGTGCTCTTTCTAATATTCTACCTACAATATGTAGGATACCATTTAGGCTTTGGGATTACAAAAGACTAGTTTGACCCCTTGAGGTTTAACGTCTAGCTAGGGGATTTGGATATATCACTTTAAACCGTAAATTTGCATAAAAGATAGCACATGAAAGGGGTCATTCCAATAAGGAGTAAAACTTCATAGGAAACAATATTCATGACTAGTACAGTGGGTATATCTTTGTGATTTGGCAGAACGTAATTAAGATAATTAGTAAGAATTAAGCTGGCCTGAGAGTCTCAACGGTGAGTTCAAACACTAGGAAAAAACAATGAAAATATTTAGAATTATAATTATAAGTCAAAATAGAAGCAAATAACATCATACTAACTTATCAAGACTGTCAAAAAATGAAGTCTCCATCTTCTGTCTTATTTCTGTTTTCACTTGCGATGCATAACCATGTGATTGCTTTTTAAACATTTAGGTAGCATGGGAAATACAGTTAACACAATAGTGTCCATCGGGAGCAGAATAAAAGTGCCATGTCTGTGGAAGCTATTAAAACCATATTAAAAGTTCACTCACCATTTGTGGCTTACAGGACTTTGGGAGGGAAGGCCAGGCAGTGCCATCTTCCCTCGGCCCTCATATGGACATCAATAGTGTAATCCTTCTACAAGGTTACACAATACCTTGAATGTTCTGCACAAGAAGCAAGTATTATTTATAAATATTTTAAAACTTTCAAATATTTATCTCTCAAGAGAGAGGATAAGAAGGGTACTTTAAGAAAGGAGGTGAGTAATGAGCTACAGGGCAACCAGAAAATAGATGAGAATGCTTTAGGAGCAATAAATCCATCAATATGCTGGAATAAATAGGTTCATTTTTAGGTGTATTTGCAGATAAGTCAGGAAAGATAAGTAGTTGCCAGGTGGTGAACAATCAGGTTAAAACGTTTGGTTTTTCATGAGGTGATTGGGAACAATAAAACATCTGAGCAGTAAAAGGGAGAGTTCTGGCAGTACTGTAGGAAGTTAAAACTGGCAGAGGTGCATTCTATCAAACAAAGAGAGCCTAAAGGCAGAGTATTAGTTTTTGTTATACAAGAAAGAGCCTCAAAATATCCGTGGCTCACAACAATAAACGTTTATAGCTTCTCTTTCATTGTTTTGCAGGCAGTCGAAGCGCTTTGGCTTCAGGTTGTAAATTGTCTAGGCTTGCTATAGACTGTAGGTTGGGTTCAGGTCTGCCCCACAAGTGTCTCATCCTGGGATCAGAGTCTACCAAGGACATTTCTTTTCTCTTGGCAATGACACAAGCACAAGCAGAAACACCTGCTGATTCTTAAAGCCTCAGCTCAGAACTAGTTACTGTCACTTTCTTCCAAATTCCATTGGCCAAAGTAAGGCAATGGCCAAGCTCAACATCAATGAAGTGGAAAAATATGCTTTGCCCATCTTAGAAGTACCACAATGTCACATGGCAAAGGTGTGGCAGTATAATTCAGGGAAGTAAAGAACAGGGACCAAGGACCATAGCCACCACATGGAGACTGGTTGGGACCTACTGTAGTAGTCTAGACTTATGGTGATAAGAGCATTAACTAGGGTAGTGACAGAAGAGATTTGTAATTATGGAAAGGAAAGAATTCAAGAGATAATCCTAATGAAAGAGGAAGAGAATTTGCTGAGTGAGCTGATGTCAGGAATCCTGGGAAAAGATTCAAAATCAGTACAAAGTTCCAAGTGTAGGGGACTGAGTGGATGACACAAGATAAGTAATTTGTCTTAAAGACATGAAATTTGAAAGTTGTGATGACTCTGAAAACCGAGTATGATCAAGTCCCAAATTCATAATCTCAACAACCATGCTGTATCACTGTCAGTCATATTATTGCCAGAAATAAAGTGCGAAGCAGATCAGATGTGGGCGGAACTGGTCAAGTCGTCATTGCTCTTCAGTTCCTCCCTCTACCTGTTGGAATCCGAACATGCTGATTTAAGTTTCTCAGAACCAAATTCACATATTCTCTTCAGAAATGACCGGGATCAGAGATATTGCAAAACAGCTGGAGGTTAAGAGAACTTCCCCAACAAAATTTCAGTTTGCTCTCTTTTAGCCCTTTTCCACGGGATCATTTAGAATTAGACAATTTAACTTATTTATTGGCTACATAGATTATTCTTGTTTTACTGCTCTCTTATATTGCGGTTTTGGGGTGTATCAATTTTTTCATGATGCCAAGCTAATTTCTTCATGTGTATAATTGAGGAAAAAATTAAGGAAGGCAATAATATGTGATATGAAAATTTATTGAAAAGACTAATGCAAACATGAAAATAATTATCTTTTATTTAAATGGATCATAGAATAGACTATGATGTATATATAAGCTGTGGAAATTTTAAAAAATTTTAAATGGATCTTTAGAATTTATAATAATATCTGATAAATTTTCTTTAAAAAATCAAATTTGTTAGACTAAAC
Organism: Equus quagga; assembly: GCF_021613505.1. Classification (NCBI taxonomy): domain Eukaryota; kingdom Metazoa; phylum Chordata; class Mammalia; order Perissodactyla; family Equidae; genus Equus; species Equus quagga. Next base: position 107,515,234 of record NC_060269.1, on the reverse strand, counting down.
TTTAGCTATATTTAGACATAGTTATTAATAGTTAGGTAAATAACTTTATACTAGTTCTTTATAACATAGAAGCTATTGTGCCTATGAACCAGAAACCAGATAATTTTGTGAAAAAAAATCCATCAACATCATCATTTGACTTCATGTGGAGAAATGTGTTTGTCAATATTTATTTTGGTGTTGTATTGCTACAGTGTAGCAAGAATTTTTCTGCGTATTTTTCTTCTCTTTTTCAGGACATCGAGTATCCATTGATCTGCTTTCCAATTATTAAAATATAGTAAAATAGAAGAGGAGTAACATCATGGCATTTTCCCAGAATATCACATCTATGACTCTTTTTATTTACTTTTTTTATCTCACAAAAGAGAAGACTGCATTGTGATAAATATAAATAAATTATCAAAAAAAGGGAAAAAGAGTATATTAGAATAAAAGATTAGTTATAAAAAATACTTTACTTGGGAAATACAATTAAATATACTTACTGCTATTTGAATTATTATCAGTAAGCCACAATTTGGAAGAATGACACGTAGAACCCAAGGAAATTATAACTGGAAATCTAAATATTTTATAGACATAGAGACCTGAACTTATGCAAAAGTAAAATTTTTACGCTTCGGAGCTGTTGAAGAGTAATAAAAGTTATTGAATGGCTTGGACTTAAATTCTATAGCCAAACTCAGGAGGTCTGAACTCTTCCCACTGAAGTTCAATTCATAGCTCCCCTTTTGATGTTCCCTTATAGGAGGTGGGAAATGCAGAAGGGTTGAAGCAGAAGAGCCAAGACTGTGTGTCATCAAAATGTCGATAAATATTATGTTTACACAACATGAATGGGACCTATAAATTCTTAGAGCTCACCATGGATGAAAATATGAAGTTGAGATTTAGAAAGAAACAAATAAAAAGGAATTCTGCATTTTAAAAGATTGGTTCCCTGACTACTCCAGTGGTCAGAAATAGCAAGAGCCATGCATATGCTTTCAGAATCTTCAAAGTCGCCATTCTTCTAAAGTGGTTGGAGTTTGAATTCTTTAAAAGAATGTGGAAAATGTAGATTTTTTTTTGTAGGGTTTTTTTGTTTATTCGTTTAAAATCTCCTCATTAATATAAATGAACACAACAGAGACTAATGTAGCTGATGTAGTAATTGAGTATCAAATTTGTCACCTTTGTGATGACCACAAATTGCTTGTCTTATTTCAGAGAATTATATTTCTCTCCCTATTTTATAATTTTGATCACTGTTAAACTCCCATGTTTACAAGATATAAGATTACATTTTGTCCTTTAAGCAATTAAAGAGAAAGGCAATGTAACGTTAAAGAGGAAATAACAGTGTTTTTATTTATTGTCTGAAAAATGCTTATATATTCTTTCCAAACTTCCTCGAACATATTGTTTCAAAATTAAAGAAAACAGTTATTAAGGAGATTCAAGTTCCAGAATGATGAAGCAATTGACAAAAAGTGGAAATTCAGTAGTCTCGGAGCAAGCTATAGGATATAAAATGTTCTAAAAAGAGTTTTTGTTTTATAACATTAATGCTCAATATATGAAAATTGTAGAGTTAAAAAAATGTATGTTTTTAAAGGTACATATATTTTTAAAATGTATATACATAGGCAGTAAATAGGAAAAGCATTTTAGACATGAGCATCTGAAAACTGTTATGTGAAAAGACCAGTGTTATTTTGCAGGAGTCACAAAGAATGAAGCCAAATCTGAGTTTTCACCAGCCACTGTTTACATGACTACGTTGGTTACTATTGCTCCTTAGACTTAATTTCTACATCTCTTAAATGAGGGAAATTAAAAACAAAACAAACAAAAAATTTCATGGGTTTGAGCTGATGATGAAATTAGGTCATGCGTATGTTTAGCTTGGCTCTAAGCACAGTACTTGGCATGTAGTAAACTAAGTGACCTCTATTATTATAATTATTGTAATATTATTCTCATTGTCGAAATATATTGAGTGTCAGTACCTAACACCTGAGGTCTGATAATATGAAGATCATAGCACTAATTGTAATGATTACCATAATTATTCTGTGTAACTTTTTAAAGCTACTTAAAAAAGTTATTAACTTACCTACACTGTATCTCTAGGTGATTTTATTTACAATCTGCTAATCTAATTGCTAATGCTTTTATATTTATATCTCTGGGCTAAAGTTTTCCTTTAAATTCCAAACATATTCAACTGTGTGTTTGAAATATAACCTGCCTATCTCTCAGGTACATGTTCAAAATTGAACTCTTGATAAGATGCATAAACTGCCTTCCCCCCAAAAGCACGTGCATAGGCACGCACACACACACACACACACACACACACACACACACACTAAGGTCAAAAGCACTAACCAACCTACTGTTCCAGTTACTGTGGATGCATGACAAATAACTCAAAATTTGGTAACTTAACACATGATGACATTTATTTTGCTTACAAGTCTGCTATTTGGGCAGGGCTTGGTTGTGATAGCTTGTCTCTGTTGTACTTGGTATCAGCTGTGATCACTCCAAAGGCTGCAAACTGGAATCATCTGAAGGCCCCTTCACTCTCATGTCAGGTGGTTGATGCTGGCTTTCAGCTGAGACCTTTAATGAGGATGTTGGTTTGAGCATCCACCCAGTCCTTTCCATACCATCTTTGCTTCCTTACTATTGCTTCCAAGGGTGAGCCTTCTGCGAGTGAGATTGCCTTTCATGACCCAGCCTCAGAAGTCATGCAGCATCCTTTGCATTTTCTTTTGTTTGTCGATGCAGTCATAATGATCCAAGTGGGTTCCAAGGAGAGGCAATAGTCTCTACCTCTAGCTGGGGAGTTGTCAGGTTCTGGAAGTGCATGTGGGATCAGAAAGGTTCCAATGGCCATTTGTCGGAAAACACAATCTGCCACAGGAACCGAAAAGCAAAATACAAATTCCCTTTTTAGTCATTCCAACCTCAGCAAATATCACTACCATCTCCTATTTGCTCAAACCCAAAACCAAGGAATAAGCTTTAATTTATCCTTTTCTTTCACTCTCCACATCAGTAAGTCCAGCTGGTGTTATCACCCATATTATTTATCTAGAATCCCTTTCTTTCTATCCTTTTGCTTTGTGCCTACTAATGCCATATATTTTTCTTTCTCCTAAACTTCATTAGTAAACTCTTAACACATTACCTGCTAATTTTTTGTCCCTGTCCAAAACATTCTCCACGTACGTGTGTTACCTTTAATGACAAAAGTTAGCTAATGTCTCTTTCTTGCTTAAAACAGCCAGACATAAGCATGGAATATTTCTCTTAATTTTCTTATTTGGCAATATGATACGGTGTATGAAACATTCCAGTGGTGAGAGTTGTATACAACGGAAAAGAGTGACAAAAACTCTCAAGCACCTTTGATTGTTTAAAGATCAGCAGAGTTTATCTTCAGTTCCCTTCTGCCTTACAATAATATAAATAGAGGAAAGATTAGATATGTTTTTTTAAACATCCAGAACATCATAGGTTTTATTGTTATTTCCCAAAAAGCATGTTATTATTTTCTCCTATAAATAAATACACAGGTCATAAACTTTTTTTCTTTCTCTACCCACCATTTTGGATTGGATCCTAGAGTCGAATTTTCTATCTATTAAGTGTTTCCAGCATATAATTATGTAAGGCAAACAGCCATCTTAAAAGACACAGACTGTTTATATAATATTTACTATTTCTGTTGTGCTGCTTCATATTCACATAAAGTAAGTTTGCTTTTGAATGTTGAAGCTAAAATGTAATAAGATTTTAGATATGTTAAAGACATATTTCTCAATAACCTCTGTATTTTATCTGCTTTTCACGCTTGATTTTCCTTATGCTCAATAATACATTTATACAATAAAAGTGATGTCTTCAAATATAATCTATAATTTATAATCTTTAATACAAAATACATAGTATATTTATAAACATATACAGTCATGCGTCACTTAACAATGGGAATAGGTTCTGAGAAATGCATCATTAGGCGATTTTGTCACTGTGCAAACATCATAGAGCATGCTTACACAGGCCTGGATGGTATAGCTTACTGCACACCTAGGCTATATGGTACTGGTTTACCACTGTCATCTATGTGGTCCATCATTGACTGACATGTCGTTAGGCAGCGCATGACTGTATTTATATATCCTCACACTTCTTTAGCAAGAATTTTAAATTGTCGAATTTTCTTTTCTTCAGCCATTTCATATTTTATGTAATGAAATTCACACAAGGAGCTTGAAAACAGTATAATTTATATTTTATAAAGGTTTATTTTTTTTTACTTTTCCTTTGCTAGTGGCCGTCTGTCTAGTGATAGTTTCTTTTTTTTCCCAACTATGAAATAGCATATATTGTGTTTGCCTCAGGCATACATGCATGCCTTCAAGCAATATGTGGACTGTTTTGCTTGATCAAAAACTCCACAAATATGCTAAATTTACTGGTACGATTATATCTCTTCTCAATTCATAGTCTTCTAATAATTCTTTAGCTACATTATGAATTTGTCTGTTACTTTTAGTTTAATAGAAGACATTTTATATTTAAGTTATTGATTAATAAACAAGCTTTGGGATAATGTTCTTATCTCAAAAAATTTAGGACTATGTTAAAAAAAGGTGATTTTTAAAAAATGAGATTTGTTTCATCTAGTGTTTCTCAAGTTTTTTTCTTTCTAATTATCTCAACTTTGAAACATTATTTTTCAAATTGGATCGCATTTACAAATGATCTTAGGAAAACCTTACATTTCATAGAAACTTTTTTTAAAGTGAGAAATATTCTCCCAAGAGATAACTTCCTTAACTTTTAGAAAAAATTGGTAATCTACAGTACACAATTCACATTGTACAATAATGATTGTGAGAAAACTTTCACTAATAAAGTTATTCAATATCTCTAGATTTTAAGGTCATTATATTAGTTATCCATTACTTAGTGACAAATTACCACAGACTTGTTTAAAACAACACATATTGAATACCTCACTGTTTCTGTGTGTCAGGAATGTAGTCATGGCCCAACTGGATCTTTTCCTTCAGGATCTCTCACAAAGTGTTGGCTAGGGCTGGACTCTCATTTGAGCTAAGATCTGCTTCTAAGCTCATACAGTTTTCACAAAATTCAGTTTCTTGCAGCCTGTTAGACCATGGGCCTCAGTTCCTAGCTGGCTTTTGCTAGGAGACTTCTCTCTTTTGCTTACTTCACTGAAGTGTGCAAGCAGAGAAAGCAATAGAGAATACCAGCAAGAAGGAACTTACAATCTTACGTAACTGTTGTTTTTAATATCCATTTATATTGATTTCATCCTAAATGCACACACGAGTTGTCATAAATCAGAGACAGATTTCCTTATAGAATATTCCACAGTTAATAATAGTGTTGGCATCCATGTGTCCTAGTCTTTATCCCAGGACTACAAAATAAGAGCATGTCAATTGTTCCAAGGGAAGAAGAGTTTGACCTCTGCATAGTGAAGGCTGAGGAAAATGATTGTTCTATGTTTATAAAGGGCAAGGCGGGATCTTCCTTTCCTTTCTTTTCTTTCATGGAAGGGCATCTTCCTGACTTCATCCCTTTGTTATATAAATAAAATGTCACCTGAAGACAGATAACCCTTGTGTCTGGTCTACAAGTTCCTGGGCCTCATTCCTCCTTAAAATGTAAATCCTTAGGAAGATAACCTCTGCAGTCTTCCCAGCATCTTGGGAGCTTGACACAGAGACCTACTTCTGGCTGTAACCATTTAGCCCTCTAAGGAGATTAGAGAAGTTTCGCTATTCTCTTGAATTAGAGCAATTAACTAGACAAATGGCTACTTATCCAATTGTTATGGTGTGCGAACAAGTTATTAGGAGGCTAGAGCTTTTTATCTGAACATTCCTTCTCTCCTTCCTCCCTTTCCTCCCTCCCTCCCTTTCTTCCTTTCTTCTTATTTCAATAAAACAATCTTTCTAAATCTATGAAAAATTAACTTCTTGTGAAAACTGTTTTACTTCTACCCTTAATATGGATAGGCTTATTCATTAGCCCCTTTTCTTACAACTACCAAGTGTATGCTAGAAAATGAGAATTTCATTGAGGACTCCCTTTACATTAAATTATTAAAGAGAAAAGTAATGCATAGCAATGATTAACATATTTCATCAGGCCAGGCATGTGCTTTTCTATGAATTATCTCATTTGGTTATTAAGAGTCTACTCAAGAACTCTTCAAAGTGTAGAAGCAAATCTGCTTGACAACAGTGAGATCAGACAAGTAAAGCACAGAGCCAGATCTTATTTAAAAGTGAAGCACAGTTTATTGAAAGCTACAGTACATGGCATGTCATCAGGTTACATGGCTAACGTTCCTGTGGTCAGTGAATGAAAACCAGAGGAGAGAATTCCTGCCTCGTAAACTAGTGAATTCCAGGTTACCAGAGCTGGCTATGAAATTGCCCTGAAATGTGAAAAAGCATATATTTTTAACTTATAGTCTAATAGACAAATAGATAATTGCTCCCTGTGGTAGACAAATTTTGAAATCAGCATCTAAGAATTGTTTTAGATGGAATGTTTTTATTTTTCACATTTGTAGAAGAGCAGAAGTCTAATTTCTGGGTAACATTATTATTAATATTTATTGAGTTTAGAGAATGTTATTTTACTAGAATAGCAAGATAATTTTATATTTTGCCATGCCCTGGATGATAAAAGGCTGCTCTTTTGTTGTCTAATTTCCTTATCTATTAAGTCAGGGGTAGACTTCAAAATGCCTTTAGTTCAAATTCTTGGCATAGTTGGGACAGGATTTCAGAGAAACCTACTGCAGATCACCTAGAATCTACATTGAACTGGTGTTCAGTACCAATAGGGGCCCATTGAGTGCCCCCCAAAGATTCACTGTATTCTTCACATGACCCAGTGAGTTCTCCTGAAACCCAGACCTCCTTATTTTAAGTTGATGGTTCATAATATTATATGGGCTGTTTCAAGCCTTAAGATAGGTATCTTAAGAGGGTCCCAAAACACACCTTGGTAAGAAGAACCTAGGGGGAATTCCTACAAAACTGCCGTCAGTCTTGGGGGAATTACAGTGGCCAATAGAAGAAAAGTTCCAATTACATAAGATCATTTAAAAAGTTCACTTAAAAGCACAGACTTTAAAATTCCAAAATAGCCTTATTAAAATTTTTGTTACAAAAAGCTAATAGAAAATTAAGTTATAAAAACTACCTAAAGGAAAAGTCTATTAGGTCATGGCTTTACAGACACCCCCATAATCTACCTACAAAAAAGGGCTCAATATGAGCCCTTCCCAGAATTAACGAGATTCTAAGAGATTTTCTGGGAAACTGCCACATTAAAGATTAATGGAATTGTTCAGTACTGCCAAGTGTAGTTACTGTTTGTCCTGGCTAAAACCTGATAAGATATTTGAAAGGATTTAGCAACTTATGATCAGAAATTTGGTCAAATTGGAAGCTGATATTCACAGCCTGATAGGAATTTTTTTTCAGGGATTTTCCCATAAGTTAGAATAAAACTGAATACCCAGAGGGAAAGAAGCAAATTAGGGATTATGTAGATGGACAGGTAGATCAACCTATAATGTTATTTCAGTTACAACCCAATTTCCAAAGAATTAAGAACAGCTGTGCTTAACTTACAAATCTTTGCAAAACCGGAAATTCAACTTTAGAAGCAGTTCAGATTCCACTCATTTCCTCTATCTCAAAAAGCTTATAACCTCACCAAGAACTATTATCTAGCCCATCACCAATTCCTAAGACTGAAGAGAAAAAAAAAAGGGGAAAAAAGAAAGAAAAATGCCTATCGAAGTGCTCTTGCCTGGAATCTAGTGTCTTCTCTACAAATATTAGTAGAAAAAACTTAAAATAAAATTTGGATTCAATTGTTCTTTCATAACTAGTGAGCTATGTGTTACTGCACCTGATTCATGATAGTAATTTTTAAACAATAGGTGTGGAGTCTCTATGTATGTGTGTCTATATATTATATATATGTGTGATATTTTTTTACCTCTGGATGGTATAATTTCTAAAATAGCACTATTTAATTGGCTTAAAGGAAGTGCTTATATAAATGTAATAGAAGTTAACCCAAATGTCTTTCAAGTTAGTGTGATATAAAACAATCTTTGGTGAATGAAAGCTTATTTATGTTTGTTGGCTTGATTAAAAGAAACGTTTCCAGAGTTATCAGCACTGGATATGATAAAGACATGTTGTCTCTTACAAAATTTGTCAGCAAAAAGTAACTTAAAATAGTAGCTGATTTTGTCTAATGTATTATGAAGTTTTGTAGGCAATCTAAATAATTATTGGGAACAAGTATACTAAATAGATGTGAACAAGATAAAAGTTAGGTGAACTTTGTAACAGAATTATGTGTCATGGTGTATGCACTTAAAATAACTTTAAAACCTTTTGGTAACTTGAAACCTTAGAGTTTTGCTAAATTAAGTTAAATGATAAAATTTGTTGATTATGTAGGTCATTTTCAGATAAGATATAATATTAGATATTATTTGCTAAACATAGATTTATCTATCTTTGGCTTCTTATTATGGAGAAATTAGAAAAATGCCTGGGTTTATTTATAAACATGTTTTGTGCCATGCTGAGAAATTTTCTATGAGAAAACACATGTTTCTAGGCAGTGTTTGTGGATCTGCCAATCCATAGGATATTAATATAAAAAATTAAGAAATGTAAGATACGCATTTTCAGTAGAGAAGGTATAAGGAATGGAGATATTTTTGTTTGAAAGATAAATTTATCCTAAAGTGCTAGGAGAGAGAGAGAAGGGATGGGACAAATTCTGAATATAAAACAAAAGTTGTAGAAGGTTTGTGGAAGAGGAACCCTAAGAAAAGTGTTTTGTGCATGGTCAAGTTGGCTAAGATTAAACTGAATTTAATTAAGTGAATAAGTCAATATCAAAAGTGAGCTGGTACAAAAGTTAAAATTTGGTTTTCTTTCTCTTAAAAGGATAATTTTTTGGACTTTTAGTCTACTCTTGATAAAGAGACTATAAAAGTTTTTTCTTTACTTTTGAGTAGTCAACCAGGAGGGTAAGGATTTTATGTTTTATCAAAATAAATGTCCTGTGTTGTTTTTGTCAGGTCTTTAATCACAAGAGCTAAGGTTTTTCTTACAGCTATTTAATTTTCTGTATTTTCCTGAAAATCTTTGTCACAGTGTTAAATGGATAACTAAGCATTATTTCACAGAGACTTATGGTCTTGTTTGACCAAGTGTTTTAAAACCTTTTGATATTTTTCACAAGCTTCTCCAAAATTCAAATCCTAAATGAGGTCCTTCTTTTGACCTTAAAGTAACCTTGAGAATTTTCAGTGGGCTCTGGGAATTCTCAAATGATTTGTTCTCTCTTCATATGAAGAGAGAAATACTAAACTAATCAGGTTTATTTAGTATGTTAAATTGCATAGGAAGCATTATCAAGTAAACGATGATAAGCCTTCTTAGATTATATTGAGTAGATAAATATTATCGATTATCTTAACCCTGCTAACTTGCTTCCAACACCCCAATCAGAAAACGCCAGGACAGCATTTCACTACCTAATTTGGTTTACAGATGGATCTCACTTAAAGGATGGGCAAAGGCATTATCAAGCTGGATGTGCTGTCCAGCCACAAGAATGCCTACTACTTCTTATTAACTCTACTAACCCAGTAGATTTGCTTTTATAGCCTCAAGAAATCACCACGTAAGAAGAGAAACAAATATGGCAATGAAAAGGGGGTATTTATGATACCACCACACAGAAGTGCTTTGGGACCAATAAAATAAAAACAAAAAACAAAGATATAGTGCCTTTTGGATCACAATTGCTGCTCTGCTCCAACATATACATCAATTAACCCATTGGGTACCTGAAAAGATGATTTTATGGAGAAAACAATACTTTTGGAAATTTTCTCCCATGGTGGCTCATAAACCCTCTACTTGTTGTGCTATATGCCAAAAATATAATATATGGAAGCCATTTCGTGGGTCACAAGGCCACTTTCCTCTTCCCACGGGACCCTTTGAGGTATGGCAATTGGACTTTGTTCAAATGCCACCATCTCAAGGATAAATATGTCTTGTAATGATCTGTGTGATCTCACATTGGGTTGAGGTCTTTCCTTGCGGAAGAATGATGGCTCTAGTAATAGGTAAATTATTATTGGAAAAGATAATTCCTGTTTAGAGAATTCCTACTGAGTCATGCAGTGACTGGAGAACTCATTTCACTAGACAAATAATTAAATTTATTTGTGACATTTGGCCAATAATGCAACATTTTAACTAATGATACAATCAAAACTCAACTGGCAAAACTTTCAGAAGTATTTAATCTCTCATGACCTAAAACTTCTGCTAGTGCTCTTCAATCTTAGTTTTACACCCTTTGGTAAACATCAACTGTCTCCTTTTGAAGTAATAACCGTGTGTCCTATGCAATTAGATGAGGGGATGTATGAACGAACTTTGCTTAAAGGAGATATCTTACATTATTGTCAAGGTCTCATTGAGACACTTAAAATAGTTGAAAGGTTGACAGCTGATTCCTTTCACAGTGAACTCCTAGGATATAAAGATCTTAAGGATCATGGACTACAACATGGAGATGTTGTTTATTGGAAAGGATGCCAGATAAAAGACTATTTGCAGCCTTGCTGGAAAGGCCTGTAGCAGGTACTCAACCAATTCATGTGCTAAAAAGCAAAAGGCATAGACTCATGGATTCACGTTTCTTGTTTATGAAAAGGTTTCCCCATCTGAGTACATTTCAGCTCTTATTTCTGATACCCAACTTCAACTGACAAAGACAAATACTCCCAAACCAGGATGAGAAGAAGACAGCATCTGTGGTAGACAGCTATCCCAAGACTCTGGACCAGGCCTGTCTTTCCAAATTTGTATCTCCTCATTTGAATGCTTGTAATGCTTAAACCATATATCCATGTTATACTTGTTCTTTTTAAGGTTTTGAGAATACTATCATACTTAAAAAAGTGATTGGCTTGGAACAGACTGGTCTCAAAGAGGAGGGATTTATTGGGTGGCTCCTAATGGAACTCTATGATTGTGTGGAACAAATCTCTGGCCTTGGCTACTGCTCAGATTGCTAGAATGCTGCACCCAGGGCTTCCTTTGGATGCATTCTGAGCTAATATCTGTTGTTAATCTTCCTCCCTTTAAGGCCAGATGGACTTGTTCAGTGTTCCACCGGTACGACCATCTAGTGACTATATTTCTTCCTTCCTTGGGGGTTAGAAGATGTATCACATAGAGAAGCCCTGACTAAATTTACTCAACAAGCCATTAATGATAGTCAAGTTTGAATAGTCTTATTAAATACTGAAATGTGTTTAATGAATAAAGCTGTGCTTCAAAATAGAATGGCCTTAGATATCCTAACTACAACCCAACATGGTACCTGTGCAATCATTCAAACTGAATGTTGTGTTTTTGTTTTGTTTTTTGAGAAAGACTAGCCCTGAGCTAACATCTACCACCAATCCTCTTTTCTGCTGAGGTAGATTGGCTCTAAGCTAACATTTGTGCCCATCTTCCTCCATTTTGTATGTGGGATGCCTGCCACAGCACAGCTTGGTAAGCAGTGTGCAGGTCCATGCCTGGGATCTGAACTGGTGCAGTTGGGCTGCCAAACTGGAGCATGTGAGCCTAACCACTATACCACTGGTCTGGCCCCTTTGTTTTTGTTTTTGTTTTTGTTTTTGTTTTTGTTTGATGAGGAAGGTGGACCCTCAGATAACATATTTTGCCAATCTTCCTGTTTTTGCTTGAGGAGGATTGCCTCTGAGCTAAGATGTGTATCAGTCTTCCTCTATTTTGTATGTGGGATGCTGCCACAGTATGGCTTGATGAGTGGTGTATATGTTCCTGCCTGGTATCTGAACCCATGAACCTTGGGGCTGCTGAAGTGAAGCACACGAACTTAACCACCTTGCCACTGGGCTTGCCCCGAAGGCTGTGTTTTTCTACCTGGTGAATCTTCCAAGTGTCATCTCTGCTAAAGCACATGAAAAAGCAGGTGAATGCCTTGAGTGATCCTACACCCAATGTCGATTTGTTTGGTGGGTTCCCTTCAGGTATTGGTTCCCTTTTGCCATCCAGATTGAAATTCCTGTTGGTACTACTCCTTGGAATTCTTGAATTAGTCATAATATTCAAACTAATTACTGTTTTCTTTACTCAGTGTTGTAAGACTGGCATGCAGGTTAGAGTAATGATTGCTCAGCAACTTGAGATGGTCAATTTATCTTACAAGTTTGGAGGAATTTCCTTTTCTGATAAAGATTATGCCTAAGAACCCATTTTAAAACTAATCATTTCAAGTATTGAATACCTGTTCCATAATTGTGAACAATATGAGCATGAATCATGCAAAAGCACGTGAATAATGCTTGTGCAACAATCTAAAATTAATTGAAAAATTACATAATCTATGAAATGCTTCCCATGTTAATATATACTCCTATGCTTGTCTACTATATCTATTTCTCCCAAATGTGGATAATTGGGCAAATCAATGAATTAGAAGCCTAGCAATGAGGAACATGATGGACCCAGGACAGGCAGGAACCACCCTGGCACCGAGGGACAATGTTTTGGTCATCAATTCTTTCTAGTGAAAGATTATCAATCAAAAGGGGATAAATGATAAATAAATCAAAAGTAGTAAGATATATTGAAGTATATGAGGAAGCCATTTGGTTTAAAACTAATTCTGCCTGATCTTGTTTTTTTGGGAAGGCCTGATGTGGCCTGTCAAGCCTGCATTGTACATCTGCTTTAAACATTTACAATGTCCCAAAGCCAAGAATGATGTCCTTCAAGATAGGGATGTTGCCACCCCCCATATCAGCGTTTCTTTATAAATAAGCATTTCTTCCCAGAAATTGAGGATTAATTGCTGACCTACTGTGCTCATCTCATGACCACTGATCTGCTGGCCACCAAACTGCTGTGTTCACCTTGTGTCCACTGACCTGCTGCACCAGCAAAGCACCTCATGACTGTATTAAAAGAGATATTCCTGTCATATGTGATGTATGTTCCTCATTCCACAGTGATGTATAACCACTCTGTACACCCCACTGCTTCGGGGTGCTTCCTTACTTGGTGAAGGTAGTTTCTGCAGGGCTGTAGTCCTCAAAGCTGGATCATATAATAACTTCATGCTAATTTTCATTTATAGATTGATTATGGGTTATTTGCATTGACAAAATATTTATTGACTTTCACTCTGTTTACCTCTTGAAATCAGTATTTGTCAGGTTCATGTTATCCTTGTTTTCTTTTCCTCTAAGATTACTGGAATACTCATAATTGTGTTTTTTAAGGACAATTATACGGTAATGTAAATGAAATTAGATTCTATTTTTAAAATGTAATATTATACATAAAAGTTCAGGAAGATTAAACCAGGTGGGCTCTAATTTTAATGGATTTATTGAGAAATCCCTTGACCTCCTATACATATATAAAAGTGTATAATTCATTTTTCCTATAATTCAGGGATGTCATGTTGATTTATCCTGACAACTCTCTCTCTTCATTGGAAAATATAGTAAGTTTTAATGACTCCAATTCCATTTGTCCTCTGTCGTTGCTACAGTCACCAATGACCTCCATGTTATCAAATTCATTGATATTTCTCATTCTTTGTCTTACCTGACTTCTCAGTGATATTTGATTTCATTGATGAATTTGACCAATTTCTTTGTGTTAAAAATAGTCTTTAGTTCAATTTCATGACATCATGTTCTTTGGCTTTGGGTTTTCCTCTTTTCATTATGTTTTCATCTATGTCTCCTTTGCTGACTATTTCTCTTTTATACAACCTCAAGCCTTTGCATTGTGCTTTTTTCTTTTTTCCCCACTCTTGCTATATACATTTAACCTTGTCTAGGTCATGCAGTCTCCATGCCTTTAGAGACCATTTATATGCTGACATCTCTTAAAAATGTATCAACAGTCTTGATTTCATTTTTGAGTTTCAGGACCCATAATCAACAATCTACTGTACCTCTACATTGGGATATCTCTTAATCATCTCAGTCCTAAGATTAACCCTGCAAACAAACCTGCTCCTCTCCCATTCTTCACTATTTCAGTAAATGACATCACCATCCACTAGTTTTTTGAGAAAGAAAGCAGAGAAACTCTTACATATAATTGAAGACCACATCCTGCCAATTTTGCCTCAAAAATAATATCTCATATTTGATAAGTTATCTCCATCTTCATGCCACCACCCTTTCTTAGTCATCTTGCCTTATCTTCTACTCTTGGACCAATCCAATCTACTAACAGCAGCCAAAATAATTATAAAATAGAAATCAGGTGATGTCGTTTCTTTGATTAAATTTTTTCAATGATTTCACATTGAATTCAGGATAAAATTAACTATCTTTGACCTTGCCTTCATGATGCCCTTCTAGCTGTATCTCCAGTCTTATTATCTGACTCTTCCCACCCTAGCTTTCAGTCGAGGTCTGGATAATTCTTTTAGGCCTTTATAATTTCCTCTCTCTTTGCTTGAAGCATACCTCTTCATTATTTGACTCCCTCTACTCCACGTTCCAAATTCTTTTGCCTAGTTAATGCATATTTATTAATGAGGCTTTGACTTAAAAGTCTATTTCTCAAAAAAGCTTCCACGATTCTCTAATCCGAATAAATTCCTTTTTTTATAATTTCAAAACACCAGTTCCTTTATTTCATAAACAATATCAGTTTCTAAGCATGACTGTTTATTTCTCTGATTATTATTTGGTTTCTTTTGTCACTGGATAATAAGTAGTGAACTTTGTTTCTCTTTTGCCTATGTTTTATTGCTAAGGTTTAGTACAGTAAATAGTACATAATGAATGATGATTTTTATGTAATATCCTTCCCAAATTTCAGTTTTCTCTAAAACTCAAAATAATTTGCGTATGTTTGTTTGCAAAGTCCTTGTTCTCTTCTGGATCATCTCTTTTACCTCCTATGGTTCTAAAGCTCATCTTATCTCACCAGGATGTGCTTATCATCTCTTCTTTAAAGTACTTCAAATCAGTTTGATGACCCTTTTGTTATGGAGACATGGAATGCCTGTGAAATATCATAGCCAAGTTTCATTCTTTATAATTTATTTTTCTATCTTAATTTTCCCCACCCTTATCTACACTAAATTCACACATGTATCCTTAAAACTCTCCTATAATTTCTTCCTACGCTTTTTTACAAACTTGCATTCCCATGGTTTTCTAATTTATCTTTTAATTACTCTTTATTTTTTAATAATTTTCATTTAGTAAGTTTAATAATGGCCATAAGAGCACAATAGTAACTGTTAAAAATTCCACGATGGTTTTCTACTTCAATAACTCCTTTAATCATACATGAAGAGAATGCTTCTCTTTCTGAAAACTGCAGGGGATCTGAACTCAGCTTTTGTGTGGCTTTTTGTCAGGAAAAGACAGCAAAAGTGATTAAAGGATCTTAACCTCATTTTGCCTGAGTGAGAACTTAGCGTGGGAGAATTTGTGTAGGAAGCTGACTACCAGAGCTGAAGACTAGCCTTGATTTTACTCTCTACAACAAGAACAGACGTATTTGGGGGGAGAGGGGAACAGAGCATTTAATAGAACCCATTAAATGCTAGATGTGCATCAGGTCTTATTCTTGATACGATATTATTTTCTTTCAGGTAGGTTGCAGAAATGCTGATTACCAAGCCATTAGGTTTTATGGGCAAGAATGAAAAGAGGGTCAAGGAGGACTGAAAGTGAATTACTTGCTTCATATCACAGAACATAATTCATTTGGGCAGTTTGGATTTGGTGACTTTGTCAATAGTTATTTGAGAAGAGCTAATTCACAACCATAGACGGCAAATTCTGTAAACTTTTTCTCTTTTTCACAGACAGTTTTGTGTAATATGGTGTCACTGGCAAGATCAACCTGGAGAGACTCCATAGGAAGGAGAAAATAAAATACAATACCTTGGGGGGCAGACAAAGAAATAATTAGACTTGAGCATAATTATACTTTTTTGTTATCATTGTCTCTACACATTTCCTCTTTAACTTATTATTTGCCCAGTGTTTCTTTTACCAAAATCAATCATATACTTTAATTAGGCACTGTAAGGGAGCCAAACAGAAATGAGTCTTATAGTGACAAGATTTTTGGAAGTAGTGCCACTTATTTCTTTTTGCTCACTTGACTTTAAAACTCATAATAAATTTAACCCAATTGCCTATATATTAAATACCTATAAGCATTTTAAAAACAATTCAGTTGTCTTGTAGATAACAAACAGATTTATGGAGAATAACCAATCACACTCTATAACGGAAAATTAGTTTGTATACATTATTATAAGAACAAATAAGTGAAATAAAATTATTTTTCATGGTATTCTGATAGTCCACTTACAACTTTTAATAAATGAAGGAAAAAAACATTATTCTGATTCAGTCAAGATTTTCTGTTTTTGCTGAGTATCTTTCAGTTATGACCAGTTGTTCTGCACTGATGCGGTCAATGGCTTGCTGTAGGCTATTACCTCACTCTGGATGCACTTCTGCATAGTTCCCTCTAATAAAGCCTCTTGCATTACCCTGTCCAACATCACCTGCACAGTTCTATGCTTGATTCATCTTTTGGAGTCAATATCGTGGGAGTGTCAATATCGTCAATGTTTTATCCCTTTGCTTCTGTATCCTGAGTTATCTTTGTTTTTCTATGCTGAGCTCTTCTCTCTGGCCACAGTAACAGTCTTTCCTTTGCAACCAAGGGCAGAATACCTAAAATCTTCTTGAATATGAAGCATTAACTTGCTACTTGGATTTCAGCCTGAAGACAAATCACTCGTCCTACTGAATGATTGTTACTCCGCTTATATCTTCCTACTTGAAGAAAAGCCCAGGCATTAACTGTTCCATCATTTCCTATCCAGTATAATGAAGGCAACAGATAATTGATAAAAATCTGTGCTGCAGAAACATGACAAAGCCTTTAACAATTCCCTAATTAGTAGCAGAGAAATAAAATCTTTGTTCTAGTTTAACTTTTTATTTTTATTTTCTATAAAAATAACAGCTGCTTATAAAATGTATGTGTGTTTGATATATAGTTGATTAAACCTCATAAAAAATCGAACACTTTAATATCATAAACAATCAAATAATAAAACTATCTTAAAAATAGTCACAATGGTTGCAAACATCATTCACATTAAATATTTCTAAATAAATACCAATTATTATTAATTTTAATAGATAACTTGGCTTACCAGAGTAACTTTTTTTTAAATTTTTTTTAAAGATTTTATTTTTTTCCTTTTTCTCCCCAAAGCCCCCAGTACATAGTTGTATATTCTTTGTTGTGGGTCCTTCTAGTTGTGGCATGTGGGACGCTGCCTCAGCGTGGTTTGATGAGCAGTGCCATGTCCGCGCCCAGGATTCGAACCAACGAAACACTGGGCCGCCTGCTGCGGAGCGCGCGAACTTAACCACTCGGCCACGGGGCCAGCCCCACCAGAGTAGCTTTTTTATACCCCATGCCAAGAAATAGAGTATGGTGATTTATCAAACAGCAAAAAATCTTAAAGAGGAGAAATAGACCAAAGTCTACTTTTATCTAATTGCACTTTTTCCTTAGTAAATCAAGGAGAATACTAATTGTAATAGAACTTCAATGAATATTTTATATATTACATATCTTACTTTTGAAGAAGAAAATTATCTTAGGAGGAGGTGGAATTTCAATATTAATTGGTATGAAAACAGGTTATTATTTTTTTAATGTTTAGTTCTTCGTAATCGCAATTTTATTAGCAAATACATGTTCAATATGGCAATAGGTGTCATCATGTGGGACTCAGAATACTTGAAAACATATATAACTAAAATAATAAATGATCATAATTTATCCATTTAAGAAGATTTTAGTTAAAATTTATAATGCGAAATAAACCTACTTGATATACCAATTATATAATTTACTATAATTTTGCTAATACGCATTGCATTGCTTTTGAATTCCTATAGTACACCTGATTATTGAGTTCCTATACAACAAAATGAAAAACATAATGGAAGCAAATGAGACACTTCATAGTTCAGGAAGAAAATAATTGTGAAGAGTATATTTTGACATAATTTTATAAGATAATATATTTTACCAATACGAGCAAAGGGGAAAAGAGTCAAATAGAGCAAAAATATGTGAATGTGACAGTTAGTTTTATACGTCAACTTGCCTGGGCCACGAGATGTCCAGGTATTTGATTAAACGTTATTTCTGGATGTGTCTGTGAGGGTGTTTCTGGATGAGATCAGCATTTGAATCCGTAGACTGAGTAAAACAGATTTCCCTCCCCAACTTGGGCGGACACCATCCAATCTGTTGAGGGACTGTATAGAACCAAAAAGAAAGGAAGGAGGAATTTTCTTTCTCTGCCTGACTGTTTGAGCTGAGACATCAGTCTTTTCCTGCATTTGAACTAGGTCTTACATCATTGGCTCTCCTGCTTCTTTCATCTTTGGAATTGGACTGGAACTTTCACCATTGGTTCTCCTGGGTCTCAAGCCTTTGAATTTGGACTGGAACTACACCTTCAGATTTCCTGGGTCTTTAGCTTGCCGACAACGGGTTGTGGGACTTAGTCTCCATAACTATGTGAGCCAATTCCTCATGATAAATCTCTTAGATACATAGATAGATACACATATTTTTAGATATAGATATAAAGATATATGTATGTGTATATATCTCTCTCTCTCTACATATATATATCTGATTGGTTCTGTTTCCCTAGTGAACCCTAACTAATACAGTGGGTAAAATTAAAGTATAACTATTACAGTTTATGAGTATTATACTTACACATAAAGTGCTATTTACTTAAAGAAATATAAAAGAATTCATTGAGGATATACAAATAAGTGGAAGTATTTTCACATAAGATCACTAATTTAGTGAACTAGAGTATGATGCAATTATTTGTTGCTTCTTTGAAGATTTTGTCAAAAGCAAAAAAAACGGAGGTATGCAGGGAGGAGCGGGTGGGAGGAGAGGAGGAAAAAAGAAAGACAGAAAAAAAGAAAGAAAGAGAGGGATGAGGAAATAGAAACTCATAAACTCTAATTTCATTTGGAAAAAATAGAGCTCTTATATTCATACAGAAGAAAATTGTTTTTTCAAGTGTCCAAATGCCGAAAACATCTGAACAACTTATGATAAAATGAATTACAAAAATGAAAACTATTAAAATGTCATGTTAAGAAAGGAACTGCTCTGTATGGTTCAAGGTGTACATAATGGTATGAACTATATTGCTGTCTTAAAAGGTCCATGCTGGGGGCCGGCCCTGTGGCCGAGTGATTAAGTTCGAGTGCTTGACTTCGGCGCCCAGGGTTTTGCCAGTTCGGATCCTGGGCGCGGACATGGCACCGCTCATCAGGCCATGCTGAGGCGGCATCCCACATGCCACAACTAGAAGGACCCACAAATAAAAATATGCAACTATGTACCGGGGTGGAGGTGGGGGGGCTTTGGGGAGAAAAAGGAAAAATAAAATCTTTAAAAGGTCCATGCTGTCACAGTGACTGCGTTCAAGAAAATGGATAGAGAGGTGTGGATTGTAACTGTTCATGATGCTGTAGGAATTGTGAGCATTCTTACCCTTATAAGATTTGGCAGATAACTGTTTAAGAATGCTGAATTGGAAAATGCAAATTTATATTACATATCCTATTACTTTATAAAACAGGAGGGAAAAATAGGTGTTCATAACGTGTTAAAGGTAAATTAAGAGACAGAAAGAGAAGAGTCTCTGTTGTGAACATCTAATTTCCAGATATATTAATCTAGAAAAAAAAATTCAGCATAGAAGTTTCAAGCGTAGACTTTGAACTATTAGAAAATTCTATTTAATGGAAATAGCTTTTAAAGAATATAATTTTTCACACCGAAATATAATTTTAACAATCTAAAAAAGCTGCGATTATTTGCTTAAATGGCAGAAAGTCAACCAGAGTAATCTCATTATATGAAGATTCTCTACCAATGCTATTTTTCTTTTGGTTAAGAATGAAGCGCACAATGTCAATATTAATTTGAGTTCACCCACCCTTAAAGTGATTCAAAATTGATTCTAGGTAGTATTTTCCTTTAATAATACATTGTTATATTTATAGCACCAATTAAGACCATTTAGTTAAAATCATAGTTTGATATGTCCTTGTTTAGGCCTAGTGTATTTTAAAAAAATATACAATTTATTGATCAATTTATAATGAATATTTTGGTCATATGGTTGCAAGATCTGGTGATGCTCTTTCAGCTGTGCATCATGGAAACTTAAGAAAATATTAACCCTATAAAACATGAGCTTACTTTGATCCTCTCACTGATTTCAATAATATTCAACACCCTGAAAGAGTATTCAAGACATTGCTTTACAGTTTCTGTTAGTGTAGTATCCTAGAAAAGAGAGAACTGGTCTGTGTAGACTTTTAATAATAAAAGATTATTACTTTCATATTGAAAATGACTTTTCTGATCATTTATAGAATTATAATTATTCTCTGTGTCATCACTAGTGATGGACATATTAACACAACCATTGTGTAGAAATCAGTTAGTAAATCAATGAGACTGAAATCTGCAGGAAATCCTGTACTGCTCTCTTTCAGGCACAGACTTCACAAAATGCTATGGGGATGAATGCAAAGCAGGTCTGAAATACCGACCACCGCTGCAGCAACAGGAGGAGATGGCTGCTGTTGTACTTGACAGGCCTTGCTGCTTTTCCATATCCAGGGAAGTATTAAGTCTGGAAAAGTACTTAGTATTAGATTTTACAGAAGCTAGCCTAATAATCTAAATATTATCCTTTTGTGGAAGCACAGGTCAGAGAAGCAAGATAATGACACATTCCATATTATTCCTTCTCCAAGTTTCTTGGAGGAGAAATAATATCCCTCTCTTTTCATTGGAAAGTTAAAAGCCATCCTCAAACAGAGTCTTGTCCTTTTCTTTCTTTATGCCCTTTATAATTATTACTAAGTTTATGTTTTTACTATTTGTTAGTGATCTGTAGTATTACTACTGATCCTACGCTATTATCATACTGCAGACAGACGTTTTTGAAGATTCTTTTCTATTTCCCTTGAAAGCCAGGTTACTGAATGAAAAAGGAAAAAGAGACATAGGTGTTCTCTGCTGAATTTTGCAAAGAGCCTACTAAGGGCTTTGTAATTAACAAATGACTCAGTTACCAGAGTGTCTGACCCCTTTCATCTGGATCTCGGAACAGGGCCTAGATCCTTATTTTTAAAGGGAGAAGATCTCCATGAGGGGTAAAGGTTGATGGCTCCCCAGGCAGGTACTTTTTGCTAATGGACAAATTGGGCAAAGTTATTGAATTATTGAAAAAATGTGAAATCAGTGACCAAAGAATTGTTGTCATAGCTATATTTCTCAAACTTTTTTGCAGCAGTGTCTCTAATGGCATAGGATAATAAACCAGGGACATCTAGTGGACTAGATGTCTCTCATTGACCCATTCTTAAAATTTCATGAAAATTTTATTCAATGCTATAAAGCATCAGTATTTTATCATAAAAAATGGTGTTTTATATTACTTACCATATGAGATTAAAAAACTTTTTTTTGCTTAATTGCTAAAATAAATTTCTATTTATTGAAAATCTAGTTGAATGGAGAAATATCACTGCATACCAGATTCCTTGTCTGGGAAATTTCCTTTAGAGAAACAAATGTTTAGACACATAAATATCTAGATATACTTGTGAACCAACATTCCCCAGCTCAATGAGCTGTCAGAGGAATTTCCAATAAATAAGTCTTATTACTTGGAATTTAGTTAATTGTGTCATATGCCAGTGAAGGGTTCATTGACTTACTCCTCAGTCTTTTTTACTAGATTATTCATGTTCAGTGAAGAACGTTAACTCATGCATTTTTTCAAACTACTAACACTACAATTTTTGTCGCATGTAATGAAAGGTAAAAAACTACTTACGTTACCAGTGATAAAGTCTCTTTTTCCAACTCTTAAACTTAATTTCTATTATAAGGATATTGTCAAGTACATTATAACAGTTGACAGTTAGGCTTACAGTTGTTGAATGTGAATGCTCAGCCTTGAAAGATATCTGCTAAATAATCCGAATTTGTGTGCAACTTGTTAGATAAACAGTGAATCTTTTCTTCTTCTCCTCATGTTTACCCTTTGCCAGGACATCATTATTTTTCTCTTTGAAGAAAAGCAGCAAATAAATTTCGATTAACGTATGTTACATGCCAAGTAAAGAATTATCTCTGTATATGAAGAAAGCTTATAAGCCATTTCAAATTCCATTATAAAATGGCCAAAAATTATTTACATTATTACTATTAACTTACCATTTTACCACCGAATTGAATATACTGAGAAAAGTAGGATGCAAAATATTTAAAGAGGAATCTCACTGAAAGATTTCTTGCTGTTGCTGAGTTCAGGATATAGACCGGGCAGTGTGAAGTCCCCCTCTTGGATTTTGCCTGTTATAGTTTTAGTCCCATATAAGTATATATCTTTATTTTTTACTAGTTGAAAAAAATAATATAAATTTTTTGAAAAATCCCTTACAAGTAATTTCACTATTAAATTTGTTTTCACGGATATCAATACTTTTAATATGTATGAAAACAAAACAGCAAAATGACCAAAAAGCTAACTGTTCATTCATACAAATGCAAGGTAACACCCTGGTTGATTTCAGTCTTTCATCTAATTATTTAAGATATTCTTTGAGCATTTTAAAATAAGGATGAATTTTTTTTCCAGCTTGGCTTTCTCTTTTTGGCAAAAAATAGATTCAGTTATATCTCCACTGCAGAATTTCATAAAGTTTCCTATTATTGCATTAGCTGCTTCTTCTGACATGAGTTTAAAACCGATCTTGTAAGAATCTTCAACTATTTTTATTTGCTTGTCACAGGTAGAAATCTCATTTTATTAGTTCAGATGTATAATAAATACAAATTTATTTTTCTAAAACTACTTTTATTTTCTATTTTGAGCTCTATTTCATCAGAGTAATAAAACTGTAACCCGAATTGTTTTACAGTCTCCCTGTCCTCTTCCAGTACTGTATAAAGTTTCCACGGACCTTCTACAGCCCCAAGACATTGGACGGGATGTTGGTCATTCAGTCGTAAGCATGCTCTGTCCACACTGAGTCTTACATTGTCTTGCCTGTTTCTCAGTGATCAGTCTATACAGATTGCTACTAAATTATTCTTGGTTCTCATCTGGTCAGCTAAGTTCAGCAAATCTCTTTTTTTCTGTGTTACTGTTCTTAGGGAGAGAGAAATCCTTCTGTTTGTTGCTCCCACAATACTATGCCTGAGGAATTTTTTGAGCTCAGCTAAGTCTCAATCTGCCTACAAATTCTACGCAAGTGTTTGTGGGGTTTTTTGCCCCATTTTTTGTTGCACAGATACTATTCTGCTGTTGCTGTGCATGCTGGGACGTAAGGAGCTCTGTGACACTTTCTAAGGATGTATCTGCATTGCACAATCAGTCATCTTTCCCTGGAGACTCACTACCTTGCTAAGGTGTTACTGAGAGATAAGGTACAATTACACTCTGGTCTCAGTTGCCTGGAACATGTCCAGGATGAATGGACTGTATAAAAATAACAAAATGTAATACAAAATAAACTGGACTGACTATTTACATGCTGCTACATGCATATTTTCTTCCTTTTTCTCTTTTAATAGGAAGATATTTTTCCTTCTTCCAATTGCAGGCTTTTCCTCTTACCTAGGCTTTGTACTCCATCTCTTACTTTCTGAGGTGCTTGTTTCTACATTTAACCAATTCCTATTTACTGACTCATTGTGATGGAAATGATGATGATGATGGTGATGATGATAGCTGTAGCAAATCATGGCAAAGTCAGGAAGAGACAGCCCATGCCAGGTAGTTTAATAGAGGGAATATACATGGGAAAGTAGTTGTAAAGGTGATAAAAGACATGAAAAACAAAATGAGTGATAGTAAGACACCCAAAACTTAGGAACAGCTAAAGGCGACAATTGCCCCTATAACTGGAAGTCCAATGGGACAAGATGGTGCCACCAGAGTTCAAGGACTGAGGGTCTCCAGGTGGGATCACACCATGAAGGAGAGGCAGCTCCTGCTGAGACTGGCATGGAGCCGAGAGAAAGAGAACGATAAATATCCTGACTTCTTTTCTCTCCTCTAGTGTTCTGCTAGTTCATCCAGGATCTTGAAACTAATTAGAAGCCAATAGACAAAGGAGCCAAGGAAACAGAGGAGTCAGATATCTGTGGTGTAGAGCAGAGCAAGGGGCAGCTGGAAATGGATCTGAGAGTAAACAAACCAATCACAGGTCCAACACCCAAGGAATAATAGCATGTGTAGTCTCTACCAACCTTTAATGTTGACACTAGCATTATCTCCACAAGAGAGAAAATTAGAACAATGTCTTGTTAAAAAATGGTAATATGGATGAAGAATGGGTTTTCTAGGGGTCTGGGAGAAAAGAAGAGCTGTGGAGGGAATGTTAATCCTCCTTTCAGTCATCTTTAGATTGATTAACTTTTTAAAATCAACATATATCCCTTCAGCAAGTAAAAAATAATGTGAAAATGAGCAAATATCTCCCATTAAAAAAAAATTCGTTATATCCCAATTCTTTCTCAATTTACTTCTCCATCTCTCTTATCCTTTTCATAATCAAACTTCTTGAGTTTTATAAATTAGCTGTCTTTTAATTCCTACTTTTTCACTCACTCTAGCCCTTGCAATGTCTTCTAATTCTCCCACTCCCTTGAAATGATCCTTGACAAGGACCCCAAGTGATTTTTTATCACGACATACAGTGACTACTTTTCATTCCTTCTTACTTGACTCTTCTCTTTTTCTTAAAAATGTTTCTGCCTGTTAGCATAAAAGCCGCTACAATCTTTTTTGATTTCCATGCAGTAAGTTGGAGAAGGTAGAAAAAGAAAGCCACATCCATACCTTCTAATGCACTTTATGACGAGACCACACCTTTCCATTTCCATCTCCTTGTCTAGAACCAAGTCATAGAGTCATAACTAGCTTCAAGGAAGGCTGGGAAATAAAATATTTTAGCAAGGTGGCAATATGCTTATTTAAAGAATGGAATTGTATTATTACAAAAAAGATCGAATGGATATTGTGAGGTTTCTAGCTGTCTGTGACAAAGAGGTTATGTTCGATGTCTTCAATTATCTCAATGAATGTTAAGTAGATTATTAATACTTAACACAATGGAGTAGAGAATGTGGACAGAGGACTTGATAAATCATCTCAGAATACTGGAAAGCAAATTCACCAAGGAGACATCATGGGAGTTCTAGGAGTTACTTATTTTGTGCTCATTGAGGACTTTGATTGTGACTTTAATGTGAAATATGCCCAGTTTTATGTTTTTCTTTCCCCAAGAAATATTCCGGTGCTCAATTACGGGCAGCAAAATGGTGTAGGTTAGAGTTCAACAGGAATTTTCCTAGAGGGAAAATGGAGAAAAAAGGGGAAAAAGAGTTGAGAGCGTTTGCAAGTGAGTGATTCAAACTGGACAAAAAAAGAAAAAACTGGGAGAGGGCTAATAAAAATACAAGAGGGCTGGAGAGAGGCTAGGAATTGTCTGAAGTCTGCATTTGAGATATAGTTCAATGTCTAATGAAATCAAAGCTGAGTGTGGGAGTGGGCATCTAAGGTAGAGGAGAGGTGAGAGTTCAAGGCAGAAAGAGATTGGGGTGTGGCTAATTCATCTACATGGATGTCGAAGCAGCTGAGAATGACAACGAGGTAGAGAGGAATTCTTTGCTCTGAGAAATGTCTTCAGCAAATGATACGGAGTAGCTCAGTAAACAATATCAAGACTCAGGAGAGGGTGCCACAGGAGGATGACATACCTTTAGATAGCATTAATTTCCTCAGAAGAAATGGGGATGGGTGGGAATTAATGACCAGAACGTAGCATTAACAAGGAAGGAGGACACGTAACTCATCTCCTGGTCCTGTGGTTTGTGGACTGAGAAGGAAAAATTTTTTTAAAAAAGACGTTCTGTTAGCAATTCAATGGAAGAATTACCACAAGAGGGAGCTAGGTTTTAATGAAGGTCAGCCAGTCATGAGAACATTCAGAGAAGATATAGATTCAGGGGAGTTTGCTGATCACAAATTAGAAGGTTGAACTGCATGAAGGAGAGTGGAAGGCGATTGGATAGATAAGAATGTGTAGACAGCAATATGGGAACTGGTGATTATTACCTTAAATAGGCACAAGAGGTATCAGGCCTCGAATCTCACAGCCTGAAATGAGGGTGAGTCAAACCCTTGTTTCCCCCAGACTTTGTGCCTTTCCAGTGATTTTCTGAAGGGCAGCTCCTTGAAGTTTCTATTTTTCTGATGATTGAGGAGGGTACTTTATTGTGATTGCTTAACTTTATTAGATTTCTAAATAGTTTTCTCCCTGCTAGATTATAAACTCTATGAAATCAAGGAACCACTTGTTATTGCTAACAATTATATTCCCTGGAACTAGCATAGCGCCTGGCATTGTATACCAGGGGCTTCTAGGGCAGTTTGCAGGGGCCAGGAGGATAATATAAATAATTGAAGTGAGCTGGGTTTCTACTTTTTTGTTAGTCACTTTTTTCTTACAGAGACTCTTTGTTTGTATATTTAATTGTGGAAATAGTTTTATTTCGACAAGTGAATATATTTTTCTCCTTTTCTTAAAATGTTATACTTTAGTGGGCTAGCATTTGCTTCTCAATTCTTTATAGAGGCACAGGTATAAAGCAATATTTATCTAAGGACAACAGTGGTGGCAGGGCTCTGAGAAAGGACAATTGAGAAAGGCAGAGTTTCACCGGGGAGTGGTTAGAACTCACATATGAAGGTATGAAGATCACATACCCATCTAAAAGAGGCAGCCTCTTCTCTGTTCCAGCTGATGGTCTGGCCTGTGCAAATATAGACCCTGGTGGTTCATGGAAAACAGAACTCTCAATTTGTATACAAAATGTCCTGATTTTTAAATTTGATTCATCTTTTTAAAGCAGTGCAGGCAAAATATGTTGTCAGATGGCCATATTTGAGCTCTCATCCTCAGTCTGAACTTCCATGTATTCAGTAAGTGAATGAATGAATGATTTAAAGAAGACTTTTTTTTTAACTTACATTAAATATTCTATGTATTCAGTAAGTGTTTGACAAAAAAAGTGAAAGAATGAATGATTTAAAGAAGACATTTTTCTTTAACTTACATTAAATATTTGGTTGCCTTTAAAGGAAAGTCCTTTTTAAATCAAGCAATTTAATATTGCAAATTTTCTTTTATAATTTTCTTCTTTGGAAGTTGTTTTTATCAAGTTCTTAAAGGTAACCTGCTTCTTTGTTCTACCAAGACTAAAACAAGTGTGAGATTGCATAATCACTTGTTTATCATGAAATTATTTTTATATATACTTTATGGTTTGTTGTGACCGCTTCCTAAATATAGCAATAATTTATTCATCCAACAAAATTGTGTTTCAAGACCCTGTAGAATTAATAAATTTTATATATCAGATTTAATTATTTCCAGTAAAAAAGCAATTTCACAGAAAGGTTGCTCTTCTCTTAGGGCTGTAATCAATGAATAAAGAATACTGATAGTAGGTTACCATACTTCTGTTAGTTATGGTACCTATAAAGAATTTCCACCTTGGTTTTGAAAAATGTCCCTAAAATATCTCTAATTCAAAGTAGCAGAATTGAGACTCCTTCCAGAACAAATTAACCAAAAAAACTCGGCAATACAAATATGTCTGGCCATTTTATGTAGAAACCTATACACAAATATTTTCAAAAGCATAATTTAATTTAAGTGTAGAAATATGTTTATTGAGTATGTAAATACATTACAAAACTCGTTTCCATAAGTGTAGGCTAGAATGAAAGTAAAATCTTATCAGAAAGAGAGTGAGAGATTGAATATGCAAATAGAAAATAAAACTTTAATCAACAAACTCTGTCACAGTTAGTCCAGGAAGCCAAACCACAAGCTCTTACACATTGACCCCAAATGGTCATGGCTTGCTCAATAAATGACAGCTTCGCTAATATGCCCATACTCCCAATTTAGGACCAGCCCGAGAAAGTCAAGTGTGCTCTTCTAAGCAATCATACAGGAAGCTCTGCTTCTAGTTAGCCCACCTCCATTTCCCCATGTCAACAACCTCCAACCAGAGCTTTCCTTTTTTTTAATATAGAGTTTTCTCACTCTGCTGCCTGCCTTTCAGTCTCTGCCAAATGCAACTGATGGTGGCTGACTCCCTTGCTTTATAGCAAGCTCTGGATAAATAGCCTCTACTTGTTCTCGTTTGGGTGGCATTTATTTATTTCCACAGGAGTTATGTGAGATTTTCGTTTGTTCATTTCAAACGAATATAAGTAAACAAATGGAGAATGAGTACTTACTCAGTGCCAGAAGATCTGTGAGATAAAATATGATGATATTTTATAAACTGTATATATTAGTGTTCCTTAAGATGCTAAAAGGAGAAGAAATTCAGCCTCTTCTAGACAAATAGGGAAGGAATCCTTTCTAAATGGGTAAGTTATTTGACTACATGCCTTAATAGGAATTTTAAGGTCTAATAAGGGCTTAGATTTCAGGGGGGAAAAAAAGAGTTTCCACTGGCAGTTCCAGAAGGATAGGAGGAAAATGTTATTGTTATAAGAGAAAAAAGAATTCACAGTTGCCTATTTAAAATTCACATAAGACTGCAACGCATTTCACTTTCCATTTGCCAGAGTTAAGGAGAAATTTACCTCTAGAAACAATATTGACTCTAGTTGAGTGCGAACTCCACGAAGCTTATATTGATGATAATAATAATGATAAAAACAATTAAAATAATAACACTTATTATTTACTGAGTGCCAACTATGTATTAGCCTGCTTTTAAATTCATCTTCTTAAGTCTCACAAAAATCCTATGAAACAGAATTTTTTTTGTTTTAAAGATGAGGAAACTGAAGTTTAGAATGTATAATAGCTTTCAAAATTCACATAACTAGTGGCAAAACTGAAATTCAAACCCAGTTCTCAATGGCTTAAAACACACATCATTTGCTTAGTAGTTCTAAGATTTTTCAAGTCCTTTTTGAATAACCCATCTCCAGAAATGCTTTTACAAAGTCAAGTTTGAAAGAGATCCTCTAATATGTCCTTCTTGTTTGATATCTAATTATTTGTTTTTGTTTTTAGTTTTGCTTTAAGGCAGTAACAGTAGGAATTCGAATCTTTGTATTACTCCATTCAATATGTATTGGGCATTTATTCTCAGTGAGGCACTATCCTAGGCATAGGAGATAAAAAGTGAAAAATCCCTTCCATGCCAATTGCTTGCAATCCAATAGAAGGTATATCTACCAAGAAAGAACACGGTAGAGTTCTACATACCTGATGAAGAATGGGGCAGTGGTGTAAGACAGTTTGAGAGAAAAGGTGACAATCCCTTATTCTTTTCTTTCCTTTAACAAGTGTTTGATAAACACTGACTATTTATCAAGAATTATTCTAAATGCTGGAGATACATGGATGAATAATGCATAGTTTTGGGTTTTATGTTGCTTACACTCTAAAAGAGGAAACTAATGTGCATGCAAATAATAGCACTATTAAAATTTTTAGAACAGCGTAAAAGTTGCCAGTGGTTGCAGAAAAAGGGTCCTTTTCTCTGCTTAGAGTGCCAAGGAAAACTGAGATGTGTAAAAGAATACTAGGTCATCAGGTGATTTCGTGGAGGAAGGAAAGACCTGTGCATAGGGGCAACACATTCTGGATATTTCTGAGTGTGTACTTATTTCTTTATTATCAAAGTTGGGGAGAGAGGTATTAATAGATGCCCTGTTGGATCACTTGGGTGTTCAACAAAGTTTTTCAGCTTCACTATGAATAACAGTCTTACTTCCTCTTGAAGATCAGGATCAGTAACCCCTGCCAGATTGGTGACTCCTTTCCTTGGCATCATGAGCACAAAGTCATTGAGCTGCATCTGCAGCTTAAATTTTATTGAGACTATTGATAGGCTACCTCTTGGAAGGATTCTTGCTCTGGGAACTAAGAACTCTAGAATGTAAGATTGCAGAATGGGAAGCATAAATCTTTCAAGTGGGTCACTGGGATAGATGTTGAGCAAGGTCACTCCTAACTTCAACTTTTGGTCCTAAGTTTTTTAAGTTTTCTATCTATTATGTTCATTGCAGCATTTAATGGTTCTTGATTTAGAGGAGAAACCACATCCTGGAGTTTGGTGTCCCATCTTTGCATGGTCACATTTCCAAGCTAGCACTTCAAGTGTATATTCAAAATGCTGTCCCAATGCTCCACTATGGGCAGCCACAGCAAGGTGCCACATGTGATCGGACTAGTGGATCCTGTGTTCCTGTGTCCACCGGCACATGTCCTTTGCTTTAGCGTGGCTCTCTGGGTTTGAGATGATGTTATGCATGATTGCTTCCCACTGGATTAAACATTTTCCAACTTTGATGAGGCTTTGTGAGTAGGAAAGGCAAACCTGTTCCTAAAATTTGTGGCAATTCCAGTTAAGACACATCACTGCTTTTTCCAGGATTGAAGGGATACAATGTAGCCAAATTGCTACCAATTGGCTGTTTGGTCTCCTTGAGGGATGGTTTTTCTGGAATTGTCCCAGGTTTAGCACTGAATGTCCTGTCTTCTGGATAATCTCTCAGCCTTGGGCAAACTGGGACTCTTGGTCACCTTAGATGGTGCATTATCAGAGTCTCTTTTTCAGTCTCTAATGATGATACAGTGAACGTTGGACAGCAGCAGTACCTAGATCAGCTTTAGTGAGGGGCCCCTGCCTTTGGGCCCATGCATAGGCTCTATCTTTGTCATTATGGTGTGTCCATTGATAAGCCCAGTGTGCCACCATTGGCGTAGCTGATATCAGAAGCTGGCTGATGTGAATAGACTAAGTCATTATGTCTACTTGTTTGTTTAGGCTGCTTATGTGATGGATATGCACCCATGGGCATCAACATACAATACAATACAAAGACTGCATTTTATTCTTGCTCTCATAGTTACCCCATATGCTTGCTCTCACAGCTCCATCCATAAGACTTTACCCTAGACTTCCTTATTTCTTATCTTTTTCTTCCCCCCAGGTTCCAACCAACAAGCTGAGACATTTGTCAATGCCTATAATTCTACATATTTTCTTTATTTCCAGAAGCCCATATCTAAAGTTCTGTTTCCTTTAACTTTACTTCTTTTACTGGGTCAATTATTTATTTCTGCACACCAAATTCCCCTCAAAATTAGTTGCCCAATGCAAAAAGCATTATTTTTTATGGTTCTTCTGGTTGGCTAGCTGTTCTGATTTAGACCAAGCACAACTGACCTCTTCTGGACTCCTATGTGCATCACAGTCGGCTTGTGGTTCCATGGGTCTGACTAGTCTAGGATGACCTCAGCTGGAATGGTTTCATTCTCCTCCAGCAGGCTTGGCTAGATATATCATCATAGGGATAACAGAGCTTCATGAGAAAAAGCAGAAAGAGTCGAGGTTTTTTCAAGCCTCTGCTTCCATCAAAATTTCTTCTATTCCTTGACTAAAGAGAGTCATATAACCAGCTGAGTGTCAGTGTGAGAATGCACTATGAAAGGAGTGGATAAAGTGAAACAGGAAAAATTGGAACCAATCATAAAACCAGTCCACCTCAGGTATCAATGTGTTTGTCACAGTTCAATTCCAAAGAAAGAATTGCTATGAATTATTTTGGAAGTTAGAAGTTTAATATAGGGATTAAAGTTTTACAAAGGTGAGAGGAACTGGGGAAGTAAAAGTCTAGAAGGGCAAAGCTGGAAGATCAGAGAATAATCACTAACCATATCAGCCTGAATAACTTGTGTGGGTGGACAAGTGGAAAATCAGAGCATGTGGGAATGTCTGAGAAGGTAAGGTTATCTGGCCATGAAAGTGAAATCATGAAGAAGCTGGTCATGACCATGTCTGTGGAAACTACCACCCTTGTGGAAAGTGCTGCCAAACATGTGTCGGTGGGTTTGAGGCTGATTTTGGTTGGTGAAATCAACAGCGGGGGAGAATGGTTGAACACTGAGAAAGAGGGATCTGAGGACAAGCTAGCACCCACCATTTCTCTCTTCAGTGTTCAAAAGAGTATAAAACAGTCTACCATTGATTTCTTCTCTACATTGTGTCTCTACACAATGGTCACATTGGCATGAACATTTCTTTTTAGATTTCCTAAGTTAACTGACTTTTTATTTGTTCACTGAACATAATGTCATTCTCTCATTGTCTCCTCAACAGACTCTTCTCCATCTTTCCTTTGCCTCTTTCTCTCAATATTTTCATTCTATTGTCTTAGAGCCTGAACTCTGCACTTTTTGGAAAGCTCCCTTTTCCCGAAATTTTGTCATTATTTTCTTTCAAATAAATTCTTGCCTGACCTGTAGCCAATTCTATTGGGTCCCTCTTCATTAGTTAGATGCTAATTGGTTAATAAATTGAGCCTGCCATCTATTGAGTGGCTTTATGGAGATCCCATATCCTATAACATAGGATTGATTCTAACTGGGGAGTATAGACCCTATTGAATATCAGAGAAAATGTTTTGGTGCAAGAAGGACCCTTGCATTTCTTATGTAACATGACATACAAACACTGGCCTCATAAATGGATAAATCTTCTGAGAAAACTACAGGTTGTAATTTTAAAAAATTAATAAGCTGCTATGTCAGGGGCTGACATCCCGGGGAATAACTCCTTGGAAGGGAGTGATGAATGCTTATACCGCATGGACGGTTTCAAAGACTTGTGAAGTCTTTGATGAGGCTGGGTGTCACAGGGTATCATGGCAGCAAAGGAGTGTAATATAAAAGATTTCTTTTATTTGATATATCCCTTCTGAATTTTCAAAAGTCTATTTTCTATGATGCAAAGCCCAGAATGATGCATTTGTGACACACATATTTCACATTGTGAATTGATATAACACACTTTTCTGCTACCAAGCTCCATGTATTTGTTAGTGGTGGATATTTATGTCATTATATTTCAACAAAGCACTCACATTTGTATTGTATTTTATACTCACCCATGTGGTATTTGAATATATGTAGCAATATTAAGTGATTAAGCTACAAAATTTGTTTTACATCAATAAATTGTATTAGGAATACGCTTTTGAAAGTATAAATAGCAAAGGACCCAGAAGTATCAAAAACACCCCAAATAGTGGAGCAGAACCAAAACAAATACAGATTTCCCCAGGACAAGTAATTTTATCCCTGCGTTTTAAAACTAAACTACTTTGGTGAGCTTGAACACATATAGTATTTGGACTCAAATTCATTAGATTTCATTACCTTTCTCTCTTAACATTTTTACATTTGTGTTTTCTGAGTGGACATAGATCTCTTAAAAATCTGAAAAGAATATGTTGCCCATTTGGGAAATATATTTTAAAAAGCTATCATTTTAGATGCAGCAGAAAATTTTGTCAAAACTCAGAAACTCAATTGTTTTTAAGTCTTTCTTTGTTCCAAACAACAGGTAAACCTTGGAGTAGATTTTATATTGTTTGTTTTCAAGGAAATTTATTCACGCATAAAGCTATTCAAAAATATCAGAAGGTCTTATTAGAAGATTAGAACACTGCTTTTGTGAGAGTTGGCAAGGTAGAAGGGAGTGGAAGAAGAGCTAACTTGAATAATTTTTATGTAGAAAGGCAGTTGAAAGACATTATATAGAAAATATTTTTAAAATTCTTATCTATATGATACAAGTCAATTGATTCAGTCAGTGATTTTATAAAGGTGGCTACTTTTTAAATGGGACTGAAAACAACCAAAGGTCATAAACCTGTTGTTCTGAATAATTTTTTGTGATACCAACCAACATTTATTATGTTAACATTCTTTAAAATGCAAATATTAATTTTGTTCCAAGAAATATTTTAGAAACAATACAAATAAACTCTAAAAATGAAAACAAAACAAAATAAGTGTTCTTTCCTGTCTGTGATACTTATTTCCCCACATGTACACATACACACTTGATGTGAAAAATACCATAAAACCATATAATAAGTCTAATTATTAATGATATCAATAATGTCTGAGAAGAGAAGCAAATTGTTATCAGCATCAAAATATTGACCACAGTTCAGGCAAACCAGTTTCTTGTCATTGCTAAGTATCTTTCTGTAACCAATTTATTGTATTCAAAACTACCATGTCATCTCTTCCCTTCCTGTCCCTTATCTTACTTTTCGTCCCTTTTCTTTCCAACAAGAGAGAGCCACTGTTCTGTTCGTTCTGTGATTTGTTCTGTTCTAATGGGCTGTCAGCATATCTTGTTCCGTCAGCACCAGGGAGAGTCTACATGAAGTTGCATTGTCTTTGAGGCAAAGATTTTCCCGATATCCCTAGATAGTTCATCTCTCAATCAAGGTTTTTTTTTTTTTTTTTTCTCCCCAAAGCCCCCCAGTACATAGTTGTATATTCTCCGTTGTGGGTCCCTCCAGTTGCGGCATGTGGGACGCCGCCTCAGCGTGGCTTGATGAGCAGTGCCATGTCCGCGCCCAGGATTCGAACCAACGAAACACTGGGCCTCCTGCAGCGGAGCGTGCGAACCCAACCACTCGGCCACGGGGCCAGCCCCTCAATCAAGGTTTTTTAACTATTATGTGGTTCCCCTGGGACTAACACCAACTGATGATGCTAATACGAAAAATTCCAGCATTCACTCTATCATAGTGAAGGCTAAGCATCTTCAGACTGACTTTTAAACACAAAACAGAATGAGTGTTTTGTTTTTCTTATTAGGAAGTTTCTGTTGATCCATAATACACCTTTTGGTTGTCCTATATGTCATTTTCAATCTAAATTTGTACATCAGACAGTTCACAGATATTCCTTTTTTGTTTTGGTTTTGTTGGTTTAGAGTTGAAGTAAACACGTGTAGGTTTAGCTGAGTATATTTATTTTCTCGGTATTTCTCCTGTAGCTCACAAGACTAAATTAATATTAATGAAGATGAAACATTACCAGGCTGGAGTTGGGTATAAGAATTAGTTGTAAAATCTGACAGAGAATTTCTTTCTCATGTTGTTTATGCAGAAAATGCTTGGCTTTTCATTCTAACCTTTCCTAAACCTCAGTAACTTCATAATAGACTCTGTTCCCCAAGGAAAATAAATTATAGAATACAAAAGGGTTTCTTTCATGTAAGTGAGTACTAGCTAGTTTACTCACTTAAAGAAAAAGAGGGAAAAGATGAATTTGAAGATGTGAAAAGGTAAATGTAAAATTAGAGAAAAAAGAGAAAAACAAATATAATACAGGAAAAATCATTGGACAGCAATGCAAGGATGGAAATAATTCGTCACCCACGTCATGCATTTCGATCCCTGCTATTCTCAAACTGCACACTTTTGTACTATGAACCTGCAAAAGCCCTAGATCTCATGTCTGAATTACAGATTATGTTTATCTTTCTTTCTTTCTTTCTTTTTTGAGGAAGATTAGCCCTGAGCTAACATCTGCTGCCAATCCTCCTCTTTTTGCTGAGGAAGACTGGCCCTGAACTAACATCTGTGCCCATCTTCCTCCACTTTATACATGGGACGCCTACCACAGCATGGCTTGCCAAGCGGTGCCTTGTCCGCACCTGGAATCTGAACTGGCGAACCCCAGGCTGCCGAAGCAGAACGTGTGAACGTTACTCCTGAGCCACCAGGCCGGTCCCAGATTATGCTTTTCATATCAAAGGCACAAACTGTCACATCAGCATCGGGTAGGGACCAGTGTATCTTGGCTCTGAAAGGCAGTGACTGCACTGGTTTCCAGTCACTCATTTGACCTCATCTGCCTTATGTATTTTGTGATACTTTTAAATAGCTTTGATTATAATTAAAGATCTCCGGTGAAGGGATTTTGCTACTTATCAACTGCCTAATCTTTTTATATAACCTTAATAGGAAAGAGGACACTCCCCTGTGATAAGCATTCTGAGGTATTGTCAGCCAGAGGGTTTAGCCTGAGGCAAGATATCTCAAGACATTTATTGCCAAAAAAGAAGTTTGTGGTCACTGAATATCACTAAATGTGGCAACAGTTTAACATTTGATGATTTGTGTTAACATCTTTAATTCCTGTGTTAAGGTGTACTTACCTCTGCTTTATTAAATTGCAAAGGTAATTTCCAAAGTGTAATTGTTAACTTTTTACCTAAAATTAAAGCAAAAAACTTAAAAGGATTCTGATTTTCAAAAGCATTGATGCCATGATATTTTTTTAAAAATTGGAAAATTATGAAAATGAAAACTTGAATGTTGCTACTATATTTTGACTTGGTACCTTCTTCCTCTGGGGCTCTAGGCCAACTAAACCCTTTTGGCTGATAGCATAAGGTAAGAAAATCATTCCAAGAAACAAGCTGCAACAATGTCTACAATAACGAGCCAAAATACACAGAAAAGTGAGTTTTATTTGTCAATTCAAAATCCCATTCCATACATAGGTAATGTCAGTAGTTTAAACAGGTCATGGAAAGTGGATATGCAACTCTCTGATTTACTATAAACTGTTTTCCACTAAAACAGTAGGAGATACCACAGGTGTTGTTCAGAAACTCAAGTGCCCACAGGCCTAAATTAACCGTTTATTCATAACATGAGATCTTTCTTTACTGATACCAGTCAATGTCTGCAGATGAGCCAGAGTGGTGTGCTAGCTGCAGGGCAAGTGTTGGAGGTGCCTCAGAAGATGCTGATCTCCTCAGTCCACAGAGGAGGAACCTCTGCAAAGCCTGGGGAGCAAGTGAGCCTGGGCCGATTGCCCACCTTGTCCATTTACCCGAGTGCACCATGCAGATTATTTACCATGTATGCCAGCAAGTTAGAAAAAAGCCTCAAAGCTATTTTCTCCTAGACAGACTTTCTTTTAAGGTGGAACTAGCTAGGCACATGAGTAATAATTACTTAACTTGTATGTAATATTTCTCATTATTATTTAATTTCCATAAGATGGGTAGGGGGTGGAAGAGGTTTGTTACCAATTCACAAAAGAGTCAAGATCATGCTGTTTAGCTTTATGAAAACCTTAATTCTTCTTCTTTATACCAAAGCTGTGCCCTTGGTTCCCGTCCCTTCTATATTCTAAAGAATGTAAAATGTGATACACTTCTGTTTCTTTCCCTGTTTTCCTTGTTTCTAAACAAAGGTCACATTGATACGAACACGCTTTTTTAAATTTGCTAACCTAACCCATTTTTTATCTACTCACTAAATTTGAGGTCTTTCTCTTCTCCAGTACAAGTTATCTCCTGACCAATACTGCTCACTCAATACTATGCTATTTGTTTTTATCCATAGATCGATAGAAATGGCTTTTTTATTCTCATTTCTGGTCAATACAAAAGGCTTTTAAATAACAGAATGGCATTTTGGATTTTCTGTCCTGATATTTAGGGGAAAATAGATGCTGTCAGTTGTTGAGTACTTATAATATTGCGGGTATGTTTGGAATCATTTGTATTTGCTGTGAAAATTGGCTACTTTTTGTTGTTTCTAAAAAACTCATATCAGCAACAATAAAGTCCAGCTAATAGCCAAAAGTACAAGGCTGGCTTTTTTTCAATTTGAATCTTCTCTACCCAAATAGCTCTTATTGCATATAGCTGTACATATAGTTTTCATAAAAATGAAAATGGCCCTGTATTGGTTGATTGCTTATAGTCATGTTCCTTGCCTGTTTTGTGTTAGCTTCCATCCTAAGAGCCTTGAATTTTTCTTTGCCAGCCATAAACACTTGGACGATCCCTCTTCCTCTTTGAAACATCAGGACCGCCCAGGACAGTTTTTATCAGAATTAGCATTAAAACCTCATTTTGGGAGAAAAATCTGAACTTTGTTTAACACTCATGGGACAGTTCCAAACATTGGCTGAACACAGTAAAGACCGTAAAAGACTTATTCGGTGTGATCAAGAATCACTTCAGGGATTCCAAAACGTCTCTGAAAATTCCAAATCTTCAGAGTGGCCACGTTCAGGTGAGAGTAGGAAGAAAATTAATGATGTGTGCTCTATGCATGCTTTCTGAGGTCCTAATGGTTTACAGATAAACTGTAATAGAACCACTGAGGTAGAAAACACAGCACACCTACAAAGTGTGATATTCTCAATATAAATGCCTCTGTAACATATATTTTTCAAAGCAATGTGATTCTATATTGCTATAAGTATTATATTTTACCCAAGAGAATCATCATAAAAAAGCAGAGTTGAAGGAAAGTATACTTTGCTAGGTACTCTTGTGGGGGAGGAAGAAATTTCCTCTACCCTTCTAGGTTCTTCTGGGTAGTCTAAGAATTTGACATGAGAGAGATTACAAAGAGAAAATCAAATTTAATTTCATACATATGGGAACCCCACATACATGAGAGGTTCAGAGACAAAAAGATAAAATGAGATACATATGCCATCTTGAGCTAAGGAATGAGCCTTCAGAAAGGCCTGAGGCCTGAGGCTTCAGAAAGGAGGAGGGTAATTCACAGGATGATAAGAAAAGCAGATGTTCAGTATTAGAGGCTTGCCCTGCCATACAGATAGGTCATAAAAATTTATTTCTGGTAATAACGTTTTTTATGGATAAAGCTTCCAATTTAAATTCTTTAAGAGAGAGGTAAAAGTTTCTCTTGAACCCACAGGGGTCTCCACTGCCTTTAGCTCAAAATATTCCACATGCCAAAGTGACACATCTTGGGGAGGCCTGTTCTGGACCTCTTCACTCTCCACATGTAATTTAAGAGTTTGAATTTTTGAGGACCTATATCCCTCCAACTTTTCCACCTATAAAACTTTGTCTTTGATCAACATTTTCAGATTATTATATAAAAGTGAGAAGAGGTCACAGGTAAAAATGTCCTCACAAAGGTGGATATATAGCACATAAACTATGGGTCTTGAGTAGACCATATGGAATCAGAAGTAAATAGTAAACAGCCATGATACATTGATTTTGAGAATTACCAGTTGAAGTAGAAATTTCCTCTAAGGAAAATGTGATTGTACTGTATCATATCTATTATTTTTGTTTTATAGTTTGTGACTTTATGCTTCTGCCTTTAATAAGCATTGCCTACGAATCTATTCGGTGTTATGAACTAAGTGGAGACCATGATGATCATGACCCAGTCCTGCCTCTTAGGGCCGCTACCTCTAGTGGGATGGATAGTCCTATAGTGAAAAAAATCAGAAAGACATGGCTATCTTTTTTGAGCGTCAAAGGTACTTAAAGTCTATCAGAGCTTCATGAATTCAGAAACGTTAGCAAAAGCGGTTTTAGTTGGGGAAATCTTCTAGGAAAAGACAAGACTTGATCAGATCCTTAAAAAGTGGAGGAAATATTTCCAAACAGAGAGGAGGTAGAGAGAGGCTTGCAGGAGGTGGGCACTTTTCCAGGAACAACAAAGAGCTGGGGATTTGTGGTGAATAGCTGAGTTTGGCATAGGCAACTGATTTGCAATGGAATACAGCTGGTGAGAAGATGGGACAGGCAGGCTGGAGGCAGAAAGGAAAGTGTGGCCATCCCTCCAGGTGGTTGTTAGAGGAACCCTTTCCTTGCTGCCTCTCTCCCCTGGCCTGTAGGTCAGAGGAAGAAGGTGGCATCAGGCAGGGCTGTGTGATAATCTCTTATCATTAATGTTGTTTTGGTTTTTAATTAGTTTGGTGGGATTTAAGTTCTATGGAGGAGGTCTATCTGTACATCTTTTTAAAGAAACTTCATTAGTTTGATTTTTGCATAAGACTTTATTTCCATGAAAATTTTCCTGAGCTGTCTGGAATATAGGTATCTCTCGCTTTAACATAGAGCCAGAAAAATTTTAAGCCCTCTCATTGTTATTGTCCGTCTGTGTGTAGGAAAGCAGTCCTTAAGCCTTTTTCAAACGAGGAAATGGTTCTCTCAGTTCCTGAGGACCTAAAGTGTTTCCATGACAACAAGCTTCTCACCCTCCAAGAACCCTGGAGGTCTCAGAGGCACCACTATGTAATGTCATGTATTTTCTCACAACAAGTCACCTTGGACTGTGGCCAATACGATTAAATGCTACAAAGTTTGTTGATAAATGCTCTGAGATTGACTATGATCTCCAATTTCAGAACCATTGAGTATTTACCATACATCATGTGGACCCTCTGGCCAGATAGAATATAGTCTGGCAACTATATAGAATAGTCTGGAGGTGATGTGAAATCAAATGATAGGACACTTTCCTACCAGGTGCTAGTGCTATGTTAGATCAAGGGTGAACATCAGGATATCTTGGTTTAAGGGATCAAGCAAGCTGAATTTACCAGGCCCTAGATGTGGAGGTGACACAGGAAACTGAGAGGAAAATTAGAGGAGCAGAAGAATGCAGCAAGGGTAGTGTCATAAAAATCTGGAAGAGGAGAGATTTTAAGGATAAGGAAATGACCAATGCCACAACCAAAGATAAGCCTTGCAAAAAAATTTTTTTTTTCTGTTGAAATACCCATCATTGGCGACGTTTTTCCACAGCAATCTTAGTGAAGTGTTAGGGGGCCAAAGAATTAACAACTAGTCGAGAAATGAATGTAATATAAAAAAAGAAGACCCAGTCATTTTTCGTGGCTATAGTAGTGAAAAGAAAAGGAAAGATGTTGTAAAGCTATATGGTAAATAAGGTCAATAGAATTTTGTTTTCATTTGTTTTGCAGGGTGGAAGAGTCTTATGTATGTTTAAAAGCTGAAAACAAGAGTAAGTAGAGTGAGAGAGACTGAATACACAGAGTACACAAGGGCAAACTGATAGAATAATGTGTTTTCAGAAATAGGAAGAAAGGTGGAGGAGTTGTCATTGAGCAGAAATAGAGTGTCCAAAAGGCT
Source organism: Equus quagga (assembly GCF_021613505.1). Classification (NCBI taxonomy): domain Eukaryota; kingdom Metazoa; phylum Chordata; class Mammalia; order Perissodactyla; family Equidae; genus Equus; species Equus quagga. The sequence continues at coordinate 107,474,132 of NC_060269.1, read as the reverse complement.
TCTATCTTCTCCCAAGAGTGGAGGTCAGGCGATGAAGTTAGGTTTGAGAAAACAGGAAGGCAGATAACGGAAAAGCAGAGAAGTATTTTGGTATCTGAAAGGGGATTAGAGGTCAAAAAAATTTTAAGAGTTTATTTCTATATAAAAAATGATAGCATATATTTTGTTTTGATGACTAGGTTCTGCGTTAGAATATGTTTGATGTGTCAGCAGGATCATGCTTGTGGCAGATCAAGCTTGATAACATTATTTTTTCCCAGTGAAGTACATTAAATCTTCTGCTAGGAGTGAGAAAAATGGTTCTTTGGCATGATTAAGTCCAGCCTCAGAATCCCTACTGCATCCAGTCCTGCCAGCATGAACCAGGGCAAGAGACGAAGGCCTGTAAATGAAACAAAACAAAATTCCTTACTCTACTGGATATGTCTGAATCCAGAGAGATGGCAAGGGGCTCCATCACACAGGGCCTTGTAGTCTACTGTAAGGACTTTGGATCCTACTTTGATTAAGATGGAAAACCATTGAAGGTTCTATAGGAATCGCATGATGTAATGTATTTTAAAATCATCACTGTATGTGGTAGAGAGCAGACTTATTTAGGGTTAAGGATGGAAGGCAGTGAAAGCAGAAGTCTATTGTGATAATTGAGTGAAAGATGAAGTTAGACTGGACTAGGGTTGTAGCAGTGCAAGAGATGTAAGAAGTGACTAGATTAGATGCCTATTTTAAAGGTAAGACAGGAGGTATATTGATGTAAGTTAGACGTTGAAAAATAGAGGTATCAAGGTTGATTCCAAGATCTTTTATTTAAATTACTGTAAATCATTCACAAAATGGTTTGGGCTAGAAAGCTAGGAGTTTGTTTTGGGGCAGAGTAAGAATAAAGTCATTGATAGACATCTAAGTGGAGATATCAGCTAGCAAGTATGAAATCTGAGTTTATGAGGAAAATCTAGTTTGGAGATGTAAATGTATGTCTAGTCAGCCTGTTAATGTCATTTAAGGTCATGCAGATGGATGAGATGAGCAAGAAATGAATGTGGATGAAAGAGAGATGGAGTCTGAGATGGTGTTTCATGGTGTGCCAATATTTAGAAGCTGGGAAGATTAAGAGAAACCAGAAAAGGAGACTAGGGAAAAGTGAACTGTGAGGAAGCAAGAACAATCAAAATAGACATGTATCATGGAAGTCAAGGGAAGAAAAAATTGCAGGTATGAGTGAATGAGAAAATGGGACAAGTATTTCAGTTGATAGATTCGGAAGAAGATTAAAAATTTTCCATTGGTTTTAGCAACTGGGATGTCACTGGTGACATTAAAGATAACAGTTAATGTTAATGTGGAGTAAAAAGGATAAAAGTGTGATTGGATTGGGTTCAAAAGAGGAGAGGAGATGAATTGGGAATGATGGGTATAGATGCTACTTTAAAGTTTTATTTTAAAGGGAAAGCAGAAAAATGTATTGGTGACTGGAAGAGGATGTGGGGTCACAATTTTAAAAATATATATATTTTTGACATGAGAAATAATAGCATATGTTTTTGGCTGATGGTTATGTTCTAGGTCAGAAGAAAGAATCAGTGATGCAAGAGAAAAAGGAAAAGCGGTATATTATTGATGGCGTACAGTGCAAAAGGGAAGGGTTTCGGCTTGGGAAAGATTTTGAACAGTTTATCCTTGGAAACAGAAAGGAATTCCTAGGATATATGAATGAAGCCAGATAAACTGGTAGATGTGGTGGTGATAGTTGGGGAGTTTTTCAACTTTCTCTTCTGATTGACATTTTTCCCCCCAGAGAAAAATATATAAAAGCCATCACCAGAAATGAGAATTGTGGAGGAGGTATTGGCTGCTCATAGGGAGAGTAAGATCTACTATTTCACATAATAGTACAATGTTTTCAATCTCAACAAGACCTCCAGTCCACTGATGCTGTCACTTTTTTCATCATCCATCAGCCCCCCTCCTTGCTTCACTTTATTTCTTACTCCATAGCATGAAATTCTTATAACTTACTGGACAGTATTCTCGACTCCCTAGGCCCCTTATGCTACACGCAAATGTGCCAGGTAGGAAACAAACATTGATTCAAGGCAAGGCTCTCCTTTACTTCTGATTGCATTCATGCTGCTGAATGCTATCGGAGAACACCATGGGGCAAGGTTGCATGATTTCATTTTAAATACATGAGCATGAACTCGATTGGTAACTTAATACTAACTGGGAATCCAACTATTTTTACCTAGAAAATTTGCTTGTTCATCTTCTGACTGTAATTTTTCTTTCTTCTTAACCTACTCATGTCTCCCTTTCTTCTTTTCCTTCCAAAATAATGACTTCACCTCACACTTCACTAAGAAAATTGAAGCTGTCAAACGGGACTCATTCATCTTCCATCACCAAATTTGTAAATCAACCTGCAGCTGCAACCATATTTTCTTTCTTCATTTTTACTAAAATGGTGAAAGTGTCTCACTTTCTCAAACTCAGTTCTTCCACATTGCAATCGATCCTATTCTTTCTTGTCTTTGTAAAGACATATCTCTTCTATTTTCCATCTATCTGCTATATCATAACGCCATCTGTTCATTTCCATCATCATACTGCCTATGCTTTGTAAAATGAAACTCTCAGTGCTTCTTGTATTTGAATTTTCACCCAATTTATTAAATCAAAGATTTAATGGTTTTCTTAAAAGTTTCAAAGATGTACAAAAATAAATGCAACACTTGCAATGTATCTCAATGATTTCAAACTTATCATTATGTCTACATATAGTTTTAACATAAATTATCATTTCCAGGAATTTATACCAATTTCTTTTATTTTTATACCAGTATTCCAACAGCACTTACTAATCAAAGAAAGTTTCACTTACCTAACCAGGAAAAGTAGGGTAGCTATTCTGGTTATGGCCAATTAATTCTTGCCCAGAAACTGGTTATGTGCCCAAGGTGGTTGAAACTCAACCTGACATTAGTTTGGCTATGTCTTTTCTTATTTTGTTTCACCAGCCACTTCAATGGCACTTTCCAGATCCTGCCTATCAGCAATATCTTCCTGAGTCAGTGAAACCTAAATTTTATTTTTGAAATGCAGGATCTCCAAGTCAGCAGAATTTGTTTACTTCTTTCGATTTGGCACCACCATTTGTATCTTTTTTTTTTTTTTTTGAGGAAGATTAGCCCTGAGCTAACATCTGCTTCCAATCCTCCTCTTTTTGCTGAGGAAGACTGGCCCTGAGCTAACATCCCTGCCTATCTTCCTCTACTTTATCTGTGGGATGCCTGCCACAGCATGGCTTGACAAGCACTGTGTAGGTCCGCACCCGGGATCCAAACTGGCAAACCCTGGGCCACCGAAACAGAACATGCAAACTTAACTGCTGCACCACTGGGCCAGCCCCCTTTGTATCATTTTTGAAAAAAACCTTTCTGACTCTTGCTTAGCTCTCCTGAACAAATTTGACTCAGTGTATCTAGGATGGAACAAGCAAATCTTTAGATTTTTATCTTTTAGATTTTTAGATTTTTATTTCCCATTCTATGGTTATCTATCAGAATCCCTGTGATAACAATACTAAAAATATGCTCTAGCCTACCCTCATCTATAAGTGCCTTCTAATGATTTCAAATCTGCCTCATTGTTTTATTCCTCATGTTGTCACAAATTCCTGATAGTGCTGTTGTATAACCAGTGTCTACTTTTATCCCTAAGTTAAGGGAGAACAATACTCTTACTTCACACCTAGGATAATTCTTAGTATACTTCTGGTCCTCCTCATTCAACCTTCCTCTTCTAAGATGAGTGAACCTATGTGATCGCTGATGTCAGGAGAAGGAACAGAAAGTACATGGATGGCTTATTGAATTAGGGTATAAGCTAAGTTTCTGTAAAAAAAAAAAAAAAAAAGCAACAAAAACAACCAACCTGCTAAGATCCATTGGATGTAACAGAAGTTTACTTCTCTCAATTTTCCACCCAGAGGCTGGTAAAAGATTCAAGGGTATTAGCATGCTGGCTGAGGAGGCATCTGTTATCTTCAACACCTGGTTTCCATTTCTTAATTTAAAGTGACTGTTCCAGTTGTCACCATTTCTTAACAAGCAGGAAGGAGGAAATGGAAATGAAAGGCAACAAGCTTTCTTTTTTTAACATATTACCTGTGTGTTGCATGTATCCCCACTAGCCTCAATCCAAGTGAGACTATGGCCACTTAGCCAGAAGCAAAGCTGAGAAATGTGCTTTATATTTGGGCTTTCATGGCTCAAAATCAAAGAAAGAGGTGAGATGTTAGCAAATGGATGAATGATTACTAAGGGATGATTAGCAATTTCTTCTCCTCTGGCCACTCAATTATTTATGCATATCATTTCTCCCTCACTTTTCTCCAAAAAGATATCACAAAGTTCCATTCTTCACAAAGTCCACCATCTCTGGATAATATGCAGAGCTCTCCATTGAGTCTGGATGTTACTCTTCAAGGTCTGGTGACATACATTAATAGATGAATTACTTCCCTCACTCTCTAGTTCTGCCATATACTCACATACACCTCATACATAGTATAATGGGAACAGGATGTTGGCAATAAAAGCCCTCTTTTGGCCATTTGGAATTGGGAAGAATCGGAAACACATAGCCCTCACTAGTGCATAAAATTGAACTCCTACCGGGAAGGAATTATAAAGACTCCCTCAATTGACAGTGGAAAAGCTCCTTGGTTAGACCTTGTTTCTTATCTGATTTGTCCATTGTCCTCCTTGGCTTTTGGCTTGCCTTCTGAAGATTCTCTCATGTCCATCATGCAGTTATCGTTTTTAATCATTCACGCTTTTATTTATTTACATTGTTAGGTCCACTATTCCTTTCTCATATTAACTGAGGCTACACGAGGTTAAGCAATAGAAAAAAAAAAACAGTCTTGGCCAGGAAAGAAACAACATAATGTGATCTTTGCTACCATATCTAGCTGAGAAATCTTAGTGAGACATGTTAGAAAAAGGTTCTGGTAAATAATTTTATCTCTTTTGAGCAGAGTTATAGAGAAAATCTGGTATTTTCAATACTGCTAGGTAGTCAGACACTAGACTTATGATCAATTCAAATTGCAAGCCACAGAACAAGAAAACCCCTTTTGGGAGCAAAGTGTTCCATTTCATCTTGGCTTGCAGCCTGGCTAATTCTTGCTGGTCTTCGTTAGTCTTTTTCAGGATCTTGCTAAAAGCAACAAGTTGAAGTCAAAGAATACAGCACACTTGCCTTTTCAGAACCACCTGCAGGTTTGAAAAGCATGAGGTTTGCCTTCCACCCTACCACAGCTGATTGACCAAATATTTTCTCATGACATGATAAGGGTTACCAGCTTTTAAAACTAAATTTTTATGTCCTTGATGCTCACAGCCCACCTAAGACGCCAATGCTTCTTTTGAGATTTTCATTATGGCAGCATGATTTTGTGAAGTTCCAAATTATATATTAATTACGGTGTAGTATAAGTTACTATAACAATTAGGCCCCAAAACGCATTCAGTCAAACAAGAGAGAATTTATCTTTCATGTAAGAGGCCAGAGGAGTATGAAGATTCCAGGGTGGTTAGGTGACTGATCTAAAAGGTGATCCAAAGATACAAGCTGGAGGAATGGATCTGCTATCCTTAACGTGTAATTTCCATCTCTGATATGCTGTTTGTTTCCATCTCTCAGAATGAAGTCAGGAAGAAAGAGAAAGTAGATGATAATCTATTTTCCTTTTAAGGATGATACCTGGAATTTGTTCATATCACATTGTCTGTCACTTAATCGGATCATATGAGAAGCAAGAAAGACTGGCAATTTGGTCTCCAGCTAGGCATCCACTTGCCTTGCTAAAATTCAGTGGGGAGGAGGTACAATGCTAAAGTTATGAAGGGAAATGTGATACTAGGAGACAATTAATAGTCTCCACCATATCTACTTAGAGGATAGGTGTCTTCTTTTATTGTTTATGCTCCTTGTGTAGAAAATATCCTGGGATTGAGGCCCAGGATCTGTCTTTTGAAGACTCCTGAAAGCCTATTTCTCCATGTATTGACCTGAAACAATTGAAGTGGCTGAGGCAGGCTTTTTTTTTTTCCCCACAAGAATGGATAAATGAACAGATCCAATCTGCCCTGTGGATGAATTCCATACTTTATAAGAAAGGGAAAACATAAGGAAGCATATATTGGCCGTAGGTCTAGCTGCAGTCTCCACTTCAGCTTTACTAGTTATAAATTTGTTATTTAGATCTCAATATGTCTTATTCCTATGTGTATTTATCATTTGATTCTGAATTTGGTAGGCAAGAAACGGATATAGTTTATCAGTTCTCTCAAACTTCAAAATCTCCTATTCATTCTGTAACACAGCTTCGTGAACTGGCAATAGCTCCTCTGCTCTCTTGAAATTTTTAATATCTAGTTCACCAATTGTCTTCATGTTGCCTCAATCCATGTAAATCTTTCAAGCCTCAGCTCAACCTCTTAGTGGTTCTTGACAGAGTTAGTTTTTTTTTTTTAATTAACTATTTTCTCCTCATTTGTTTACATGATTTCATATTTCTCTTATATTACTACTATCTCACTGGTTGATTCTTTGTTTCTCCTTTTTGACTTTTATTCAAACTAGTTATTATAGTCCCTGAGGACTTGGTCCTGAGATTTATTTTCAGATTCCCTCTGTGGTAAGTTGTATTATTGTTTGCAAATACCAGTTCTTCCTTTCTCTTTCATTACTAACATTCCAATGAATGATTATAATTTTTCATCCCATAGACCAAATGGCTAACTTTGGCCAACTTTGTGTGAGCAGATTGGCCAGAAGCTGGATCTGAACAGGAGCTATATATACAATGGCATGCTTTGGCTTAGCTTCTCTTGCTTTTCCACTCTGGTGTGAGAAAGGTCATATCCTAGATTGGAGCTGTTTCTTCACCCTGGCCTACAGAATTAGGGGACAAATGTAGAAGACTCAAATCTGCCCCACAGGCTGGAGCAGAAGCAGAGCCATCCCACGGAATCTATGGAAAAGAAAGGAGAAATAAACTTGTGCTGTCGTTGGCCACTGAGGATTTGGGGCTGTTTATTACATAACATAGACTATCAAAAGCTGACTAATACAAAAATTGGCACCAGAATTGTTGAATTCCTAAAATGAAAGTTTAATGTATGTAACATTGGCATTAGGACCAACTGAAGGAAGAAAAAAAAATCCAAAAAATCTGTTATTAGAAACTAGAAAAATGATGACATTTTATACAGTGAGGAAAAAATAGTAAAACCATCAACTGTGATAATTTGGAAGGCAGAAATTGTGTCCAACGAAACTGCGGCTTTGATCTATAAGATTTAGAAAGAAAATGTTATTATGAGGGATAGTTATTAAGCTGCACTGGATAAAATGCTACAAGCAAGAGAAGAGCTCAGGAAGAAAAATCCTGCTTATTTTCAAGAAAAGATACAAATAAGATTAGAGTTGTGATTCTCTGGGATATTTGTAGGGCTGGGAAATATAATTGATTCTCTTCTGTAAACAGTAAACATAAAATTGAGAAATATTTTGAGACCCAAAGCCTCATTGATATGCATCCTTAAGTCAAATACGATATCATGGGCATAGCCACTAAAACACATACTCAAGGGAAAGCACAAATTACAAGCATGATATAATCCTTTGTTAAAATCACTGAATAGATCATTTCATGTATTTTATTTGTTATTACATGACCTCTGGAAAATCCTTTTAGTTGAGTAAAATATCTTAGAAAAAATTAACCCTAGAGTATGATCCAATGAAAGCCAGATACACTGAAAATATCTGTAATTAGTCTAAGGATAAAAGCTTGTCTCAAAAATAACTATTTTGTATGGCTATTAGGATATAAGCTGACTAGCATTAAGTAGGTAAAAAAAAGTTCAACCTAATGTTTGAAAGATTTGTACTCTTAAAATCACTGGAAGCCTGTATTACAAGGCTTTGTGACTATTCAAATATCAAATGAACTTTTGGCTTCCAACATCTATTCCAAACAAAAACACTGAGAAAACTCTCATCACATGTTGCCTAGGAGACTAATCAAAAGGAAACTTTGCAGAAAGCAAGGCTTAGACTCATGGAGAACAAGGAACCAAGAATTCCTCCCAGTGGACAGAACCAGAGACTAATGGAGGAATATGCTCTACTACCAAGAAGAAGTATCTGCAATGTTTGTCTAGCTGAGTACCAGGTATTTATGGGCCGGTGATCGATTGCTGCATGTCTCTTATTATTCTATTTTCAAACAGTACTGCTTTTTGGTGGATATTCCACCATTTTATGATGGATTTGTGAGCCGGAGGAGTGCCATCATCTAAATATGAAATAGAGATTATCACAAAATGATGGATTTACAGTCTGATGGATAAGATATTGAGGATGTCATCCTGGGGATGTGTTTTCCATGCAGAGGGAAGGGAAATAAATATTTGTGACCAAGAGGGCAGATTGTGTTAATAGATTATTGGGCACAAATATTTACTCCTCCTCCTCCTGCCCCCATGACTGGAGAAGTGTATTTCCTCATTCCACTTTTTTTTAACTTGTCCTAAGACTTAATTTGGCCAAAAGAATGTGATTAGCCATGATACTTGGCAAACTAAAGCATTACATGTGATTGCATGGAATAGCTTAGCCTCATGATTTTGTTTCCATCATGAGAAAGGCTTGACTAGTATCGGAGTAGCTCCTTCAACCTGCGTCCCAGAATGAGCAGACACACGGAGCAGAGACTCAGAGAACTCGTAGTCTATATATGTAATGTGAATAAGAAATAAACTTTTGTTTAAGTTTCTGAGATTTGGGGGTAGTACATTTTACAGCATAAACTTATCATGGTATCTGTCTGTCAGTACATTTCTTATGTTTGGGAAATTTCTCACTAGCTGATTTCCTCCAGTCCAAGGTAGAAGCCAGATATTCACTCTCTTAGGACCCTTCGCAGCAAAGGCACAGACTTGTGAACTAGTGTCTGCTAAACTAACTAAGCATGTCTACAATGAACTTCAAATCATAAGAAATCAACATGAGGAAACAGGGGCCACATGGGACCCATGTTTACTTGAGAATAGCAGTGGAGGCTTTTAGGGGCAGTGGTGAGAGACAATCAGGCACCCAGTGCCCTGGATACTGATACCAAGAAAGGTTTCTGATCACAGAAGCAGTGACGGGGTTCTTCACTGGTACAGTCCTGCAGTGTATTTTGGACAGAGCTTTTGTGTGGCCTCCAAGCCTGTTCCCTCTGCCCCTCCAAAAGGTCTGTGAGCTATCTAATAAGCTTTAACAGGACATTTCACTGCTTTAATTTGCCAGTGTGTTCTAAATTTCTTTCTTTTCTCTCTTTCTTTCTTCTTCCCTCTCTGTCTTCCTTCCTTCCTTCCTCTTTCCCTCTCTCTCTACCTCATTCTTTCTCTCTTTCTTTTTCTTTCTTCCTTATGATCCATGAATATATCACTCTCCTTCCTATGTCATGGTTAAACCCTACATCTGAGTTTCTCCATGCTCGGCATATACCGAACTTCTGACAGGTTTTAGAACACTGTATTTTTACAAACTCAAGGCCTTTGCCCATGATGTGCTATTTGCCTGGGCATCTTCTTATAGTTCTGCTTAAGGCTATCTTCTCATCTTTTAAAATTCTAATCTAAATATGTCTTCCATAAGACATTCTATTTTGATTAACATAAATACCTCTTCCACCTCCCTTTCACCACTCAAAGTTGTAATTCTCACAAAGCATCCTTTTTATCGATTTCTTCCATAAAACCAAAAACTATAACTATTTTGTTATTGGTTTATTTTCTCTTTCCCTGACTAGAATATAAGCTTCTTGACAGCAGAGATCACTTATATGTTGGTCACTATTTTACCTGCATGTCCAGTCAAAATATATATTGCATAGTAGAGACTTGAAAAATTTTGAATGAATGAGTGAATAAATAGATGAGTGGGGATGGGTTAGGGAATTGAGAAGTGTGATGAGCATTTGGAATGGCCATTTTGAATAAAGGCAGAGGAAAATAGCCAAGGATTTCCAAGCAGTGTTTAAAGTCCAGCTGTGGCTGGAGAATATTAACGTGTAAAACATCTACATTTTTATGCTTTTTCTTTCTCTAGGATACCTTGGCAACAAAGTATGCAAGCAAAAACAGGGGCTTGGCCTTCATCCAGCATTAGAGCTTTTTTGTTATGCAGATGAGGTGAAAGGAAGGAATACAAGTGAAAAGGAAGGCATTTTAGAGCGAGGAGTTTAGGTAATTTACTGTACAATACAGACTGGGTAGAGAAGTGAAAGTTGCAAGAGGCTGTTGATAGATTGGAGAAAAAGGAGGAATCAAAAGGAGTGAAGTTCAATCGTAGCACAATTAAGGAAGCCAGAACAGTGGAGGACAGCAGTTATAGTCAACGTACAGTGTATAACAGCATAAGTTTTCTGAGGCTGAAAAATGACAAGTGATGATAATTTCCAGAATGTAGCCATGTATGTAAGTACTGAAATGAAATAGATGTGAAATTCACGGGAGATTAAGGAAAGGTGAGGATGGGTTTTGGATGACTCTTTCTTCTAGATTTTGAAATCAGTCAGGATAACTTATGATATTTTATTTTTTGAAACTCAATCTTTCCATTACTAAATAATTTATTTTGATTCAATTCAACAGAAATTTTTTAAGCATACAATCTAGACTACAGTTAGGCCTTTAATTATCTCTGTGTGAATTAGGTAAAGGCACCCTTTCCTCTGGGAAGAGCAAATCTTAAACCTGAGTACACCAGTTTGGGAAACAGAGGATGGACTTATTATAGGTCCCACTGCTTCTTTAGGCTTGGTGCTTTTGTGCTTGGCACATCGTGCACAAACACACTGTGGCTCCAAACACACTCTATGAAACAAACTGTCAGGGGAGAGGAAAGGCAAGGCAAGGAATGTTACTGAGTCCCTAATATGTACCAGCCATTGTGCTAAGGTTTTAAACATGTTCTCTCTTTTAATTCTCACCATAACTATATACAGACAGAAGTTATTATCTCAATGTTCCAAGTAAGGTAATTGAATTTCAATAAGGTAAGTAATGTGTCCAAGTTCAAACAGTTTTTTTAAATGGTAGAACTATAGTATGAGCCCTTTCAGTTAGCTTTTTTTTTGTTCAGCAAATGGACACCAAAGTATATGTCTTAAAGCAATACATTTTTATTTCTTCATAATTCTATGAGTTGTCTGGGCAGTTCTTCCAGTCTGGATCAGTTTGTTCGGAAGAGATTGAATAGTCTAGGAGACCTCATTTGCATATTTGGGATGAGAGGGGTGCCTGAGAGGACCTGGGATCTCTCTCCATATTGCTGTTCATCATTCAGGAAGTTAACCCCAACTTGTTCACATGGTGGAGGGTTTTTAACAGCAAGAGATGGCAACCACTCAGTATGCAAACACTTTTTTAAGACTCTACATCATATTTTCTAATGTCCCATTGAGTAAAGCAAGTCATATGACCAAGGCCAAATAGAGAAACTTTCTCCACCTCTTAATAGGAGGAGAGGCAAAATCGCATTGCAAAAGGCCACACATATGGGGAAGGGAGGAATCTGTGGACTTTTTGGAGTCTGCCATAAGAAGCTAACTTCAAACTCAGGCTCTTTCTACCGTATCACATTATTCTCTGACTGTTCCTATTGACTCTAAGATGAAGACAATATTGTCCAAGCCCTTGTGGGACTGTGTAAATAAAAGGAAACTGAAATTTATTTAAAACCCCTACATACTTAGCACCATCCTAGGAACTTCTCATTATCTCTTATTCATATTAGGGAGCTAGTAATCTGGGGAATAATATCTTTCTTCAGGCAGTCTAAAAGTTGTTAAACAGGTTAAATATTGTTTTAGAAACAGAGTACTACAAAATGCAGTTATAAATGGCTATAGAGATATCACGGACCTATAACTTTGATCAAAAATTTCTTTTAGGTCATACTTTTGGATGATAAGCCTTTGCTCCCCAAAATGTGATTACGTAATAAAATAGAGTTAATTTTAGGCTGTAAAATATGGCCACCATTACAACCACAAAATATTCTGAGAAAAAATATGCAGACATGCATATATAATACATAGCATTTGACCAACTACCTATAAACAAATTTGCTATGTATTGATGGGTGAATACCATAATATTTTCAAAAATTCTGTCAGTTTGGCCTTGATGGATCTGAGGAACACAATCAGTTTGATTTCATCATCATTGTTGTTAGCACTGTTTATACCAAGTGCCAATCACTGATTTAGATGCCTTCCACAGATTCCCTCCCTTACTCCTCACAATATCACGCAGTAGGTAATGTAATTATTCAATTTATGGATAGGAAAATCTCTGAGGGACAGGGAGTTTAAGTAACTTGCCCACAGTCCCAAAGTTAGCTAAATGGTGGCGCTAAGGTTTTAGTCCAGTAGTTGCACTTCAGAGTTTGAACATTTAACTAACAGATTTATTGTGCTTCCATTTACATCAACTCTTTTTATGATTAATTCCTTAATAGTCACATTAACCACGTCGACACCCACTAAACCTTTAAGATAGCCCACGTTCTTTGCTGATATACTCTCAGGGCCAAAAATAAAGATTACTAACTCAAAGAGATTACTGTTGCTCTTTTCACTCTATTTGTAAAGGAAAATTCAGAATTGTATTTGGAGCATTCTTGACGTGCTCTCAAATTCCATTCTGCTCTCCTTCTTTTGGGGGATATTTGAAAGCTCATCGATGCTTTTCATCTGGATACAAATTCGGTTCCACTAATAAGATGTACTTTTGTGAGTTCTGGAAGTTGACAATAAGGCAGAATTCTTCTTCCTGAGGTACTTGGTTGCTCGAAGAAAAGTTTGCAAGTGTGCCGACGTGTGGCACCTTCATTCCTGCATCCATGCTCTTGTGTCTATGTTGAAGCGGTGACTGTGCTGAACGCTCAATCAGACATAGGAATCCACACACTGTAGCTTTGGTTGCCTATTCTTCTGTGTTTGAGATGTGGCTGTGATGGCAGTGGGGGTCAGCAGCAGCTTCTTGCTTCTTGACTATCTCCAGCAGTCACCTCAGGGGCGACAACTTCCATAATAATAAAATAACTACAGCAAAAGTACATGAAAAGCAAAATTCCAAACTAAATGTGTAGAGTGCGCTCATATGGGGGAAATCTATAATATACGCAAATATGGGAGAATCCATTCTTCAGAAAATAGAAATGTGTAATCACTCAGAGTGTTGCTTTGAGAATTAATTTTTCTCTTTGGACATACAGTATGTTGCAGACGATTTTATTTGTTTTTTCCAAAACTGTGTCCAAAATATATTATCATTTGAAAATATTATTACCCAGTTATTGTGTGATGGTTGCATCACATTTTAGAGTCTAATCTGCTCTGTAATCCATAGTTTACTTCCTTATTTTCATAATATTTGTATCTGATTGAATGGATCAGCTACTATTCCTCCAGGAATCTCTTTACTGTGGTTATTTTTATCAGATATATATAGAAGATTATTGTTGGGAAGACTGTCCAATCCAGTTTTACAGGTGATTAAACTGAGGTTGAGAGTTTAAGAGACTTTCTCCAATAAACACGTTTATTTAGTGTCAAACTAGGAACTCTGACTAGAACTGTTGAGTAAAATATTCTTTATACTGCCCCAACTACTAACGACAAGGAGAAAATCACAGGAAATAAAGGAAAGAGAAAATGAGATTAGAGACATAGCTGTTAATTAGGAATGCATTCCAGAATCTCTCAAGCAAATTTCTTTTCCAACATCTGTGTAACCCAGCATACTCCAGAATGGCTGAATTTGGGTCTCTGGAAGTTGAGATGTCAAGGTGACGCACTTGGGCATGGCCGCTTAATAAATCCTGGGCGAGGGAAGGGTACTGTGGTAAAGGTCAATGTGTAAGTCACTCCTGAAACGCTCTGTTTAAACTCCATTCTCAGCCCTCATCACTATTACTGGACGCAGCATGTGACATTCACCTTCTTGAAATTCTTCCCTCTCTTGGTTTCTCAGACTTGTTTCCCCTTTCTATTTCTTGACTGCACTGCTTGAGTCTCCTGTGTGGACCCTCTTTCCTCTACCTGCCTTTTAACTGTTGGTGTCCTCCTGTACGATTAGAGCGGAGGTTCTCAACTGGGGGCAATTTGGCAATGTCTGGACGCATTGCTCATTGTCACGCCTAGGGGTGCACTACAAGCATCTAGTGAGTAGAGTCTGAGAGTGATGCTAAATATCCTACAATGCACACGACAGCCCCCAAAACAAATGATTATCTCGCCCGTAATGGCAATAGTGACAAAGTTGGGACAACTTGAATTAGAAGAATATAATATTTGTGTGCTCATACTAATACAAAGTAAGTAAGAAAGGCAACACTTGTGTACGAAGTGATCTTCAAAAAATTTTTCTTTTAATTAATGAAGCAATAACTGTAAATGCTTTAACCACTGTGGCACACACTCGAGGACAGGAATTGCTTCTCATTCGTCTTCATATCTACAGAATTTAGAATAGTAACTCCTAAAAAAGTTTGTTCAACTTTTAAAATAGCCTGAAGACATGGAAATTAGGGGAGTCAATTTACCAAAATGACTATGGCTCCATTAAACAGGTTCATCTAGAAGGTAAATAATGAAAGCAACTAATATCAAGTTCATGCCTTTCAAACTTTTGAGAGAGGACAATAAATTCACTGAAACAACCAGGCTAAATAGTTGTAAAATGAACTTATTGCAGAAATCTGCAAATCATATCACATCTTCAAGAAAGACCAGCTCTGATCTTTGATTCCCTCATCCGTGCTCATGAGGAGGAGCTGAGCAGAGAAGGCCCTTAGTAACAAGCTACTTTCAAGCATACTTCAGCCTTGTTTTTTCACCTCATGGAGGAAAAGAAAAGGATATATTCTTGTGAACCTTGTGTTAGATGATGGATGCATGGTGATTAAATTATGACTGACCTGAATTCACTAATGCTGTTTATCAGGCTCTACAGTAAGAGAACAGAACTCTTTTAATTGAAATGGATTTTATTTCAATTTCATAATGCCTAACATCGAATGAGAGAGATGAGAACAGTGAGAAGAAATTTCATTTCTCATTATCTCAGTGATTACCAGCTGCTAATGTTTTATTTTACTAAATTAGATACTTTATTAAATAGATAAGAAGAACCAAACAAGAAGTAACATGATGAAAAATGTAGAATTATATACAATGCTTGTTATTTCTGTAGAGTGTGTTGATTTGGCTTCATATACAAAAAAAAAAAAAAAGATTTAATGCTTGGACCGTTCTAAAATCTAAAAGGCCTTATCTCATGCTTAGCTAATTATTTTGACAGGGGTCTAACTGATGTGTGCTTTCCCATGCAAATGAGTTTGTGGCAAACAAGATGACTACCATCTACATAAACACTCCATAACTAATTCTTCTCTCCACAGAGAGATTAAGTAGTGAAAGTTAGCAATTAGAATTCAGGGACAATGTTTTCCTCTGCAATTGATTAGTGTACTGAATGTTCATCTAGTAGAAAGGCTATAAACTGTTCCACCAATTATTTCCCTTTTGGAATCCTAGACTACTCTGTCCTGTATGTATGTAATTCTGTATTGTTTTTCTCTTAAATGTCTACTCTTTTTGACACATTCTCCTCTTTAGATTTTCAAGTAAAATTTTAAACTTGGTCCTCTTTTCCTTATAATCCTTTTTTCTTTTCTTTCTTCGTCGTTTTTTGTTTGTTCTCACACACCCTTAAGTGAGTGTTGTCAAAGCCTCTGTCCCTGGTTCTCAGTTTTGATCAGAGATATCATTATTCCCTAAACTAGCTTAAAATCTTTATATCGTTCAATTTCCCTTCTTTATATATTCAAACACTTATTTCTTTTCATTTTCCTTAGTAATGTTTCCATTTTTTCATTCTTTTGCAGCTACCCTGTTTCATACACTCATAAATTTGTACTGAGAATTTTGAGTGTTCGTTTGTTTTTTTTTTTATTTCTATTCCTGTATTTTGAGTCCATTTCATTCATCACCTCAAGCAGGTTTTTCAGAAACCCATCTACTTTCACCGTATGACCTCTTGGCTCAAAATCATCAGTTGAGGGATCAGCCCAGTGGAGTAGTGGTTAAGTTCGTGCACTCCACTTTGGCAGCCTGGGATGTGTGGATTTGGAGCCTGGGTGTGGATCTACACACCACTCACGGAGCCATGCTATGGTGGCATTTCACATACAAAATAGAGGAAGGTGGGCACAGATGTTAGCTCAGTGACAATTGTCCTCAAGCAAAAAGAGGAAGATTGGCAATAGATGTTAGCCTAGGGCCAATCTTCCTCAACAACAAAAAAAATCATCAGTTGATTCCATATTTCTCTGGATCAAACCCTGCCTATTTGAGGAATTTGATAGTATCCATAACCCTCTTAATTCATCTCTCTTATTTGATCCTTGTTAGTCCCCAATGAGCTTTTCAAAATTTACTTACCAAATTTGTGCCTTTTCACTTTATTCAAGCTTTTTTCTAGTCTTGTAATAGTCTTTTTTGTCCATTTCATTTACCTGGTTGTAACCTATCTTTCAGGGTCCAGCTCAGGTTGTGCTTTATTTCCACACTCAAATCCTGTGATGTCTCCGCCTTGGAACACAGAGGATCACTTGGTTGTGGGATATTTTCAGATACTTTGCAGAGTCTGATAGAAATTTTTAGATTTATGCTTTTTGCCTCACTATACTGATGACTTTTGAACATACATATATAGTTTCTGTTTATGTAAATATTTGTTATATTTACTTACAAAATGGTTTATGGAGATTAATTTGGACAAAGGTTACGTGAATTAGGAAAGCGATGTAGGAAAGAATATAATTATAGCAAAGACCTAGTTTGCTTCTGTGATGTTAATTTTATGTGTCAACTTGGCTGAGTCATGGAGTGCCCAGATACTGGGTCAAACATCGTTCTGGGTGTTTTTGTGTGAGATTAACATTTATATCCATAGACTGAATACAGCAGCTTGACCACGCTAATGTGAATGGGCCTCATCCCATCAGTTGAAGTCCTGAATAGAACAAAAAGGCTGGCCCTCCCCAAGAGAGAATTTCTCCTACCTGACTGCCTTTGAGCTGGAACATTGGCTTTTTCCTGACTTCAGAATCGAACGGAAACATTGCTACTTTCTGGATCTCAAGCCCACTGGCTTGGTCGGGAAACATGCAATCAGCTCTCCTGCTCTCAGGGCTTTGGACTCAGACTGGAGCGAAACTATTGGCTCTCCTGGTTCTCCAGCTTGCCTACTCATCCTATAGATCTTAGGACTTGTGTTCCTCCATAATCACATGAGCCAATTCCTTATAATAAATATCTTCATATATATGTAACACAGTGGTTCTGTTTCTCCAGAGAACCGTGACTGATACAGATTGGCCTTGCCTATCTGCCTTTGCATGGCTAGCTCCTAACCTATGAATAGGGTAGGAGGAAAAAGAAGAAGGTAAGACACTGGGCCTACCCACTGGGGCAAATAGGCTCTAGGAAGACGAAAGCAGCAGCAGGTTCTAACCTTGTTTTGTCACTGATTGGTTGCATGGCCTTGAGTAAATCAAATAAGATCTCCGAGTTTGAGGTTTTTTCATATGCAAAATAATGGCACATCTGCCTTCTGAGCTCCCAGAATGGTTCTGTATAAAGAAGATATTTCATATGCAAACACTTTGATGACTGTTAAATATTAACAAATAACAAGTATTATTGCTATTACAATTTTTAATAAAGACATTTCACCCATTGCAGTACATAAAAAAGCTTCTCAAAACCCGAAATTGTCAAACATGTCAATGGTATGTCAGAATTTTGACAAAAACACAGAAATATCTCATTCCTATTTCTCATGGCTACCACAGGGGAAGTTGGAAAGATATTTCAAAGCTAAACTTTCTAGCAGCCAGATGGATTAACATAGTATCTCAAATAGCATTAGGCAAGTTCTGAACTATGCTGGGATACACTGCATATGAGGAGACACATTAGCCAACCAATGTATTTTAGGTTAAAATTCTCACTGGGATCATAATTTAAACGAAAGCTTTGTACTTAGAGGGAAAAGTAGAAAAAAAAAATACACACACAAAGCATAGTACTGTGTCCTTTCCTTACAACAAAATTGAAAAGTACTAATGCATGCTAGTTTTAGTGTAATAATTACATGCACCAGATATTTTAAAGTATTCACAAAGCAACATATGGCTTAGCTGTTCAGCTGCAGTGAAAATGTGGATTTTTAAGAATAAAAATGAGTTTGAAAAGCAGCAGGCAACAGTAATCTCAAATCCCCTGTATGCCCGTAAAGTGGAGAAACCATCTGCACAGCGAGCAAGCCGATGACCTTGGATTAATTCTAGCAATGTCATTATCCAATTAGTAGAGGAAGGAAAGATACTTGGGAGTTACAATTACAGATCCATTAAAATTATGCAGTGCTTTTATTCTCAAATATTTATTAAATCACATCTGTCTAATAATCATTATATGATGATTTTTTTTTCACATGAAGGAGACTTAGTTTGCTAGGTAAAACAATGAGCCAGCCCTGAATAATACAATGCTACTTGAGCATACTTCAAGTATGTCTGTGCTGAAAAAATAAAATGATGATATCTCCATTTTAATATCATGGCTTCTTGGATGGTAACGGCTCCTTTTGTGAGGATAATCTCCTGAGTTATAATAAATTGTTTTTAACCAGAGGAAAATATAAATATGCATGCCAAAGTAGGTAGTAATTTCATGTTTTCCTGCTCTATTTGTTCTTATGTTATAGAGGCCCTACTGTGCCTCTAGGAGTCATGTGAAAGAAATTAATAATTCTTGGGCAATAAGCACAGTTTCATCTTTTGTTAGTTGTTACTGTTTTGTTAAATGGAAATTTAAGTTTTGTAGTGGTCTTAAGACAGAAAGTTTCTATGTAACTATCTATTCTCACCATTTAATTTGAGAGGGCTTTTGACAAACGTGATTTGTGTGGCAAATCTTATATGAGGAGGGAAATGTATATTTGTGACATTTATGGACACAATGTAGATGAATATGTTAAAATTAACACTATATACAAATGCTAAGCAATGTTAATTATTCTCTGAGTAGAAAGACAACATTAAAAGTAAACTGTAAAAAATCCTGTGGTTTAACACTATGCATAAAAAAATTGCATGACAATTGTTGTTAGGCTCTATTTATGATTTATATAGGAATATTTTCTCTTCATATTATATTGTTGTTAGATGAGACAAATAATTAGCATTAACTTTTAAATGCATTTATTTGGCTTTACTCTATGATTACCTTTAGTTGAAGAGCAAGAGTGGCTTTAAAACACAAGTATTTAATTACTCATTCATTCAAAAACTTTTTATTGAGTGCCTACGTCATTGCAGTCATAGTTCTACATGTCGTAGATACAGCTGAGAACAACAGAGAAGAGAAGAAGCAAAGGAGAAGAGCCAAGAAGATTGGTATGCCAGAAGACAAGTGAAGAAATGTTTTCAGAAAGAGGGAGTGATGAAATTATCAAGTGGTGTTGATAGGCCTGGTAAAGTGAGCACTGAGATTTACTGCAGGACTTGGTACAGAGGAGGTTATTAGTGACTTTGACAACAGTCATTTTAGGGGAATAGTGGTGGCATGAGAAGCGTGGAGAGAGTTCAAGAGAGAATTGAAGATCAGGAAGTAGAAACAAAGAGTATTGACAACTTCTTTGAAGATTTCATTGTTAGAGGAGTGTCTTGGTCTGTTTGAGTTGCTGTCACAAATAACCAAAGTCTGGGTGGCTTATAAACAACGGAAATGTATTTCTGACAATTTTGGAGGCTGGAAGTCTGAGATCAGGGTGCCAGAATGGGTAGGTTCTGATAAGAGTTCGTTTTATAGTTGCAAACTGCTGAATTTCTGTTATATCCTCATATGACAGAAAGACTCAAGAGAGCTTTCTGTCCTCTTTTTATAAAGACACTAATCCCATTATGAGGGCTCAATCCTCAGGATTTAATCACCTCCCAAAGGCCCCACCTCCAAATACCATCACACTGGGGATTAGATTTTAACACATGGATTGGCAGTGGGGGTGTGGAGAGGGCAGGGGCTGATAAACATTTAGGCTACAACAGTGAGAAAGGAAAGAAAGAACAGTATCTGCAGAAGGATACGAGATTGGGGAGAGTTTGTTGGTTGGTTTTAAGATGGGAGGTGTTAAAGCGCAACTTATCAAGATATGATCCAGATATGAAGCCAAAGACAGTGATAAAGTAGAAAGCTCAGAATTGTAAGAGCAATGTCCCTGAGTTTGCTCTTACGATCCAAGTCATACATGGAGACAATTGCTGATTGCATCTAGAGTTCAGAAAGAGTGTGTGAGCCATATTGGTTCATTGACTGATGTGATGTTTGGCATGACAAGGAAGATCTCTGATTGCTTTTTTTATTCTTTTCATTGAAATAATTATAATGGCATCATCTGAGAGTACATGAAGTGTATAAATAAGTTATTGAATAAATGAATACTAAATTAGGGGGAGGTGTCAAAAATAATGCAATAAATTCAGAAAATACAAATTAAAGAGCTATAAGATGAGCCATAGGGCCAATCTTCTTCACCAAAAAAGAAAAAAGAAACAAAGAAAGAAAAAGAAAAAAGAGATGAGCTATGTATAAACTGCTGATAAATGCAAAGCAAGAATATTATCAATTGAATTAAAATGTAATGCTTATAAACATAATAGACTTTATGTGGAATTCAAACCAAATCAAAGTTCAAATGACTAGTTCATTAGTCTCTGATAGACAACAATAATCGCAATGTTCACTATGCTGACTCATTGACATATTGCAAGATTCTCAAGAGCTTTCTGAGTCAATAAGGATAGTTCTGTACAATTTAACGTTGTGTATTTTATTATATTTTTAATTTGGCAAATCCAGGACTATCAATTCTTTCTTATTCAAGGCTGTCTGGAAGAGTTAGTATTCAGAAATAAGGCATGATCATTCTAGTTAATTTTCAGTTGTCTCCCAGGAGAAGGTGAATTTCAAATAAGGCAAAGTTCAATCTTAAACTTCCAAATCACTCAACTTATATTATAATTAGGATTTATGTTGTAATTATTTATTATAATTATTAAATGATAAATATGTAATTATAACTATGAATCACATTGTAAATATAGTATTCTCTGAAAAAAGAAATTTTGTCAATTAAAAAATAGCAACATAGATAAAAGCAACAAAAAATACCAGGAACCCTCATAAAAAGACAATTTTGCCACAATTTTATTAACATATTGGTGTGATAGTAACATTGGAATGCATTGTCTGTGACAAGAGATTTTCACATATTGAGGTATATGGGGTAACTATTCGAGTTCAAAATTGATTCAGCTTGAACTAATAAGCCTGACTTATGGCCTATCAAACATACCTTGTACATCTGCTTATCCATTAAAGTAAGGAATCTCTCTTGAGATAAAGAATGCATACTTCCCCTCCTACACCCTACTGGTAACACCCTATTGGTAACGCCCGGATTAGTCCCTTTCCTGGCCTCATGGTCATGTTGACCTGCTAATTTGCAACTGAATACCTCTTTGAAAATGTATCCTGGGTGTGTTTAACGTATCTTCTTCATTCTAGAAAGATATAAAACTGTACTGAAACTCATGCTTCTCTGGAACACCTTCTAGGGCGTTCCCGGGTTATAATCCTCACTTTGCCTCATAATAAACTCACCTGAATTTTTATTCATAGGTTGTTTATGGATTATTTGCATCGACATCTGTGTAAGGCCACTGTGTGCCTTTCTATTTCAGTTTTTTTTCCTTTAAATCTTAGCAATTTGGAGCCTCAAACTTTATCCTGTGACGCCTCAACCTAATAAATCTGTGGCTTTTTTTTTGAAGTTTTAGCTACTCCATGAACTTCAGACATAGGAATGGCCTCAGGGGAAAATCTGTATAAACATGGATCTAATCCAATGCAGTTCCTTTCTTTCAAGAGTCAAATTGTCTCCAATTTCTGTCTGATTTTGATCACTCTACAGTGACTTTTATACTTTGTCCAGAGGTTATACTTGCTATCTGTGCAAAAGCAAGTCAGTAAAAGCTACTCCACAAATACCAGTCTTTCTCTTTTATGATAATGATTAGTAGTATCTCTATTGTCATTTGTATTTACTAGCACATGCTAAAGTTTGAAGATTGTGTCTATAAACTAGTATACATGATATGGAAAAGATACATATATATGTTTTTTTGGTTAGGAAGATTGTCCCTGAGCTAGCATCTGTACCAATCTGCCTCTATTTTGTATGTGGGTCACTGCCACAGCATGGTTTGATGAGTGATACATAGGTCTGCACCTGGGATCCAAACCTCCAAACCCTAGGCTGCCGAAGCAGAGTGTGCAAACTTATCCACTACACCACCGGGCTGGCCCCTGGAAAAGATATTTTTTAAAACAATAAGGTGCTACCTGATATGCATGGAGATATCTTAGATTATATTAAATATGGTAGGTAATTTAAGATAAATACATTTTTATTTAAGTAAAATTTAGTTTAGTAATACAAATAAAAGTCCATCAGGCAAGTACACCATTAGGAGAAACTAGTGATTTATTATTGGGTTGATTTTTCTTTCAAGTATTCATTTGTAAAATCTAAAAGGAAAATCCAACCATAATTGTTTAAATAAGAGCATCAATTACAACAGGAAGTAAACTTTGAGAACTCACAAAACGTGATATAGATGTTGTCTCCAATTACGTAAGCTATGCAAAATAAAGTTAGATGAAGGAAATAAAATCTTTCACCAAAAGTACATGGTAGTAAACAAAAATAGTCTTGAAAACTTCAAAAATCTTCAAGAAAGGAGGTTTGAAAATTAGAATTGTGAGGAAATTTGAAGTGAGATCTATTTATTAGCATAAAGTATTGTTTATAGTCATTCATGGTAGTAATTCAAGTCATTTTTGAATTTTATTCTTTTAAATTTATTTTTCACTCTACATAATTTAGTCACAGAGTTTTAAACTAAGGTTACTTTGGTCTTCTGAATAATCCAATTTTCTCATTTCAGCACTTCCTGATCTTTATTTCTGGGCTCCAAGAACTCCTTCCAGGTCCTCCACTACTGGGTATAGTCCACTCTCAGATTGCATTTGCTGGTCATCCAGAGTAGATCTTTTTTCACTCTAAGCTGAACAAACTGATATAAGTTCCCAACCTCACTGGCAGGATCAACTATATAATATTATTTTTCTTATTTTATAAAGTGAAGTTCAAGGCATAGAACCTTCACAGTTGGTGGTTAAATGGGAGTATTGAATGAGTTGGTCTAATCTTGCACATTATGTCTATAGCACTGCGCTGTTATACCAATAGTCCCTCCAGCTGAGCTTGGAAATGTGAGATCCTCACAGCAAGCAGTGTTTACCCTTCACCGCTGTGAAGTTCACTCTTTGCCTAAAACTTCTACAGCACCCCAAGTTGCAGGTGTAAAATATAACTCTTCCATCGTATTTCCTCCTATGTTGTGTCTACTTTGCCATTTTGACAGCCAAAAGCCCCCAAAAGAATTAAAGGGCAGAATTTCAAAAGGTTTCAGAGGAACTATGTCCCCCTTCCCAATCTCGACGCAGCTTTTATTGTGCATCTGGGGCTTTGGAGATTCGATTCTGTAAAGCTCTGGCACACATTTTCTTCTGAGTTGTACTCTGCCACATGCTGTCAATTGACTCTTCTATACTAAGCAGGAAGAAAACAGTTCCTGGTTCCTTCTGGTATGGTATTAACCTTTTATGACTTAAATACTCACAAGCCTGGGTATAGCAGACAAAGTTCACTGCTGTTATATTCCAGATCACACGTGTACTTAATTTTTATGTCAAACAGCTGGAATTGGAGCAGAACAAACAAGATACTGGGGATGTTTTCAGGGTCAGTGTTGCACTGGCAGTGATTTCTTGAAGGAAAAGTAAGGAGTTTGAATATGGGGTGCATTTTTTTTCCATGTTGAAATTTATTGAAGAAAACTAACATGGAACTAAGTCCAGATTGTTATTCAACAAGCATGTAATTCGACTCTACTACGTGCCAGGAAATCTGGTACATACTGAATAAAAGATAGAAGACAGCATATCTTGAATATCCTTACAGGTATTAATTTCTAATACAGTTTAGAAGTTTGAGTCATAGGGTGAGAAAAAAATCCTTTACTATTATTCTGACTAGATACATCCAGTCCCTTTATTCCTAGAGGACCTCCTACCCTGAGCATCAGAGCTGAAGCTTCCAACGTACAGAACACCTGCCAGGCGCTTTTAGTCTTTCAATTTGTCAAAGGATGTGATTGTTGATGTGTAAGAGAGTTTGTTCTTGGATTTTATATATTGAAATATCGTATGGTTTTCTAGGAAGATTAGCCCTGAGCTAACATCCACCACCAATCCTCCTCTTTTTGCTGAGGAAGATTGGCTCTGAGCTAACATCTGTGCCCATCTTCCTCTACTTTATATGTGGAACACCTGCCACGCTGTGGCTTGATAAGCAGTGCATACGTCCACACCCAGGATCTGAACAAGTGAACCCTGGGCCTGCCGAAGTGGAGCACTCCATCTTAAACTCTATGCCACCAGGCTGACCCCAAGGAATATCATGTTTTTAAACTCATTTTATCCATTTTTCCTATGTTAGTTTTTTTAATGTCTTTTAAAGCTTTCTCTTTTTTTCACATTTACGGCATAAGGATTCATAATATGACGAAATAGTAAATAGAAATATCCCTAAAATTAGGGAATGTAAGTTATTTCATTTCCCCTTGAAATTGGTTCTGCAGTAAGTCATGAGGAAATAGTAAATTCCTCAATGAAATCCTTAAATTTTAAATCAGAACACAAAGAAACTGAGAGTGTTTTAAAAAAAAATCGCTGAGTTGGAAAATTCTAAAAACAAAACAAAACAAAACAAAAAATCAAAAAGATTAAAGGTTACTGTCCCCAAACTAGGTGGACAAAAAATAAGTTTAACCCTAAGAAAACATCAGAACTATTTTCTTTATTGTGTGTCAAAAACAATTCCCTTTCTTTCTGAGCAAATACATTAGCTATGCAATGCATTACTTTAACAATTTGAAAGCAGTTCACAATAGATAAGGAGATGGAAATGGGTGGATAATCTCATCTGGAGAAGAAATCCACAGTGTAACTCTTCTAATTTCACATAATACTCAGGGAAAGACACAACAGAAGAATCATAATCATATCACTGCTCCTTTCCTTTGGCCTGTACTTTACATAAACCTCAACAAATTGATTTTTCTACCATCAGCTCAGGGCTTCCAACAGATAATTTTATGTTGTAGGTTTTATTAATGTTCTTCTTAAAATAAGAATTAAATAAGAGTTGACTAGAATTGGGATTATGCACAGCAGGGCTTTTATGAAATAAATGGTGATTTTTATCTCTGTATCTTCATCAATTAAAACAAAAAGCAGAATCAAGAAGAGACAGAAAGGCTTTAACTAGAGTGATGGTACTCAAAACTTTTCCCTTTAGGACTCTTTTATAGTCTTAAAAAATTGTTGAGTACCCTAGAAAGTTTTTATTCTCATAAATTATATCTACTGATATTTATTGTGTTGGAAATTAAAACCAAATTTTAACATAAGAATAACAGTAAGTTCATTATGATAGCATAAAAAGATATTTTAAATAAAATAACTACAATTTTCAAAATAAAAAATAATTAGTGATAAAATTACGTTAAAGAATATTTTATGGCCTGGTTGCATAGTGGTTAAGTTCACGCACTCCACTTGGCAGTCTGGGGTTCGGGGGATTGGAACCTGGGCACAGACCTACACGCTGCTCATGAAGCCATGATGTGGCAGCATCCTACACACAAAATAGAGGAAGATTGGCACAGATGTTAGCTCAGGGACAATCTTCCTCACCAAAAAAAAACATTTTTAATGTCTGGTGTATTTAAAGAAAAATGGATTTTTCTGTCTGTGGATTCAACCTGATACAATGAGTTATTTCAATTGCAGAACACGAAGAAAGTGTGACTTTACACCGATATGTAGTTGGAAAGAAGAAAAGTATTTCAATAGCCTCTTCAGACATTTTAAAATATTCTTCTTTGATTTTGCATCAAAACTCAACATGTAGTAATTTCTTAAAGGTCAATTTCTATAGAAAATATTAAACAATAACAATGAAGTTTTGTACATTGTTACCTTAAAGTCCACTGTCTGTCTCACATTTTGATTGCATCATTTCCCCATGCATTATTTTGTAACATCATACCTTGGTCATTTGGTAAATATTCGTTCACCGAATTATGGACATCTTCCAAATGTTGGCACATTTCATTACATAAGTGAAAGATCAAGATAACACCTTCATTAACATCACCTCTGTATTTATCAGAAAATTCTCTACCTATTGGGAATTTTTAAGCTCATGGAAGGGGTAGACATTTTTCCAGATTCAGTTTTTTCCTTGCAGTGTTGGCAACATACCTCTCAACCACTTTCTTTGACATGGCAGGCTCACTTTGTTCATTTTCAAGAAAATGTCTGCCCAACACCCAAGTCTGAATAGCCATGGATTGTGTGTCAGTCATCTTTTCAACAACGATGTTACAAGAAAAAACATGCTTGCCTTTGGCTCAAACAGTCGCACAAGTACACAAATTGTTGTACAAGTCTTCTGTGAGACAACTATTATCCTTTACTATATGACAGAAAATTTTACGTGTAATTCTCATATCATTGTACAGAAAATTAAAAAGGTGCACAGGTTTCCCCTGCTCTCCAAAGGTAAAGCGTTCCTATGAAATCTTTCAAATGCCAAAATGATGTAAAAGGAAGAAGCAATTACTTTAGGACACATCTTCCTAATGGATTCTTCAAAATAAATCAAGATAAAGCCTAGATGCCCACAGACACAGTTCAAAGCTGTGGCAGCTTTATGCTGAGTGTAGTTCCCGGGGAAGGAGCTCGGGGCGCCTCTCTCACTGCTCTGGATGTGCGCAGCCGGTACAAAGGCTCACTGCAAAACAAACGCTGAACGGTAATTTTGCTTTCCATCTTTTTTCGTAGAAGGGAAAATCCTCTTCAGATTTCTTTTGGTTAGGGGAAACACATACTACTGCAGTAATTCCTAAAAAGCAGAGCAACCTAAAGTGAACTTTTGAAAAGCGGGAGATAACTGTATACTCCAGTGTTGAAGATTAGCTACAATAGATATTTTCTGTGTCATCAAGGGCATTCTTAGTTGAAATTTGCATTGTTTTTTATCACTAGGGCCTAGTATTAAGAATGGGTGACTACTCTTAGAGTTTTGAGCTACTGCTTTGATTTATGGTAAGATCCCACCAATTTTACCCACCTTTTCTTTTCCACTATCTTTGTAATGTCAACACACTGAGGTGACAAATGATATCTTAGTTTTATTATGAAATAGTTTTGATCTTACCTACCCCCTGAAAAAGTCTCAGGAATTCCTAGGAGTTCCAAACCACACTTTGGCAACAGTTGGATTAGAGCAGTAAAACAGAAACGTGATCAGATGAATCATCTTTGCATTCTGAAAACCAGTGTTGAAGGCTTCAGAATAATTGGGGTATATAAGGTTAAAAGACATGTGGTTTGGATTTGCTATCCTTTTATCCAATAAGGAAACCTGTTCTACAGATTCCTGGATTTGGAAATGTCAACAGGAAATGAACCTGCTTTCTGAACAGCCTGAATTTCTTCTGAAATATTTTCTTCATGAATCTTCCTCAGTGAGAATTACCCTAACAGTAACTACAGACTCGGTTAACCTTTATCCTGAAAGGGAAATGGTTCTCTTCCCCTTGAGAACTCTCTGGAGTTACTCTTTCTGATTGCTCAATACTTTGGAAATCTAAATGCAAAGACCTTAACCAGCATTTTTTTAAAGTACTCATTGCATATATTTTTGAATACGTGAGTGAATGAAGAAAAGAGGTCCTTGTCTTTTTCTTTTCTACCAGTGATGTCATCCATTGCCAGAGTTTCATCCTTGATCTGTCTTCCCGTCTGAAGTCTTGCATTTTCAACCCCTGCTGGAGCTAGGAACCTCAAATTCAACACATGTAAAATGGAACTTATCATCTTCCATCAAAAATAAATATGAAATGGAGATACTATTTTTGGAAATATGTCAGTTGCTTTTCTCTATTGCAATCCCTTGTGTGTGATTTTCTCTCTCTCTCTTTTATTTCTTTACAAGAGGTGAACTTAGCCAGCATTTATGGGAAAGATATTAAGGTGCTAAATGGGCAATGACCAAAATTAAACTCTTTATGTGCCTTAATATTATTTTACTATAATAAAAGTTATCATACATGCCAGTATACTCAGGAACTCTGGTTTTTGTAACTATTAAGAGCATCCCCTTTCATTCTCAAGGTACCCCAGAGTGCATGATTAAAGGGTCACCTTACCTATAGGAGACCCCTGAAATTATTTCACGCATGCCCAAGATTTTAGAATCTTCTGTTTATCATCATGTGGGAAGTTTATTTGAGTAGAGTTTATCATAACTTTGAACTTTATTCTATGCATTCATCCTACCTTGTGAATGGTGAGTAAGTGATAGTACCACTTACAAAATTTCTTTCTCAGATAATATAATTCAGAAAATTATTTCCCCCGGAGACCTCTTTTAGAAATGATGTCCTAAGTCAGGGCAGGAAACATTAAGAAAAATGTAGCCATGTGGATGACACCATATTCTCATGCTGCACTTTGGTTCAGTTTTGAAAGACTCATTTAGATCTCCAATCAAGAGTCAGTGGTGTTTCATTTTTAATGTTCATATTTAAATTAATAAATAAGAATGACTTAATTACATTAATTTTTTAAAATTTTTCTGTTATTCCTACTTTCAGCATAATTTTGAATAGTACTCATAACTGGAATATTAAAGGAAAGAAGAGTGGCAAACATATGGTCCTTAGAAATGACAGATTTTTTTTTTCTAAAAATCAGATGCCAATCGGGAATGACTTAGGCAGTTCTCTTCTGTAGAACCTTAAATTCAACCCATGTGTCTTCTAATTTTGGGGAAAAAAATGACTTGTGATTGACAAAAGACTTCCCCTGCACTATTTTATTTGATCCTCACAGAAATCTTGGAGACAGAGAAAAATAATATCCCTAGTTTTGGAGGAAAAATTAAGATACAAAGAGTCTAGGACACTTTGCTGGGGTCACAGGTGACAGGACTGGAATTTGAATTCATATTTTATTCATTCACTTTTCATCCAGTTATTCAATGGAGATATTAATGAAGAGGACTACTGTGTTCCTGCCCCCTTTGTAATGACTTCTACTTTAGACTGAGATGAATATTTGGTTTAGCAGTATGGATTGTTATATATGGAACTTTTAGAATAGAAAATATTGATTTTCGTTGAAAATATCTCCAATTAGAAATCAAGAGGGAAAGAGCAAGAAAAATGAAAAGAGAGGTGAAAGGGGGCGTGGGGGGAGAGGGGAGAGAGTGCGTAGCGCAAAGAAGACAGGGGAAGAGAGGAACACTCCTACAGCAAGAACCAATAGTCATTACCACTTCATTACTACCCACTAGAAAGGATATAAATCACGAACAATCCTCTTCCACATGAACAGCATCACAGACTCTTTCAACTCAGAACCCTGCGCAGAATATCTCGTTATCAGCTCCTTTACCGTGGAGCTACTAAAACTACTAGGCCAAGAATCATAAAAAAAGATACTATGTTCTTTATTCTCTAATCGCTCTCTACTTTCTGTCTCTGTCTCTGCCTGTCTGTCTGTGTGTCTCTCTTAGTTTGTGTGGACGTTTGTCTAACAGGGGTTTGGAAAAAAAGAAGAAAAAACCTTGTGAGAAGTCTGTCCCATATTTCTTACCCGCTCTTCTTCTTCATCCTTATTTGTGGATATTTTGTTTTGATCTATCTTTTAGTTCATTTATCCTTTTTTTGGCTATCTAATCTAATGTTAAAATAATCCATTGAGTTATTGATTTAGCTCAAAGTTATTTTATTTTTCAGTTTTTTATGGTTTATAATTTCTAATTCCCTGTTGAAATTCTTAATCAAGTCTTTTAACTCTATGAATCTATTCAGATAGTTATTTTTAAAATTCCTTCTAATAAATTCATTATCTGAGTCATCTGTGGGGCTGTTTTTATTGTTTGTGGTTTTATCATTTTCTTACCTGATTATCTTTAATTAAAAGCCAGTCATTATACGTAAAAGTTGGAGATATATTTGAGGCTGAGGATAGTAGTGTATTCCCCTACTGCAGATTTATGTTTACTTCTGAGAAGCAACCGGGGGAAACAGAATTAATAGTTTCTAATTTCAATAATTGAGATCATTTGAAGCTTATCTCCCGTCTCTAGTCTCTAGAAGGGACAACATCCATTTTTCCCTACTCTTTTGGATCCAAACCCAATAATGATGTGTGTATCGTGGGTTATTAGAAGCCCCCACATATTGGCTAGCCTTGGGCTCAAGTTTACTGCCAGCCTTCTTATACTATCCACATAGCTGCTCAACCTCTGGAAGCTATCCTTTCTACCATCCACACAGGCCCCTAGGGGATAAGTAGTGAAACATACTAGTTTCTCCTCTCTGAATTCCTTTATTCTTCTGAATCTTGACGGTATAATTTTTCACTTTTTGAAAAAATCTTCCTAAAGTTTTCAAGAAGACACATTTTTTTGTTATTGTTCATATTTTCTAGTTATCTCAGTAGAAGGTTGGTACAAATTACCTAGTCTAGCTTACTAAAGTCTTTCTTATTGTCTTAAATCTCCTTGTATCAATGATTCACTAAAAGCTCAAATATAAAGTTTTATGTGTAACTCATACTAAATAACAGTATTGCACTGGTATTAATATTCCTTTGAAGTACCTACTTTTGGAAAGTAATGTATTGCAGTTTTTGGTTATAGATGTGGTGACAGACTGGGTGTATTTGTGGGGTTTTTGGGTAGAGGTGATAAAAATGTGTTCTGTGACAGTAGACAATTAATAGGCACCATTGGTTGATTATATTGTTTCTTATTTCAAGAATAGCCTTCAGTCTTTGTATCTTATGAGCTTCAAAGTTTTATCTCACCTAACACTTATGTGAAAGAGTCCTCAAATGTATCATATAGAAATCGTTACTTCATTTATTTCATACTACTTTGTTTTTAACTGTATTTTATTTTTAAGCATTTTTCCCACTTTATTATAATTAGGTAAAAAAATTGTCTTAAGACAAGGAAATATGTTTTATCCGTCTTTTTGTCCACACTGCTTAACAGAGCCCTTTTCTCAATTTGTTAAATGAATAAATGAGTGATTTCTACAAGAAGACTGAGAAGGTGTGCTGATTGCTCTAATCTCATAATCAGACATCTAAAATCAAAATAATCCATGCATTTCTGCTCTGAATGCCTGTGTTTTCTTTTCAATCAAAAATTATTTTCTTCTTTTTCTGGTTACATATATAAATAATAGACATTCTTGTTTAACAGTGTTTTGAGAGAGGCTTTGTTTCCAATCACGTATCATGGAAATATTGGAAGCATTTTTTCTGTCCTCTGTTAGACTAATCAGAGATTTGTAACTCCTGCTCTTGTTTTGATGAGAAATCTTAGTAATGAAAAAATCTTACATAGGAAAAATGGCAAATCTAACCATAACATACACGTACTGTATCTAGTATATATTTTTGTGTACTTGTTAAAAGCATGGTTTTGAAATCAGACAGATGTGGGTTCATATTTTAGCTTTGTGAATTCTTTTGAGGAAGTTGTCCAACTATGCATATCTACCTTTTCTTATCTGCAAAAAGGGATTAATAATCGTGCCTACAGCATGCGGCTGTTGTCAGGGTTAAAGTCAATATACAGGCAACATTCTTAGTAGCGCTCCAGGAATAGTGTAAACACTTAATACATGTTAGTATTTAAAAATTTAGCTGATTTAATTTCCAGGTCTATTTCTTCCTCATTCAGCTCCCAGCCTGGGTTTGAAAACCTACTGAAATGTGTGAGAGGCCAAGTTAGTTTCAGGCATCGCTACGGCTCTGCCTTTGCTATGCTCTCAATTTACATGGATAATAGCCAAGATCATAAGAGTTATCATGAAATTCATCAGCCAGCTCTCAGTATTTTACTGTGGTTAGAAAGTATTTATGTGTCAAATTATATTAACTCCTGGTTCACCCAAGATTATCAAAAGTTCTTCAAAGCCAGCTGTTTAAAAAGCACTGTGAGGTCAGAATGAGCGGAAATGGTCCTGTATAGTGCCAAATTTCAATCCGAGTGTTATAAATGAAATACTACTTCAGTCCTCCTTTTGCGTATTCTTTAGCAAAGTTTTTTAGAGATTATTAATCTTCAAGTTTTGTGATTAAGCATCAGCATGGCATATACTAAGACACCACTCTTGCATTCAAAAAACCACATTTCCATTTACGTATATTATAAACATATTGATAAACTTTTAGAAAAAGCTGCATCCATATGCTATTGCTATGGTAAATATGAAAATATCTCTTTCTGAATTAAAAATATGATTTTTCTAGTCTAAATCAGTGGTTGTTTGAAAAATCACTTGATATGTATTTTTTTAACTAGTGCCAGAGAGCGAGTTTGATATCAGTTATGGAAAGAAGAAGAGAATTGCATTTGGAAGGTAGTATGCAATCTTAAATGAAGAATAATAATAGAACCCACTTACTTGGTCAATTTACTAAGTTAACTGCTGATACATTTTGCAGCTGACTCATCCTGGCAAGACCAGCCAAGAAGCACAACTATTCAAATTCATACAATTTATAGAATAAGTCAAGGTAGACAACTGACAACATTGGTTCTATAAATATTCCTGGCTAAAATCTTATCCTCTACGCTTTGCGGTGCAGAGCTCCAGAAATTCAATTACGCATGTGGGCACTTGAACAGACCGAAATATTTTTCCATCTTTAGGAAAAGAAATTGATCTTTCCAGCAGGTATTCTTTTGTAGATCAGGTGGTTCCTCTTTGGGGAAAGAATATGTTAGGCTTATCAAGTTTCATAACAAATGCTTGTCTTGACTTGGTATGCAAATTATATTGCTCTATTTTCAATTGGGTGCACGTAATATGTACATACTAGAAGCTTATCAGATAGTTTAGTCTGAAATGTTATTCATCTTCTCTCAAAACCTAACATTATTAAAGATGTTCATGAAAACATATGAGAAACGTGAATATGGTTGTGAGATGAAGTTTGTAAAAAAAAGGATAAAAATTTTATCATCACAAATGTGTAATTCAAACAAATGAAACTGTATACAAAAAGAGGAAAGCCGTAAAGACATATTTGATATGTCTAAATATAGACATATTTAAATACTTAAAATTAAATATTTTTATGGCAATAGACAACATAAATGAGTTGCAAATAAAGAAACAGAATGCAAAATTATGACTAATAAAGTCAATATGGATAATATAACAAGAATTCCTTCTAACTGATGAGAAATAAATTGACCTGGGGCCGGCTCCATGGCGGAGTGGTTAAGTTCGTGTGCTCTGCTGCGGCGGCCCAGGGTTCACATCCTGGGCGCAGACATGGCACGCTCGTCAGGCCACGTTGAGATGGCGTCCCACATCCCACAACTAGAAGGACCTGAACTAGGATATACAACTGTGTACGGGGGGGGGGTTGGGGAGATAAAGCAGAAAAAAAAAAGATTGGCAACAGTTGTTAGCCTAGGTGCAATCTTAAAAACAATAAAAAATAAAATAAATAAATAAATAAATAAAAGAAATTGACCTGGGGAAAATAGATAATTGATAAAGATATGCTTCAAAATAAATAAAATCACTTTTCTAGTAATATATAAATGTTTATTCAATCTCATTAAATGTCAGGAAAATGGAAATTAAAATAACAATGTAATACAATTTTAACAAATCAAGTTAGGGGGAGAAAAGACAGTAACATCCCTGCTGATAGCACTGTGTGCAGAGATAAGTGCTCCTATACACTTCTGGGGAGAGTGTAAATTGCTATAAACTAACTGGAAAACCATTTGCCAGGCTTAAGGTTCTAACTTGGTGAGAAGATTTTGTCACTACCCCCATCCCCAAGAGCAAAGGTAAGTGGGTTAAAAATCTTTACACAGATATTTATTTGTGCCGTAGACTCCAGAATTTTTAGCAACTTTCTCCAATTTCAATGATATGCTATAAATTCCTTTTAAAATTTTAAGCATGCACACATTTTTACCCAGAAATGCCACTTGATGGATGCTAATTTCCAAAAAAACTCCATCATTTTTATGTGTATATATATATATATATATATATGCATATGTACGTATGTTCATAAATTCACATTCCCACACACATAAATACAAGGGTATTTATTGCAAATTGTTTATGGAAGCAAAAATGAGAAAATGTGTATGTTATATGATGTCTGTCATTTGAGAAATTATGTCTCTCTCTGTGTCTATATACATGTTTATGTGTGTGTTTATAAATAAGACAACATTTGTAGGAATGTCAAGGAACAATGTAAAAATACTAAATCTCTCTATATCTAATTTACCTATATTTAGATGATTATGTTCACATATATAAACAAATATATGTAAATATGTATATGGTGGAGATTACATAAAGAAATTAATCCATTATGTATGTGTTACTGGATATCTTTCTTTCAATTTAACAGATGGATATACCTCTTTGTGTATTATCTATTGCTTTTAAAAATCATATGTATGCATAACTTTTAGTTTTATATTTATATAACTTATAGAAAAATGTATAGTATAACTTGAAAGAATGCCAATTAACAATTTAAAAACATGAAACCTCTATTCATTAATCTATATATTATGCTCATATGTACATATATGTATATGTATAAATTATACACACAGATATGTATATATATAAAAATTCATGGTGGTTCTAATTATATACATAAACCATTTCTTATGTAATTTTTTGCACCTTTTATTTAATCAATCGCTACACCTCTATTTTCATCAAATAAATTAGTAAAAAGATGATGCACATACATATATTTGTATATACGCATAAGCAAAGTGTATATCTGTGTGGGGATTAGATACACACACAAATACACGCATATATATACAATAAATGAAGATACGAGCAAACTACTGACAGTGGTGATAGTGAATCCTGGGAATGGACTGAAGGTGTTTCAGGAAAAAGGTTACTAATTTTTTTCCATATGTCTATCATTAGTACTTACAACAATAAGAACGTGTTGATGTATCATTTAAAAAATTGATTAAAGGAAACAAGAGAAAAATGGAAATTACATAATTTGAATTTTTAATAGGTATTTCAATAAGTGAGTTTGAGTATAGGTTTATCTCAGGTCCTATATTAAACTCCCCAGAATCAAATGCTTCCATAGTCATTTGATGACTTTTCAGTTATGTCCAGAGACACGTAAGAAATTCTGAACATGAACCAATGTATAAATGGGCTTTGTCCAGGATGCATTTTTTCGACTTGAAATTAGTCAAGTGTAAACTAAATCACAGGCTCAAAGCTGATGCAACTTACGTAGAGAATGATGCCAGGTCAGAAAAGTCCAGCCGGAAATGTTGCTGAACTTCTATATTCCATGTTAACAAAATACACCTAAGTCAGGAAGTCAAGGCAGCAATTGTAATCCGTAGATCAGAAGACAAATCGGTTAATAATAATGATAGTTACCAATGTTTATTTAGTGCTTACTAAGGGCTGAGGACTACATTAAAAACTTTTCAGTAGTTAAACCATTTAATCTTTAGATGGCCTTATGATGTAAATACTATTTATAATCTCATTTTGAATATGAATATTGAAGGAAAGAGTTAAGATGATTGCCCAAGGTCACACAGTAAGTAGGCACAGCTGAAACTCACAGCCAGTGTGACAACTGGCCTTATCTCACCCTCACAACCACCATGTTTTAAAGTTCTATTCAGTATATTTGCATGGAGATTTTATTTTATCCATAATTTTCCATACTGTGAAATATTTAGTTTGAATTTTTCTTTCAAATTATCCAT
Organism: Equus quagga; assembly: GCF_021613505.1. Lineage (NCBI taxonomy): Eukaryota > Metazoa > Chordata > Mammalia > Perissodactyla > Equidae > Equus > Equus quagga. The sequence continues at coordinate 107,437,896 of NC_060269.1, read as the reverse complement.
GTTATTTTTTCCAAAAAGAACTCTGAAAATTATTATTGAAGTATTCACTGATGTTTAAAATTAGCAAAATGTTACAAAAATCTTTTTGGGGGGTTTCTATCATTTTAAATATACTGATAAAGTTATAGTAAGTAGTTTACTCATACACAATGGAAACATTAATGATATTAATAATGCTTCTTGAGATACAATTATTACAAATAATTCTGTATTTCTTGATATTTGTCTTTTCATTGCATCTAAAGTGTCTCTGTGGAGTTTTACTCTCAACTGGTATTTTCTTTTGAATTGCAATTAGTTGATTTTCTTTGCAGCCATTATATATAATGACTTTACTTTGATTACATAATTTAAAGATAATAGGTAGGGGCTGGCTCAGTGGCACAGCAGTTAAGTGCACACATTCTGCTTCGGAGGCCCAGGTTCCCCGGTTGGGATCCCGGGTGCGAACATGGCACAGCTTCGCAAGCCATGGTGTGGCAGGCATCCCACATAGAAAGAAGAGGAAGATAGGCATAGATGTTAGCTCAGCACCAGTCTTCCTCAGCAAAAAATAGGAGAATTGGCCGCAGATGTTAGCTCAGGGCTAATTTTCCTGAAAACAAACAAACAAACAAAAGATAATAGGTAGAAGTAAAGCCTTTTGGTACCTTCTCCATGCTCTTATCCAACTACTTCTTTGGGAAAAAAGGGAATAAATCAAATATCTAAATATATATAACTGAATGAACAGTTTAACTCTTATTAGGTTCACATTAACTATTTACTTCACATTTATTTTACTTGCAGAAGGAATACTATCATTACGTTTGTTGCTTTTGAGTGTTTTAATACATTTCTGCACTATGTATTTTTACTGGTACCTATCTTCCAATAAAATATATGTTCCATATTAACATCAGCATAAACAAATCACAGCACTTTGAACAACTTGTGACCAAATACATCATCTTCCCCAATAGATCTTTGGTATTGGCTTACCACATACAAGCACCCATTTCCCTTTTTTTTTTTGTACAGAAAATATAGAACATCTTTGTAGCTAATTCAATTGAATTTGAACTGATTGACTAAATTCAAGTCATTCTGGTTCATTTTCTTGGTAAACCTATTCGATACAAAGTAGAATTTTTGGTACTCTGTGAATTACGATTTTGGATTAAGTTTTGGCTCCTGATATCGAAATGGGTCTAATATATCATACTTTTGTTTAAGGTGTAGAGAAATATGAAAATGGTTTTTTTATATGTTGCAAGGTCGAATGTCCAGAGGCCAACATTAAATGATCAGAACTAGGTTTCAATCATTCATTCAAAACATAAAATCATAACCTCAGATTGCAAACAGTTTTTAAACAGTCTTGTTGTTTATAAGTTTTGATATTTAGGTAGTAACTTCATGTGTAGGACTGTTAGCCTTTGCACACATCCTCATTCAAACTCAAACAAAAAAGACATCTTCACTGCTGTATTTTTTAAATGCCTTAAATGAAAGTTTATAGACAATCTAACTTAATTTTGACATATTTTTGGTTAGACTTGGGTTTGAATTTTTATTTTTTTCTAAAAGAAACTATGGTAATAAATATTTTGCTCAAGTAACTTAAAGCCAAGTAAATATTACTAAATTCACTTGATATACTAAATCAGTTTTTTTAATGAAGTAGAAAGTAGGTAAAAAATGTTTTTGCTGCACTTAATATGATATAAAGTCCAGTGTGTTGTGTTTTGGAGTATAAATCTATTATAAAATATCCTTACCTTTCAATGATGTTTATTGGCTTTTAAAATTATAGTCAGGGGCCGGTCACGTGGCCGAGTGGTTAAGTTCTCACGCTCGGCTGCTGTGGCCCAGGGTTTCGCCAGTTCGGATCCTGGGCGTGGACATGGCACTGCTCGTCAGGCCATGTTGAGGTGGTGTCCCACATGCCACAACTAGTAGGACCTGCAACTAAGATATACAACTATGTATGGGAGGGATTTGGGGAGATAAAGCAGAAAAAAAAAAGATTGGCAACAGTTGTTAGCTCAGGTGCCAATCTTTAAAAAAATATATATATATAGTCTACTCAATATAATAACATATTTAACTGGGAAATGAAAACAGATGTTAAACACTTTTGGACATTTTCTTCATCCACAATGGTAGTATTTTACCTAGCTCTCATTTTACATAAATACTCATGCTAATTATGTCAAAAAAAGTTTTTTTTAAGTTTGAAATGAGAATTATTGATAAGACCTTTTGATCATTCTGTAGTTATTATTTGAGTCTTCATTGATTAGAGAATAAATCATATTTAACTTTGTAATGTTCATAAAGGAAGCCATTGACTCTAAATTAATTATTCTTCAATTGTAAAAATAACATAACATCATAGACAAAACAAGGTCAGTGAAGAGTCTAAAATGAGGCAATGTAGTTGTAATAATGAGAAGGAATCAATTTGAAAGCATTTTTGAACTCTAGAGCATTTTTTTTTCTGAAAAGTGAAATTAAGGAAGATGAGGAAGATGAGGGATTCAGGGTTCTAACATGACTACTATAGAGACCAGTGATAGTAATGACCAAAGTTCAAAATATAATGGGTACCAAGAGTAAAAATTCCTGGGTTTATAAAATATTGATGGAAATATATATTACTGGATTTGTGGCAATAGTATGGAGCCTTTATAACTCTCTAATAATATTGTTTTCCTGCTGCCGATTCACTGCCATCTGGGTGAATATCCTGAATCTGCTTTCTATTTTGAGGCTTTTTGGTGGGCAGGGGGAGGCTAAGTTTAAGAGCCCCTCATTTTACCTTTAAGAGTACCCCATTTTTCTTTGAGAAAATTTCTTTATTGGATATATTTGATGGCTGCTGCCATTTGATCTAATCTAGATAGAAAAAAATGCTCCCATGCTGAAATCTGAATCTTGAACAGAAGGGAAAAATGTTAAGAGTATTTGGTATTTTTTTGTATGGGTCCTTTTTCTGGTACATGAATTGCATTGGTTCCTAAGGATTTACTTCACAGTTACCTGTCAAATGTGTGCATTACCAACATTCTTCCAAAAATTGTATTCAAGTCGTGATAGCATGTTTCGTTTATTGCAACCAAAAAGAGTAATTGAAACAGCTTGTTTTCAAGCACCAGTGGCTCAAGTTCAGATTCTTACATGGCTATCAGATTTAACTCACCAAAGGAATTCTAACACTGGACTTTGGGGCTCCTGAAAGATGTGACATGAGTGCCCCCTTTAGAGAAGCATAGGAGAATTTAAATGATACCTTAAAACAATAGTATACTTTAAACATTGTTTTAAGCTATGAAATATTTTAAACATTCAGAAAAGTACAGAGAATGATATGATAATAATGTTTTGACTCCCTGTAGAGCAATTACATAATCATCCAAATTCAAACTGTGGGGAGGTAATCCTGCCATGGGTCTCTCACTTTGGCACATCTTTGAGCAGTGGCACTGACTGTCTTTGTGCTGTACTATCTTTGTAAGTATATGTTTACAGCAAAAATTCTTAAAAGACCTAGTCTTCATCTCTGTTTACTGTCTTTGCATTCCTAGCATTTCCATTTGATTCTTTTTTATAGTTTCCATTTCTCTCTTGAAATTACCTATCTAACATTGCATGATATTTATCTTTTCCTTTAGAGCCTTTAACATATTATAATTATTTGAAATTCCCTCTGAAATAGTTTCAGCATCTGTGGCATACATGGATCTGGTTCTGATGGTTGATTTGTCTCTTAGAAATATGTTTTTTTCTTACCCTTTAATAGATCTCATACATTTTTGTTGAAAGCTGGACATCATTTGTAGGACACTAAGTGAAGTGCACAGATGTTATGCCTGGAAATATTTTCCTTCTGTTGTGTCTCTGGTGCAGGGTGTGAGATCATCTAATCTGGAGTTGAGTTAGGTTTGAGGTTTATCGTTTCTGTAGTTATCCTCAGTGCACCACTGGCTTCAAATTCTTCCAGTGATACCTTGTGTTTAGGGTGGGAGATGGTTTACTGGAAGATTTTGTTTTTCTGATGATTGCTCCCCTTTCAACTTTAAGTTTTCTCATTGTACTATTCCTCAGAAAGGATCTGTCTTTCACAAATTTTTACTCAACACTTGCTAAAAGAGGGAGAACTTCTGAGGCATTCTCTGTTGTTCTAATAAAGCCTCTATGTCAGACAGTTTCTGTGTCTTAGGGTCTTGGGGGTGTGGCCTGGTGATTCTGAATCCCTCTGGGCATAGCTCTGAACCTAGTGAGTACTTCTTCCTCTCCTCCAGAGTTTGAGTCTTTTCCTTCTTCCCTTCCACAAGGCAATGGGATTTCACTCATGCACTATAGGAAACGGTGTTTGTTGCTCCTCGTTCCACATATTAAAGTTTTTGTTTTATAGACTAAATAGAAGAGAAGCATCCAGATGAGTTTCTTGTTTTCTGTAAGTACACTTTCGTATTATAAATGTCAAAATGTTTCCTTGCATGCCCTTGTTCACATTTTTACCTAATAATTATTTAACTAGAAGAAAATCAACAATTTGACAATATTTATGATGAAAAGAGTAGATATACTAGTCATTGGCTTGCTCTCTGCTACCAATGAAGTAATTCATGCCTCATCACTTCTGCAAATCCACCTTATAATTTCTAAATTATTTTGGGACTTCCTTTTTAATAAGAATGCTGCATGACAAACTGATGCATGACTGTTTCTTGAAATTATATATTAACTGTGGTTATTATTAGTCATTATGACCTCATTATACAGCTGTAATGCCTAAATAGATCTTGTTATAGATGAGGTGCAATGATGATTATGCTGTTTTTAATATGATACTGGAAGAGTCACCTCTCCTCTTCTGCACTGATTAAATGCTGGGTGGCAGATTTTAGACATAAATATTTATCATGTTTCTATGAACTTAATTCTTTGCCTTAGGGAAAAGAGACATTAAATCTCCCCAAACTGTCCTTTCTTGCGCATATTTTAAATGTAAAAATAAATTTCATCTAATTCTCACGCATCTGATAAGGATCCATATCCAGAGTCACTAGTAAATTGTTGTATTATTTCTAACAAGTCTTGAAGAAAACAAACAAAAGGGAATTCACAATACCACAAGATTTGAAGTTGAGAAATGTTTATCAGCAGCATGGGATATGAACTGTCGTTTTCAGGGAATAGGTGGGATTAGAATCATGTTTAATGCTGAGCAGGTGCTGTAACCAAAAGACAGAATTGTATCTAAATGGCAAGCAGAGTGGTTTTGTTTCCCTTGAGGAGATATAATCATATATAATATTATGTAAAATCATATAAAATTATATAATGATATAATTTGTCTTTACTTCCTATTGTTGCTTCCAATCCATAGGTATTCTTCTTTCAGTGTCTGTTGAATCCTTGATTTTACTCTTCCTTTTACATCATATTTGTTATTTGTTTCTTTTCAAAAAATATTTTTCTATATATTCTGTCCTCTCCTCTGTCATCATCTAATATGTCATCTTTTTCCCCCATAAATCCTAAGACAATAGTGAATATTATTGTATTGTAAGTGGAAATTGGAATTGTTTTATCCAATATTTTATTAATAAATTAGAGAATTCTGACTTGTAGATTCTTTCAATATGACTCCTTTCCTCACTCGTTAATACCAATGGCTTCTTATTTGTGTTGCTGTCATAGCTCCTGAGGCTACTGCTATTGTAATAAGAAAAGTCCTCTTCTTTTCACAGTTTGTCTTTGACTGAGACAGTGCAAAATGGCTCTTAGAATGGCACATTTCAGAATTTTACTAATCTCTGCAATACCACAATGAAAGGTAGAGCCCACTACTTCTTCTGCTTCAATTAGTTCCCCAAGGCTGAGCTACACTGATTGGGAGCTTGGGGCACTTCATCTATGGGAAAAGTCCCAATTGAGGGTGAAATATTATATTATATATCGCTTATTGAAAAAATAAGAATCAATAAAAAATTTGGATGTAGAATTTCTCTTGACTGCCTCAATAGTTAGGATATATCTAGCTCATATATATATATATATTTTTTCTTAGAGACAAGTTTGTTAAGCTGGATAATGCTCTAATCCATCTTCTTGAGTAATCTGCTTTATTCCCCTAGTTCCACTTTCTCTAATGGCATGGGCTAGTTCAGTGCTTCTCAAATTCTTTATACATTAAAACTTCTCTTTAATATCAAAAAATAATTTTGATTTAAATCATGTGTAAGAATAATTGTTCTTAATCCTGTGAATGAGATGCCAAATAATGCAAAAATGTTGTGACTATAATAATATTGTATAACTAGCAAATGATTTATTAATCAATATGGCACCTAAACATATTTTAAAATTATACTACACACGTGTGAAAAACACTTCCATCCTACTGGCAATACTTAGTGTGCTATAATGATCTGTAACACTCCCTTAACTCATGTGGCAAACTTTCAGAGGTCTGATGTACAGAGACTGCTGATGGAGCTAGGAGTTATTTTCAAATAGCTAATAATTCTATTCCATGTTTTCTCCTCTGCACAATGGAGAAACTTGTATCTATCCTAAAAATTTCACAAAATACTGTAAGAATCACATGAAATAATATATACACAATAACAGAAAACTCTGAAAATTCCACCAAAAAATAAGCAACTTTACACTCTTTGAATTCATTTTATAAAATATTTTGCACAGTGTTGCTTGCACTGTTTGACGTTGATGATGAAAAATACATTGTGGAGTACTCAGTCTGAGGGTGGAACATTGTTATTTTAGACATATTCAGAAGCAGTAAGGGTCTGTTCAAGATCTTGTTTTCTTCTGTTGAATAGGAGCCAAATGCAAAGATCCTTCTGGAAGTCAGTGGGAGTTCTGAACACAAGCCAGAGCAAGATGAGAAAAACGCAACAAAATGAGAAACTGGCCTGAAGTCAACTGTTTAAAAAAATGAAAGAAAAATTTTGTGATATGTTCCCCTAATGGTAGATAATGATATATTATGTTTTAGATGGTTTTCAAAGTGCCTTATTCATTCATTAGTCAGTGCACTTTATAACCTTTGAATGAAATTAAAGTATTGAAGGACTTGTCTTTTGAATTCAATTAAGTTTCTTGTGGGTAACACAGGTGCCATTGAGAGACTTTCATGAAAACTCTCTGCCTTTCATGGAACTTTTATGGAAGAGAAGAGGAGCATTAATAAAAGAAGCACATGATCCACATTTCAATTTCTTTTTGCTATTCTAAAATATTTTCCCTGATAGATATTAGGGAAAAAATAATCTTTCTTACCATTAAACATTCCCTTTCCCAACTTTACTTTTGCTTTGGAAAGCTTGAACTACTCATATAGGATTATACAAAAAAAAAAAAAGGCCTAAATTCTACAGCACTGAATCTTAATTTCAACTATATTTTTCATGTTTGACATTATTATAAGGTGAAATTAAGATGGGGAAGCAGACTGATTTCAATTTTCACCTTATTAGTTTCATAGAACTATTTAAAACTATTTCACACTTGTTATATCTACTTTTCAGGAGGGCATCATATACAAAATTAAGTTCTCAATTCACCTTTTCTAGTTGTTCTTCAGCATGAGAGTCATTCTATCATCATCTATGAGCTGCAAGAGTAAACACACTGTGAATCTGCCTTGGCTGTGGATCCCAGGAGCACGTAAGATAGCAGCTACTCATCAGGCATGGCACAGAGAGCTGAAGAAGCATGGCCCAATCTGGGGGAAATATCTAGATTATAAAAGGCTAATCACATGGAAAACTAAATGAGATAGTGGAAGATCTTAAAATACTTTAGAAGTGAAAAGAAAAGGAAACAATCTTTAGAATTATTTTTATTTTTTATTTATTTGTTTATTTTTTTTAGGAAGATTAGCCTGAGCTAACATCTGGTGCCGATCCTCCTCTTTTTGCTGAGGAAGACTGGCCCTGAGCTAACATCCATGCCCATCTTCCTCTACTTTATATGTGGGACGCCTACCACAGCATGGCTTGCCAAGCGGTGCCACGTCCACACCCGGGATCCGAACTGGCAAACCCCAGGCTGCAAACGCGGAACGCGCGCACTTAACCGCTGCGCCACCGGGCCGGCCCCAAGAATTATTTTGAAAAGTATTAAGAGAGAAAATATTTCTCTTCTTTCATAATGGACGGAAGATGCAGATAATATATTTGAGAGATCCAGGGCTACGGTTGTGAAAATTTCAGTGTAATAGCCCAATCTTGATTTTTAAAGCAATTGTCAGTAATGTAGATACAAAGTTTAAATCCTATATTCACTATTAATAAATTAAATAAGTGAAATATAAATGAAATGAAAGATAATTCTCAAGTTTTACATTGATATTTTTCTTATGAAACTAACATATGCTCATGATTGAAAATTTGAAAAAAACTGTGGATAGAATAAAGAAGAAAGTAGCATTTGCTCCCAGTTACCTTACCTAGAGAGAACCATAGTTAGTGTATTTCCTTCTGGTATTTCTAAGCATATTTTTTACACAGTTGAGTGTATACTGTATGTGCATGTTTCTATCCTGTTCTTTGCACTTGATACATTTTGATGGGTTTTAGTAAAATTGTCCAATTATCTTAAGATTCTTTGGTACATTTTTATGGATATTATCTATAACCCCAAAACGCTTATATTTATAGTATACTTCTAATTTGTAAATGTTTATTTGGACTTTGATTTCATTTTATATTAACAACAACCTCTTGAAATAGATAAGGAAAGAATTATCTCCTTATTTTTCAGAGCTAAGACCTAGGGAATCTGACAAGTGTGATGGTTGGATCTGTCTCCAAAATCTTTGTTGTGTGCTTTTTCCCAACATTATAAGATACTTCATTGGTCCTTTAATTATTAAAGCTCTCTGGATAGGATTCAGGTGGAACGTACCTCATATCGAAAAAATATAAACCAGAGGTTCAAATATGGATTCTTACTTTTGAATAGAAACAATATAATGAGAAAGGAAAGGATTTCAGCTTAACATATAATCATTCGTTTCCAAAGTCTACAAATACTGAGCGTATTTTGGTCTGTTTTAAAAACACTGATCAAATACTAATAAAATGTTTTGAACAACAGCAGCCAAAAAAGTTATTGACAGTTTTTTCGTGTTGACATCTTTCCAAGCAATTTACTCTCCTTGGCAGAACACAGGAGGGAGTTCTACTCTTTGATGACTAGCTAATGTTTTAAACATACATCTCAACCTTTTTCTTAACCCAAATGAAAATGGAAATAACTGCAATTTTGAAAAAGGGACAGAGTGTGGAAGAGCTAATTAAACTTTGGACAGAAAGCTCATAAAACTGTTGTTTCAAAGAAAATAAGCAGGTTATCCACATTTAGCACGCATTTTCATATTAAAAGAAAACTCTTGTAAGGGAACATACCATCTGTCATGGTGCCACAGATGCAGCTGATATGAACTTCAAGTGCTGAAAATAGCTGGGACTTATGTAGTAGGTTTTGTATTACTTTTAAATAATCAGTTGATAACATAATTGCAATGTGCTAAAATTATCTATAATCCTTATTTTTAAAAAATCTTAGTGATAGTATTGTTAAGACAATTAAGAAATTAAATTTATTACCACTTTGTTCCTATCAATGATAGTATGCCCTGCTTGTTCTAGATCATAGAAACACAGGAGTTTTAGCATAGAGTTGCACTAAGAAACAGTAATAATTATTAGAGAACAAAGGAAAACTAGTGTGAAGATAGTAGGGAAAACATACAATATTCAATGTTTAGTAAGTTACAAAGCATATGTCTCTTTCAGAGAGGTATTCTAATACCTAATATATGTTTGACTCAATACATGTTTGTTGGTTGTATGAATGAATGCATGTGTTGATGCATTAATTCTGCATTCCAAGAATTTCTGAGATTCTGAATTGGTAGTGTTTGCTCACTCTTTTCATCTTCATCAGGCATTTCTTTTGTTTGATATTCAAGGAAGAGGCACTAATGTTACAGCATAACCTAAACGAATCAGAAGACATTCTTTTGGTAAGGAAATGGAAGAGGAAGTCAGAGTAAGAAAGGGGATGAAGTAATAAATGTGGTCACAGGAAACAAATGACTACTGTGAAAGCATGTAGAGACAAATCGCTAAACCAATCCACTGCCCATGTTTACATAGTTCTATTTTTCAAAATTAGTGTGTTTCACCAAAATTGATCTATGTGCTAAGTCACTGGCACAATTCAGAGTGTGATTTTTCCTTAAAAAGTCTAAAACCTATGCTATCACTTTTATAGTAGGGATCTGTGTCCAAATAAAATTTCTGAGGTATTGAATGCCAAAGATTTCCTTCAGGATTCTGCTAAAAATATAGGTGCAGTGAGTAGTGTTGAGAGAAAAAACCATATTGCTCATTCCTTGCATCTAAGCTGACTCTGTGGTTCTTGGTGGTGACACTATTGCTGTTCCAAACCAGCAAACAAAAAACACTGGGCGTAAAAGGTCAAGTGAGAATTCAACCCTCCTGCCATAATGCACTTTAATACACTATTCCTTGAAGAAATCTTTGGTATACGAATGCCATATATTATCTTTTTTTTTTTTTCAACCTTTCCAACATCCCTAGCTTTTCCGGTAATAGTATTTCTAAGAATGATTCTATATGGAGCAGTTAATGGAACTATATCAAGTCAAAGGAGCTTATTCGGGGACTGGAAAGAGCAGACTACAATATGTGATTCTATATATTTAGTGAAAACATGATCTGCTGTTGAAGCATGCACCTAGTAGATAGTTCTATTTCTCTGTCTCATATGGATGTGGGTGTCCTTCATATTTTTCAAAGATTCTGTATTTGTTGTTTAACTTGTATCATGATTAATTTTGTAACATTTTAAGTAATTCTTATCCATGATTTTGAGATAACCTAAGAGTAATCAATTGCCACATTTTGCACTGTAAAGCTCTAAAAGTTAATTTAAATATCGAGTATTTGAAAACAGAATGTAAGATCTGGAGTTAAGGAGAAGAATGGAGAACTGGGTAGAAGAAAGTGAGGTCATGTTGCTCTAACCATGGAGTCCTGATCTACTTCAGATTGGAAGTATCATGGCTTTTATTTTGTATTATGGATGTTTTGGCGATTTGGAACTCATCAAAGGGAGATTTAGGGTTTTCAAGGAAAACAGTGTGCCTGTGTTCCAACTGTAGCTCCACCACCAACTAGATAGAACCATAGGCAAATTACTTTACTCTGCCTTGGTTGTACATGTATAAAATGAAAGAAATTATATTATTCATCTTTTTGGGTTTTTTGTGACTATTAAATGAGACAATTTATAAAAGGAATTAATACAATGTCTTGTTCAGAGTAAAAGATTAACAATGCATAATAATAGCATTATTGTTGAAAGGGGGAAAGGATGATTCCCGAAAGAGAATTTCCCAAAATATGTTCCTTCTTGGACGATATTTGATAGCGACCAGCAGGGATGTCCTATCTGAAGACGAGAGCGCTTATGGTTACATCTCTGCAAGGCCAATGATGTACCATGGAAAGTAAAAGCAGTAACCGATGTCAAAAATACACCATCAAAATACATCATCAATTATTTTCTCTTTCCACTCAAGAAATTTGAATCAAAGCCCACATCTCTGTACTTAATGTGACTATATCTGGATGTCAGCCCCATAATTGGTTACAGTTTTCTCAAGTAGCCTAATGTAATTCTAAAAGAGGCATTATTTTGACTCATACTCAAATTTGGCAAAGTATTACAGCGAGAGAAATAAATGGTATTTTATCCTTTGCATCATTGTTCTTTGCTGAGAGAGAAGGTAAAAACTACAACCACTGTTTCACTGTAATTCAATAGATTGAGTAAACAAAAGTCCACATCTTTTCTATGTCTCTGGAATTGTTCTAGGCACTGGGATGATATCTATCCTCAAGAAAACTGGAATCAAGTGAGAGAGGCTGAAAACTAGACAGCTTATTAACAAACATTGTGAAACGGCAATTCAGTTTATCTTTAGGCAATCTAAGATGCATGTTTATTATTTTTAAAAAAGACTTAGTATTTTATTGGAACACATTTGAGGTGCTTTAGTCGACTTGGTGCTCATTTCTCTAATTATCAAAATGAATGACTGGTCAAAAGTAAATTTGACAAACAATAAGTGTCTTCTACGTGTGAAATACTATGTTAAGCAAGATCCTTTTCTTTCATAAGCTCAGTCTTTTGAGGAAATAGATAAAAATGTAATATTTGCTTTTGTTATGAAGCAAAACATTTTCAATGTTGTAATAAAAATTATTGTGCTATAAGAGTAGGTGGAAGATGATTTCTTTTTTTTAGTCGTAGATTAGATTATGCTTCTTAGGATAGGTGAAATTTAAACTGTGCCTTTAAGGAAGAATGGGAGTTCAACTCCTCCATAGGAAATCAGGTAGGAGAAAGGAGACTATCGTAAACAGAGAACAGCAGGAATAAATGGCTAGAGGTGTGAGAATAGAGTGAGTTAAAAATTGTAGAACATGAAATCACTGCACCCACTAGGATGGCTAAAATAAAAGCGGACAGACAACAACAAGTGCTAGTGAGTCCGTAGAGGTATTGGAACTCTCATGCATTGCTGCTGGAATTGTAAAATGGTGTGGCCACTTTGGAAAACAGTTTGGGAATTCCTCAAAATGTTAAACATGGAGTTCCCATACCCTGCAATTCTAGTCTTAGGTATATACACCGAAGAATATGAAAACAAATGTCCACACAAAAACATATACATGAGTGTTTATGGCAACAGTATTCACAATAGCTAAAAAGTGGAAACAACTCAGATGTTCATTGATGGGTGAATGGGTAGAATATTTTTTGGCTGTAAAAAAGGCATCTAATATTCACACGTGCTAAAACATGGATGAACCTTGAAAACAGTATGCTAAGTGAAAGAAACAGACACAGAAGACCATATCTTGTTTGATTCTATTTATATAAAAATGTCCAGAAAGGCAAATCCAGACAGACAAAAAGATTAGTTGTTGCTAAGGGATATGGGGGGCTAGCGAGCGGGGAGTGGAATGACTGCCAAAGAGTGTGAGATTTCATTACAAAATGATGAAAATGCTCTAAAATTAGATCATTGTGATGGTTACACAAATTGGTGAATATACTAAAAACTGCTGCATTGTACACTCTTACGAGGTTAATTTTATGATATGTGAATTTCGTCACAATAAAGCTGTATAAAAAGAGAATATAGACTAATATAGGAGTAAGAAGGGTGTAGTCTATCTTTGGGGATACATTTGAAAAGTAGATTAAAACCAATTTGTGGAGATTCCATGCAGGAATCCCTAATTTACTTCTGTATCCAGTAAGGAACAATTGCAGATTTTTAAAACATGGTGCTAACACTAATACCTAGCATTTTTTTGGGTGCCTAAAAATTGCCAGGCTCTGTTATATGTCTTACGTGAATTAACTCTTAATCTGCTTAAGAGTCCCATGGGGTAGGCTACTTTATTATTATTCCCAATTCACAGAAAGATGGTATAAACACATTGGTAAGATGTGGGAACACCAAGATCTTAACTCCCAATCTTAATACCTATACTACAACGCCTTTTGATATTATCAGAGTTGCATTCTATAAAGACTGCTCTGATTGATGCATTAGAGTGAAGTTAAGGAAGAAGAGACAAGAGGTTAGATGGCTATTATAATAGTCCAACTGAAAATATACGAGCTGATCCAGGGGAATAGTAGTAGAAAAGTTCCATCAGAATAGTTGAAACATCTGAAACAGAAATACTATTTGTAAAAGCAGATTTGGCTTGAAATGCAAAAATAAGTCCAGAGTGACCAAATGATTTAAATTTGCTAGTCTAATAAGCAAAGAAAACTTCTAGAGTCAAGATTTCTAGGACATGGCGAACTTAGAAAAACTGACTATTGGTAGCTAACTATTAAAGAAAACATGTTTTAAAATTAAATATTCATTGATAAAGGAGTAATCTTATTTTGCATGCTGACCCATTATACTGCTCCTAGTAATTACAGATCCACCTATTTTTGTGCTACCCTATCCTCTGTGGGTTGTTTTAAATGCTTTTCTCAGTAGTGTGGAAAGCTCATAAGCCTTAAACTATAGGCTTTGTAATGACGCAAATGTTTTCTCAGTCTTTAAAATGCTTTGGGGAACTCTTAAAATTGTATTACTGCCTGTTTGAAAAACCAACCTGGTGCTAATTGTTAATGTGCTATTTCAAGCTGTAGCTTTGTGTGTTACTGCCCTTAAATAAACACCCCCATAGAAATACCAAATCAAGTTGGATTATGGAGGGACTGTAACTTCTGTAAAGCATAGAGATAAAATACTAGGAAGTATCCCTATATTTGCACTATGTGCCCTAGTTTTCAAGCTGAGAAGATGGGATCAGTATCAAAGAACACTCCAAGTAAGAACTCAGCAGCCCCGGATAAAACCAAAACAACTATAGATAAAACAACAACAACAATAAATCAATGAAAACTTGAGTATTTGATGCTGGAAAAAAAATAGACAGGATCACGTAAAGAAAAGCAATAGGTTTGAGGGTCTTATTAATAGGGTGAAAAAAACGCTAAACCAGAACACTGAACAGATTTTCAGTCTTACTTGCAAGCTTTACTTATGACCAAATAACAAGCCAGAAATGCATGAAAAGGTTTTCTTCCCCAAGATGCTACAGTACTTTGAGCTCTACATTATCCCTACATGTAAGACTTTGAATAAATTCAACAGTTCTGTTGTCTACAGCCCTTAATAAATCTGAATAAAATCAGTCTTACAAGATACTTGAGAACTTTTTCCTGCTGTGAACAGTATTCTAACAGTTTACATTCGAACAATTCATCTCTTCAAAAATACTAAGTGTGTCTTTTGTGATAGGCTTTGTGATAAACAGTAATCATGCAGAGTTAAAATATGCTGTGTCTGTCTTCTTGTTGCTCTACACTTAACAGGAGAGATGGTCTAGCATGTATTTCTCTTTGTCCTTTAAGAACAACAAGGAAGGTATGCATGTGTTTGAGTGAACACATTGAAAAAACACATCTCTATCTGAGGAATGAGTTGAGCTTAAAAGAGGAGCAAAGGCTTTCAGGATGTGATGACATGGAAGTAAGTGTTCAAAGTTATCTAGTAGTTAATAAGGTTCTGTGAAAGAATAGGATGAGGAAGTTTCTAGTTCTAGGAAGCTTGGCTTATCTATGGACAAATGAAAAGAACACGGCAGTTTGAAAATCACAAATAGTTTGTATAACACGATGGGGTACTTTTGTAAGTCACTCATCTATTAATTCCAAATCAGGTACACAAAATATGGAATTATGCAACAGTTTTAAAAATAAAAATGTTTTTTAATTCTTTAACTAGTGGTTGGCATATTTTATTATTTTTAAAATCAACTCTTAGGGGCCGGCCCTGTGGCCAAGTGGTTAAGTTCACGTGCTCCCCTGCAGCAGCCCAGGGTTTCTCTGGTTTGGATCCTGGGCACGGATATGGCACCGCTGGTCAGGCCATGTTGAGGCGGCGTCCCACATGCCACAACTGGAAGGACCTGCAACTAAGATAGGCAACTATGTACCAGGGGGATTTGGGGAGATAAAACAGAAAAAAAAATCAATTCCTAGAAAAAATTAGAGTTGAACCTCTACGCAAAACTTGACATAGTCTTAACTTTAGAAGAGAATACATGTGGATACTCACGTTCAAGAAGTGAAGAACTTTCTTTGGAGATGAAGTGTATAGATAACTCGATGTCACTTTTGGTTTCATTTCTCTTTTGATCTTTTGACTCTGAGATGTTTCAGCTTGAGTATTGCGTCTTTCTTCTCCTTGGTTAGTTCTTCTGTTAGCGTCTGGTTAGTGTTGTCCTGCTTCAGAAATGGATGATTCCATTTCAACTTGCACTTCAATCTGAAAATGTCTTTTTCCTTTAAAAGGGCTTAAGAAACCTTCCCTTCATCAACGTAGAGCAAAAATGCTGACAGAGTGGACAGAAAACAGAGAGAATGCCCTGATAGAGAATACTTGGATTAGAAAGAGACAGCACTGCTTCATCAGGCAGTCAACTCTGGGATTAACAAAATAAGACTTTGAGCAAAGCATGTGAAAAGATTGAAATTTATTCATAGAAATTCACAAAGAAAAAGAATTAGCATCTTACTAGAGGTCAGGCCACTTCTAGCAGTGGATCCAAACTGAATGAAAGCTAGTCTCTGAACCGTAACCAACTAGTACTAGCTTTTGTAAGCATAATACTCTGATTGTAATATTTATTTTAATTGAGGCTTATTTGTCTCTAAGTGTGCTACTTGTTACGATACCCCTGAAATATAAGTTTACTAAATTAAATCTTTGCTGTTTTAAATTTTTGGCTAGAAAAATCTAAGAAAAAGAAAGGAGGATAGTAAGTGGTCAGTTACAATATTTAAATGTTGAAGAGATGTTTTCTATATAAAACCTCTTGTGTTCTCATTCTATTTTTGTCCCACATAGTAATTTGACCATGAGGTCAGTTTCATTTTATCAATGAGAAAATAAAGACAAGAAACTAAGAATCACTTATTTAATGTTTATGAAATATCTGGCTTCATAATTACCTACTTACAATAAAAAAAGAATTGTAAACAAATATTGAATTCATCCTCAAATTGATAAGAGTAAAATGAACTATTTGTATTTAAAAATCTGATTAATAAACAAATGCTTTTCTTTGGTCATTCATTTGGTCATTCAGCTTTTTGGTCAGAGGTTTGTTGTTATTATTCTCTTTTCCTCTAAGAATATTCTCTAGTACAGTCTCTTGTTCTTTTTACATTGTAGACTTACTCATTTACAGAAGATCTCCAGGGATATATCATAAAAATGCATCATATTAAGGGGTTAGAATTTTGCATTAGGGATTATGACACATGGCTAAAAATGAACAAAACATGAGATAGACTTGTGAAGGAAATAAGAATGCCTCTTTCCTTTTTGCCTTTGGTTTTTCTCACTTCTGAATATATGGGGGAAGGTAGGATGGGAGAAAGAGTCAAGTCTAATGGCCAAAAATGGAAAAAACTGGAAGATCAGAGAAAGAAACTGGATCCAGAATTATTTGACCATTATCACCTGCCACCTGTAACTAAAATAACAAACATCAAGTGTTTATTTAAAAATGGATGATATATGGCCTTATGTAGGCTGACCAAGGTTTTTTTTTTCCTTGGTAAATGGAACCTTTACATTGAATATGATTATTTAGGCTTTAAATTCTCTTTCATATCTAAACACATGACGTGTTAACTAATTTAAAATCTTTTGGAGTTTTAGGTTTCTTTCTTTCACTAAGAGAAAGAAATTAGTATTAATTTCTAGTTTTTATACTACATCCACATCCTGTATGATATCAAATAGCTTGTGTCCTATCTTATAGATTATTTTAAATGTCATAAAGTACCAATGATGACAAAGGTCATTGTAATATTAATTATTACTACAAACTTAACTACATTATTGGATTAATTTCTGACATGAGGAAGATCTTTGAGAAGAGGATGGAGATATATTTTATCTCTCTGAATAGTTTATAACTCTTACCTTTTTGTTTCTTGGTTTGATATCCTCTGTTCCTAATACTCAAGTCCAAAGTGACTGCTTAATTTGATAAACTAAGCAGGGCAGTAGACATTCTTTTAGTGAGACATTAGAATAAAAAGTAAGATATTAGAAAGTAAAAAAAAGTAATTTAAATGTTTTGGCAGGGCAATCACTTATCCCAACGCAAATACAGTAGCCACCTCCTCTCCCCCAATATATACTAAAGTGTTTGGCTGGTCTAGGGTGTGCCTGGATGACTCAACAAGTTTATCAGGAGGTCAAAACCAGTGACAATGATAAGCCAAGTTCTCCAGAGAGGATACAAGAAGGAGGCACAAATGAAAGGGAGGACTAACAAAGTGTGTTCATCTCTCCGTGTTTCTTCAGTCTCTCATCAAACACTTTGTTGTTATGTAGGTAATTCTGTATGCATATTTAGGAATAAGTTGTCTTACATATAAAAGTAGTCATAAATTCTGTTGTAATTACACCTCCATATTTACTCCCCATAGGAAGCACTCTCAATGTCCATATGTCCAAATTACCCCAGCTTAGGCTTTAATCAAGTTATGTTGTGGAAAATTAGAAATAAATGGACTCCAAATCAGAAACAAATGCATAGAGCACTGCAAAGTCATTGACTTTCTAAACATCGGGATAATATGCTAATTACATTATACATTCTTATGAATGCAATTATTGATTACTACTTTTAGTTATTTTTACTTGTAGAAATCTAAAAAGTATACTTGACTAAGAGTGTTCTGAATCCACTGATAGTTACTGTTGGAAACAAAGAAGTTGGTGAGACAAGTCAAAAGTGGAAAACCAATTTCAAAGTAGCACTAAGAAAATATCTATTTCATATTTAAAATTGCAGTTAAAATAATTGCAATAATCTGGAATTCTCACTATTTTTCTCTTCATTGGATGGAGAACTTTAGAAAATAAAATAAATTTATTAATTTATGTTGGCATGTTAATAGACATTCCTATCTCATGAAATTTATATTTTATGTAGCTATGCTCAATTTCTCATTTAGAGGAAATTACTCTTTAATTGTTTGTGCTTTCATCACATTGCTCAATAATTAATTACTCTACATTTTAAGTGTCTTTAGGGTCCCAACAGCCATTTTGTAACCTTCCAGCCCCTCATTTAACCTCTTTAAGCTTCACTTTCTTTATCTGAATTGGAATCAAAACCTTGCAAGTCTATGGTAAAGATTAGAGACAGTGTATGTACATTGCCTAGCCTAGTGCTTGTCATGTGGTAACTTGCACAATATATATGTGTAGGAAACACTGTTAATTAAATAAATTCATTATTATTATACTTTAGGGAAAATAATGTAATTTTTTTGAAAAGTCTAAAGAGAATTTGGGGAATAAGATGTTTTGCTCACCTATCATATAGCAAGTTTTGTTTTTCTATCCTGACATTAAATACAACATAATGGTAGGCATAATAAGGAAAAACTTCTCTTTTGCTTTTGCGTAAAAGATGAATTAATTAACTTTGGGTTTGGTTTAGCTTACTTCTTGAATTACTTATAGTTTATTTTATGTTTAAAGATTCTTTTTCCTGAATAAGATAAATGACTTGTCTCTTTGCCCTCACTTATCCAGTGACTCCTTTGATCAACAGCACATATTTCCGAGATAACAGACAAAAGTCAGTTCTTTGTGTGTCAGGCATTGAAAATAGCAAAGAAGATACAAGGATATAAAAGAAGATACAAGGACAGGTACGAGGAGGGCCTCCCATTAGCACAGTGTAGTAAGCAGTAGAAACTCCATCATGTGGAAGATAAGATTGAGTTTATTAGTAGCCCTGCAATTTAACAAGGTTATTTTATGACAAAGCATTGTTATCTGTGCTGTATTTCAGTCTTCCTTGAACATAGCACATTCGAAAACAATCTGAGGGAAAAATGCTGTAGCTCATGCAATGTGTATTATTTTATTAAGGATGCCTCTATGTTGCCCAATTAAATATGACACACCTGAGGGGTCCAACTGATACATCCAGAATAAATACAGTTTCTGAAGTAGAGAAACCTCCAGGAGATGTAACAAAAAGTAATAGCAGTTATTTCCCACTTTACACGAGCACAACATTCATCACAAAGGGAGGGAACAGCTGCTGAGGCCTTTTTAATGAACTGTCTCAGAAAAAAAACGTCTGATCCATAGTTATGTAGTAAAAAAGCTGCCACAAAACATTCTGGGTTTCTTCTCTGTTCACACCAAAAGATGTCACGAGGACGTGGCTTTGAGACAGCTTAGCTGATATCATTGTCTCTTAAACACAAAAACTGAATTTGAGAACACTAAGAAAGAGCATGTCTAAGTGCTGAGATATTTTTACAATCATGTTTTAGTTATTCCATAGTTGCTCTGACAGCATGAAAAAAAATTTTTTTAAAAAAGCAAAATCAAATAAAGGAAAAATGAGAGCATATAATAAAGACACAAATGTCTGGAAAAACAAAAGAAGCAAATTATAGAATTATATTCAGTAGTCTGACCAATTTGTATGGGTTTCCATACAGTTTTATGTATAACGATATTAACAGATATTGACAGATCAATGTTGCATTCAGTGGCTTCTAAGGAGCATCATGGGAGCTATAAAGATATAGCGCTAATTTCCCTGCATCTGTTTTGTTCCTCTTCAAAGTATTCCAAATCTCACATTTCGTCCTTTGCAAGCGTTTTCTCATTAGGTTAGAGTTCGTGTTTCCCAACTGTGATGATAAACTAGTGATGATAATAAATCTGTTTGCTATATGTGCTAAAACATTCATACTGGAGTGTTTACACTTCTTTGTATTTACTTAAATAAAAAGTAGCAACCTCAGTTTTGTGTTTCAATTGTATCTTTTCTTTCACTTTCAGTCTCTTATTATCTTTAACGAGAAATGAAATATTCTTTCTTAAACAATTGGCTAAATCATGTATAAATCTACTTGTAATGAGTCTCCACTAAATTGTCTGCATGCAACATGTACCTTTAACATTTTCTGTATTTCTAGGAGGTTGGAGAATTGCGGATATAAAGCAAATAGTTGATCAATTAATAGGAAATTTTAAAAGGTAAAATTATCTTGAGTGGTAAGCTTAGACAGTGTATTGACATTTTGAACATTTGGTTTATGTTGGTTTTATTAAAAATAAAGTATATTTTCTTAGGAATTTGTTATCTAGATACCCGATACATTAAGACATCATGAGAGATCAATGGGACATTTCAATTTTCAATCAAAATCTACTTAAGCTCATTTGTTGCCGTATAGTACTAATACAGTGTTATTATAGTAATATAATTATTACAATGTTCATTCAATATTAACCATTATGGTAGTCAACTTTCAAGGTAATAACAAAATATTAAAGTTATAAATATATTCCTTTTAGATTTTTGCTCTTATCCAATTATCCTCCATTCACTTTTGTGTGTGTATGTGTGTGTGTATTGGGTAATTGTATTTAGCAAACTCAGATACTTATTTTTTTTCTTTCTTTCCAATTTCTTCGATATATCTTTAAGTTATTTCGTTCTCACAATAATCCAGACTTTTGTTTCTTTCTCATAATAATTCAGGCTTATTTCAACCTCCTATCTCATATCATAACTATCTTCTTGTCTCTTAATATCTTGTTCAACTCCTTTCCCTTCACCCCTGATATATATCAGCCGTATTCCTCAATTTTCACCCTTGTTTTTGTTGTTCCTAACACCTTCTACAAGCTCTTTCCACTCTGAGTCAGGATATGGTTTCCAACAGCAACTCCTATTGCTATTGGACTCCATTTGCTGATGCTCATCAGCACTGTTTTGCAAATATTTTCCCTTCAGTCTCTTTGAAATGGGTTCTCGTTCTCCAGGTCTGAGAAAAGTAATCTAGGTACCCGAGGCAGCTTTTATTTTTTTAAGATTTTATTTTTTTTCCTTTTTCTCCCTGGAGCCCCCCGGTACATAGTTGTATATTCTTAGTTGTGAGTCCTTCTAGTTGTGGCATGTGGGATGCTGCATCAGCATGGCCTGATGAGCGGTGCCATGTCCGCACCCAGGATTCGAGAAACACTGGGCCACCTGCAGGGGAGCACACGAACTTAACCACTCAGTCACAGGGCCAGCCCCACTGAGGCAGCTTTTAAAAACAGGGTGTGTTGGGAAGGACTCTACCAATTGGACTTGAGAAATCCCACAAATTCTGCCTTTAGATCAGTAGCTTCTAACTCTGCATTGTCCAATAGGATAACCAGTAGCTGCATGTGGCTATTGAGAGCTTGAAATGAATAACAAGATGAAATGAAAAAATTAAATGCAACACAATTGAACTATATCTGTTAAAAATTAATATCTGAGTGGTGATGTGCTGGAAGTATAAAATAAACACTGGAGTTTGAAGACTTAGTATGTAAAAAAGAATGTGAAATATCTCATTAGTAACTTCTTTATTGAGTATATGTTTAAATGGTAACATTTTAGATATATTGGATAAAAAACACTATTATTAAAATTGTTTACCTTTTTCATTTTGCCTTTTTAAATGTGGTGACTGGGAAATTTAAAATTACTGTGTGACTCACATTATATTACCATCAGACAGTGCTGTCTTGGCTAAATACAGTTCAGGCCTTATCTTTAAACAAAGGAAATTATTAGAATGATTATTTACTACCAATGTTTCTCATAAACTAAATGTTTGAAACAATGAAAATATTTAATAGCAATCACAAAGCATTTCCAGTGTCATATATTCTGTATATTTTTATAGTTAACTCTAAATCTCAGAAGCCATTTTGCTAATAGAGAACCCTTCTCTAACATAGAAAAATTTTTCTGAGGGAAGGCATAAGCTTTGTTAAGAAATAGTTATGTGGAAATACTAAGTAAATTTGGGAAGAAAGGAGATCTAGATAGATAAGTTGACAGAGAGAGAGAGAGAATAACATGTGTAGAAACTACACTTTACAAAGCAGTTTCTTATGAACTATCCCACATAATTTTTACAGTGATCCTAAATACAAGTTAAATATTGTAAAAGAATAAGATGTTTGTGTGCTGGGTGTGTGTGTGTGTGTGAGACTGCGTGTGTGTGTTTAGAGGGCCTGGTAACTACTCATTTTCTTTAATTAGTAAGCATAATGAAAAGTAAAAAAAGAGAGGGGGAATTACATTGAGGGGCGATTCCCCTTGCGTCCTTCACATTTCTGCATGTCTTGTGAGCAGACTCTCTTTCCAAAATGTTTATGGAGCAAAAAATCTTGGAAGATAAAGGTAGTGTCTTCCTCTGGAGTGGAGAGTATATTTGTTTACCATGCAGGATAACGAAGATAATATCTCCCTCTGGGGAAAAGGTAAGGCATGTTTCCTTCAGCCCATTACATTAAAATACCAGAGTTGCCTAAGTCTGAGGTGCCATAGCTGTGACACAAACTCATTTTATGAGCAGTATCAACACTGGCTGTTCCATGTTGCCCCACGGAACTTGAAGGGCAAGAGGATGCAAATATGAAGCTAGTACTGTCTGCTGTGCTGTGAGTAAGAAAATACTTTGCCTCTGACCCAGGCATCTCATGTCTTCTGCCTCCATTCCTGAAAATGTGTCAGGTTACCTTGTTAGCTTGCAAGTAGTATAGAATCTCAGACTCTGCAAAGCTCTAGAGAAATTAATATGTTCAAGAATAAAAGCTGGTTAGGAATAGTTTGTAGGCTCAGAAAAGAAAAACAGAATGATGGCAAAAAGTAGGGGCCAAGGGATTATTGGGGATAGGGCATAAAATGAGGAGAGGATACAATTTGAGCATTACTTGATTTTTATAATTTAATTCAGATGAAAATATAATTCTACTTAGGAAAAGAAAGCTTGTTACCTCCTCAAATAGCAGGAAAATTATTGTTCTAACTCCAAGTACAGACATACTAGTTCACGTAAGGCATAATATATAAACAGGAAACAAGAAAGTCATTGTTATTCTTAAGTTTCCTCTGGGTAAAAATGAACAGAAAAGGTGATGCTGGTTAATATAAATATATATATATATATATACTTGCTTTTAAAACTCTTCAGTGTTCCAGCGTCTGGCTCAATTTTCTTTTTTTCTTAAGGGAAAATATCAGTTTAGTTTTTTGTAGCAAGCATGATTGTTGGGATTAAAAGAAATTGTTTTTCCATGAATTGAATTTTTTACTGTCATTTTGTATGCAGCATTAAGTGAAATGCTCATGATTTGGTTTTCTGAAGGGAAGAAAATGACTTAGGGAACTGCAAACTAAAAAAATAGTATTATGCTGGGGCTGGCCCCGTGGCCGAGTGGTTAAGTTCGCGCGCTCCGCTGCAGGCGGCCCAGTGTTTCGTCGGTTCGAATCCTGGGCGCGGACATGGCACTGCTCGTCAGACCACGCTGAGGCAGCGTCCCACATGCCACAACTAGAGGAACCCACAACGAAGAATACACAACTATGTACCGGGGGGCTTTGGGGAGAAAAAGGAAAAAATAAAATCTTTAAAAAAAAAAAAAAATAGTATTATGCTGATGATTTTAGTTAGGAATTATATTTACATATATTTTAATATGAATATTTTGTTCCATTCTCATATACATAAAATCTGTTCTCTGTAACATATTTTTCTTGATTAAATGATTCATACAAAAATTTTATAAATTTCAACTACATTTGTGAAAATGAAGTTCACCATTTTCATAAATGTGAAATAAAATAAATGACATAAAATGAGATAATTTATTGAGTATTACAAAGAGACCCAGAACTAGATATTTTATAGAGAGAAAAATTTTTCATAACCAAAAGTTAGTGAAATTATGGAGAGAAGTGTTTTATGTTAGCAAATGTCTTAGATTTATATTTAATTATAAAAATATACAGAATATATGATTCTGAAAACTGTGTGATCTTTATTACATTTTTTCATTATTTCAAATATTTAGTTTATGGGAATTTAGAATATATCCCCATTTTGAATTGAGCCCTTGTACCCTTATTATTAATAAATACATATATCTCTAGTGCTTCGAATGACCAACATTTGGAGTCTTTGACCAAGATCAAATGAAATACTGTATTTTTATCACTAATATTTACTATACAAATAAAATTTTGTTTGATACCTTCAAACCATCTCTATGCTTCTAAAATATACATACAATGAATATGAAATATGTCATCCTAGATATGAGGAGCTAATATGTAAGCCAGATTGTAAGGCAACAGAGCTAATGTACCTTTTGGTGACTGAATGTTTGATTAGAAAGAACAAGAAAACTTATACCCAAATAGACAATAGGAAGAATATATATCCAAGGCAACAGAAAACTAAATATAGCCATGACAATAACTCCTAGCATACCATGAATTTCAGTTTGAGTTAAAAAATTATGATTCTCTTTTCCATGGGCTGTTAAAAATTGTGATCTTGCTCGTAATGCTGTCTTCTCAATGTGAAACTGAGGGAAGACATGCATGTCTCTCAGACAGCAGACTAAGACTTGGGAAAGACTGTCTTAGTTGGCTTGGGCTTCCATAACAAGTACTATACACCAACTGGCTTATACAACAGAGATTTATTTTCTCACAGTTTTGGAGGCTAGAAGTCCCAGATCAAGATGCCAGCTGATTCAGTTCCTGGTGAGAGCTCTCTTCTTGGCTTATAGACAGCTGCCTTTTTGCTGCTTCCTCACATGGGCACACAGATGTAGAGTGATTTATCTCTTCCTCTTCTTATGAGGCCATCAATCTATTGGATTAGGGGCCCCCTCTTATGACCTCATTTAACCTTAATCATCTCCTAAAGACCCTATCTCCAAATATAGTCACATTGGGGGTTACAGCTTCAACATATGAATTATGGGGGATCACAATTGAGCCCATAGAAAATACTGTGACCACATATTCAATCACACAATTTAGTAATAATTCATTTCTTGATTATTTTATTCAGCAAATACTACCAGAGTAACTTTTCCAATTGCTAAGTTTCTGGAAGGCATCAATATTGCATACCTTACCTCCTGCTTCACATTAATTTAAACAATTCAGCAACTCTGAAAAGAGTTCAGCAATTTTTATACAGCTTTAAGGATTAAATATACTTGACTCCATTCTTCAAGAAGAAAATTTTATGCTTGAGGAGAAGGATCATGGGTTCTTTCTGGAATTTTTTTGCTGGTGGATTACATTACTTCATTCTAGACAACTTACTAAACCAGAAGTTTTCCTTTTAGCCATCCATTCATCAACGCTTGTACCATAGTACCTGTATCATCTCTTTCATTTTCTAGGCACTATTCTCTCAGGTGAAAGATATTAACAGTGCTGGCAATTGTTCTTGCTGGTCATCTCAAATGCATGTCCATGTTTTCAATGAAAATACCCAAATAAGCATCAACATTTAATGAACTTTTTTCAGTTGGCCAGAGACACCAACTGAGTAGCGCTCTTAGCCTTGCAGAAAAGATTGAAAACATGGGAACAATGCAAACTTTTTTTTTAAAGAATGTATTTTTTTTCATTTTTCTCCCCAAAGCCCCCCAGTACATAGTTGTATATTCTTCGTTGTGGGTCCTTCTAGTTGTGGCATGTGGGACGCTGCCTCAGCTTAGTTTGATGAGCAGTGCCATGTCTGAGCCCAGGATTCGAACCAACAAAACACTGGGCCGCCTGCAGCGGAGTGTTGGAACTTAATCACTTGGCCACGAGGCCGGCTCCAGAACAATGCAAACTTTTATTTAATTTTTAGATATTTTCCTGTTTTATAAAACAAATGTGTAATTTTGGATAAAATAGAGCAAAATTAGAATTCTTTTTAGGAAGATTTTCTGCAGTAAAAAAACAGAAAATGTGCCTTTTCTCATATGTACAAGACCTTCTATGAAATTTACCCAGATTTCGAGTGGCTGCTAAATCCCCAGCTGACACCTGGAATGCATTCATTTCACATAACTAAGCACCTACTATGTTCTGCCAGTTGTATAATAGAAGTATACAATACTTTGTAATATATGAGTGCAAAATTTATTAAAAACAAAAACAAACCATGCTTGTAATATTCTCTTCAGTTGGCATTACAAGTACAAAAACTTTCCCTTGGTTAAATGACAAGCAGCTTCCCCTGCCTAAAACACAATTATCTTCCATTACAGGTCAGCACTATGACTGAAGAGTCAATTCCTCTTACTTGTATTCAGACATTATTAACTTTCCCTTGGATTTTTTGAAACCACCTTTCCATAATGCACTTACCTAACAGCAAACTAATGAAGGAACAAACTAACACTGACTATATAATGTTGGTCTTCATTATTTACCTCCCTACCTCAGCATGAGTGAGGTATAACATATTTATAAAAGTGATACATTATTGCCAATTCTAAAGATTTGAGACCTCATCCCAGAGGCAGAAAGGGGAGTGTTGAGCGTGTATATCTGAATTTCTGGTGCTTGTGGAGAAGATTTTGCTTCCTTAAATAAATCCTCCCATTTCTAAAACTTGCTATTCTTCAGGCTAACTAAATATTAATCATTATTTACCAGATTGAAAATATGACTTTGGCACTACAGGTCACAGAAACTCTCTCTAGATTAAAGGACAAGCAACTTCCCCTGCCTGCAGGTCAATTTCTACTCAGTCTTCAAGATCCAGTGCAATGTCCATTCTAATAATGAAGTTTTAGCTAACTTCTCCGTATAAAGTAGTCAATCCCCTCTCTCCTTTATGCCATCATTTCTAAATCAGAAACTGTAAAAATATGAGATCTTACCCAATGTAAAGCTAAGTTAGCCTGAGACAATTTCATAAATTATTGCAGAAAACACAAGTCTTTTGAGTCCAAAATAGAAGAAAACTTTTTACTCACAGCAATTACAGTAGCTGGAGTTACTGTGCCATTTCTCTGAGCCCTAATTCCCACAAAGGGATGAAAGGGATAAAAAGGAGTGAAAAAAGGATTATGTGTTGCCTGCACATGCAGTGTGGTGTGTTATAGGAAAGGAACCCTGAGATTAGGAAACCTCAATCATATAAGAGGGCTGCTGGAAAACTGCCCATCCTCCCCTATGGAGGGAGACATTACCTTTGTAATACTGGAATGCAAGGATAGCTACACTAAGGAGGAGAGGAAAGCATCTCTATCTTCACTATGCTGTAGTGTAACTAAACCTGGGAGTGGGGGTGGGGAGAGATATCTCTATCTTTCTTATCATAGAATGTAGGAGATACTGCCATTGGTCTAACGTTTTTTGCCTGTAACAACATTCTTGAAAAGACAGTCTGGAGCAAACTGACTGTTAGTGATATGCAGAAATATGAATGATCTCCTAGCACCCATATCTCACAATTATCTTTATTATAACACTTTTTCATTTTTGTCATAATAATCTATTTACATTTTTGACTCTCTCAGCTCTTGGTACAATGCACAGCATATAATAGACATTCTGCACATGTATTGCTAAGGAAATATTGAACACGATTTTATTAAAAGGACTGAACATTTGTTATCTCATTTCAACCATCAATATCACTCCAGTTCATGTCACCATTACCTCACACTTGTACTAGTAAACATCTCTTTCATAATCTTTACTCCTGTAATCATTCTCTTTCAAATGTGATGTATTTTAAAAAGTGTTGCCAGATTATTCATTTTTAAACAAATATAATAATAATATGACCGTAAAGCCTACGCAATGAGATATATTTCTGTTGATGCTCAGTCAAAACTATCATATGGATTTTACTATTTTTATTTTAATCTTATTTTTGCCCATTATTATTCACTATAATCAAACTGAATGACTCTATTTTCTCACCCTTCCTCTATTTAATTTAACTTTCTATTGGATATCTATACACTAATGAACTTCCTTTCAGTTTTCTTTTTTTTTTAAATATTATTGCAGCAACATTGAATTATAACACTATATAGCTTTCAGATGTACATCATAATATATTTCTAATTCTGTGTAGATTACAACATGTTCTCCATCCAAAAACTAATTATAGTCCATCCCATCACATGTGAGCCTAATCACCCCTTTTACCTCCCCTCTACCCCATTCCCCTATGGTAACCACCAATCCAGTCTCCGTTGCTATGTGTTTGTTTGTCGTCATTTTTATCTTCTACTTATGAGTGAGATCATACAGTATTTGACTTTCTCCCTCTGACTTATTTCACTCAGCATAATGCCCTAAAGGACCATCCATGTTGTCACAAATGGCCAGATTGCATCATTTCTTATGGCTGAGTAGTATTCTATTGTGTTTATATACCACATCTTTTTATCCATTTGTCCCTTGACGGGCACCTAGGTTGCTTCCAAGCCTTGGCTATTGTGAATAAGGCTGCAATGAACTTAGGGACGCATGTATCTTTATGCCTTTGTGTTTTCAAGTTCTTTGGATAAATACCTAGCAGCGGGATAGCTGGATCATAGGGTAGATCTGTTCTTAATTTTCTGAGGATCCTCCATACTGCGTTCCACAGTGGATGCACCAGTTTGCACTGCCACCAGCAGTGTACAGGGGTTCCCTTCTCTCCACATCCTCTCCAACACCTGTTGCTTCCTGTCTTGTTAATTATAGCAATTTTTACTGGAGTGAGGTGATACCTCATTGTAATTTTGATTTCATTTCCCTGATAGCTAATGATGTTGAGCATCTTTTCATATGTCTGTCAGCCATCTGTATATCCTCTTTGTAGAAATCTCTGTTCAAATCTTTTGCCCATTTTTTAATTGAGTTGTCGGTCTTTTTGTTGTTGAGATGTATGAGTTCTTTGTATATTTTGGATAGTAACCCCTTATCTGGTATATGGTTTGCAAACATCTTCTCCCAATTGTTAGATTGTCTTTTTGTTTTGTTGATGGTTTCCTTTGCTGTGCAGAAAGCTTTTAGTTTGATGTAGTCCCATTTTTTCATTTTTTCTTTTGTTTCTCTTGCCTGGTCAGACATGGGACTTGAAAATATGCTTCTCAGACAGATGTCAAAGAGCGTATTGCCTATGTTTTCTTCTAGAAGTCTCATGGTTTCGGATCTTACATTCAAGTCTTTAATCCATTTTGAGTTGATTTTTGTGCAGGGTGTAAGGGAATGGTCTACTTTTATTCTTTTGCATGTGGCTGTCCAGTTTTCCCAACACCATTTATTGAAGAGACTCTGCTTTCTCCATCATATACTCTTGGCTCCCTTGTCAAATATTAACTGTCCATAAATGTATGGGTTTATTTCTGGGCTCTCAATTTTGTTCCATTGATCTGTGTGTCTGTTTTTGTGCCAGTACCATGCTGTTTCGGTTACTATGGCTTTGTAGTATAATTTGAAATCAGGAAGTGTGATACCTCCAGCTTTGTTCTTTTTTCTCAGGAATCCTTTGGCTATTCGGGGTCTTTTGTTGTTCCAAATAAATTTTAGGATTCTTTGTTCTATTTCTGTGAAAAATGTTGTCAGAACCTTGATAGGGATTGAGTTAAATCTGTAGATTGCTTTAGGAAGTATGGACATTTTAACAATGTTAATTCTTCCAATCCAGGAGCACGGAATATCTTTCCATTATTTTGTGTCTTCGATTTCTGTCAACAATGTTTTATAGTTTTCTTTGTACAGATCTTTCACCTCTTTGGTTAAGTTTATTCCTAGGTATTTTATTATTTTTGTTGCAATTGTAAATGGGATTGTATTCTTAATTTCTCTTTCTGCTACTTCGTTGTTAGTGTATAGAAATGCAATCAATTTTTGTACTTTGATTTTGTATCCCACGACTTGACTGTATTCCTTTATTGTTTCTAAAAGTTTTTAGTGGAATATTTAGGGTTTTCTAGATATAAAATCATGTCATCTGCAAAGAGTGACAGTTTCACTTCTTCTTTTCCAATATGGATCCCTTTTATTTCTTTTTCTTGCCTAATTGCTATGGCTAGGACTTCCAACACTATGTTAAATAAGAGTGGTGACAGTGGGCATCTTTGTCTGGTTCTTATTCTTAGAGGGCTAGCTTTTGCTTTTTCTCTGTTGAGAATTATATTTTCTGTGGGTTTTTCATATATGGCCTTTATTATGTTGAGGTATTTTCCTTCTATACCCATTTTATTTAGAGTTTTTATCATAAATGGATGCTGTATCTTGTCAAATGCTTTCTCTGCATCTATTTAGACAATCATGTGATTTTTATCCTTCATTTTGTTAATGTGGTGTATCACATTGATAGATTGGTGGATGTTGAGCCATCCCTGCATCCCTGGAATGAAACCCACTTGATCATGATATATGATCATTTTAATGTATTGTTGTATTTGATTTGCTGGTATTTTGTTGAGGATTTTTACATCAATGTTCATCAGTGATATTGGCCTGTAATTTTCTTTTTTTGTGCTGTCCTTGTCTGGTTTCAGTATCAGGATAACGATGGCTTCATAGAATGAGTTAGGAAGCCTCCCCTCCTCTTCAATGTTCTGGAAGAGTTCGAGAAGGATAGATATTACCTCTTCTTTGAATGTTAGGTAGAATTCACCAGGGAAGCCATCTGGTCCTGGACTTTTATTTTTTGGGAGGTTTTTGATTGCTGTTTCAATCTCCTTACTGGTGATGGGTCTGTTCAAATTTTCAACTACTTCTTGGCCAGTTTTGGAAGGTTGTATTTTTCTAAGAATTTATCCATTTCTTCTAGATTATCCAAATTATCCAAATTGTTGGCATATAGCTTTTCATAGTATTCTCTTATGTTTTGTTCCTGAGGTGTCGTTGTAATTTTTCCTCTGTCATTTCTGATTTTATTTATTTGAGCCTTCTCTCTTTTTTTCTTGGTGAGTCTAGCTAAGGGTTTGTCAATTTTGTTTATCTTTTCAAAGAACCAGCTCTTGGTTTCATTAATTTATTCTACTTTTTTGTCTCTATTTTGTTTATTTCTGCTCTGATTTTTATTATTTCCTTCCTTCTGCTGATTTTGTGATTTGCTTGTTCTTCTTTTTCCAGTACCTTTAGATGCGTTGTTTGATTGTTTATTTGGGATTTTTCTTCTTTGTTGAGGTAGGCCTGAATTGCTATAAACTTCCTTCTTAGAACTGCTTTTGCTGTATCCCATAGATTTTGACATGTCATATTTTCATTTTCATTTGTCTCCAGGAATTTTTTGATTTCTCCTTTGATTTCTTAATTGACCCAATCGTTGTTCAGTAGCATTTTGCTTATTCTACATATTTTTGTGGCTTTTCTGGTTTTCTTCCTGTAGTTGATTTCTAGTTTCATATCTTTGTGATCAGAAAAGATGCATGGTATTATTTCAATTTTCTTAAATTTATTAAGACTTGTTTTGTGGTCTAATATGTGATCAATCCTGGAGAATGTTCCATGTGCATTTGAAAAGAATATATATTCTGTGGGTTTTGGATGGAATGTTCTATATATATCCACTAAGTCCATCTGGTCAAATGCGTCATTTAAGGCTAGTGTTTCCTGATTGACCCTCTGTTTGGATGATCTATCCATAGGTGTATGTGGAGTGTTAAAGTCTCCTACTATTATTGTGTTACTGTCTATTTCTCCTTTTATGTCTGTTAATAATTGCTTTATATATTTAGGTGCTCCTATGTTGGGAGCATAGACATTTACAAGTGTTATATCTTCTTGTTGGATTGTTCCCTTTATCTTTATGTAGTGCCCTTCTTTGTCTCTTGTTACTGTTTTTGTTTTAAAGTCTATTTTGTCTGATATAAGAATTGCTACACCCACTTTCTTTTCTTTGCCATTTGCATGGAATATCTTTTTCCAACCTTTCACTTTCAGTTTGTGAGTGCTTTAGGTCTGAAGTGTGTCTCTGGTATGGAGCATATATATGGGTCTTGCTTTTTTTATCCAAGTGGCCACCCTATGTCTTTTGATTGGAGCATTTAGTCCATTGACATTTAAAGTAGCTATTGATAAATATGTATTTATTGCCACTTTGTTACTTTTTTTCTGAATGTTTTAGTAGTTCTTCTCTGTTCTTTTCTTTTTTCTCTTGCTCTCTTCCCTTGTTGTTTGATGACTTTCTTTAGTAATATGTCTGATTTCTTTTGTCTTACTTATTTGATTACTTATTATAGGTTTCTGATTTGTGATTACTATGAGGAATCTATATAATATTCAATGTATATAACAGTCTATATCAAGTTGATAGACTCTTTAGCTTAACCTCTTTCTAAAAGCTCTACTTTTTCATTCCCCTTCTCCCCCACTTTATGTTTTTGAAATCATATATAAATCTCTTGTTTAGTGTGTGTCTATCCATTGCCCTCTTATCATTGAAATAGGTAATTTTAGCACTTTTGTCTTTTAGCCTTCATCTTATCTTCACAGGTGGTTGATCTGCTACCTTTACTATATTTTTACCTTTTCCAATGATTTTATTGCTGGTTTTTTTTTTTTTCTGGAGGAATATCATCCCTGAGCTAACTACTGCCAATTCTCCTCTTTTTTTGAGGAAGCCAGGCCCTGAGCTAACATCTGTGCACATTTTCCTCTACTTTATATGTGGGACACCTACCACAGCATGGTGTGGCAAGCGTTGCTACGTCTGCATCCCGGATCCAAACTGGTGAACCCAGGGCCACCAAGAAGCAGAATGTGGGAAATTAACCACAGCAGCACTGGGCTGGCCCCTGCTGGGTTCTTTTGAAGGGGTTATTTTCTTGATAATTTTTTATCCCTGTTTGTGATCATTGTTTTCGCACTTAAATAAATCCCTTCAGCATTTCTTGTAGAACTTATTTCTTGGTGATAAACTCCTTTAATTTTTGCTTGTCTGGGAAGCTCTTTGTCTCTCCTTCCATTCTGAATGACACCCTTGATGGATAGAGTACTCTTGGTTGTAGATTTTTTTCATTTTAGTACTTTAAATACATCATGCCATTCTCTTCTTGCCTGTAGGATTTCAGCTGAGAATTCCACTGATATCCTTATGGGCCTTACTTTTTTTTGTCATTTGTTGCCTTTCTCTTGCCGCTTTTAGGATTCTCTCTTTATCTTTAATTTTGAACATTTTAATAATAATATGTCTTGGTGTGGGCCTCTTTGGGCTTATCTTGTTTGGAGCTCTCTGTGCTTTCTGTATTTGAATGTGTGTTTCCTTCCTTAGATCAGGAAAATTTTCATCTATTATTTCTTCAAATAAATTTTCTGCCCCTTTGTCTCTCTCTTTTCCTTATGGGACACCTATAATATGAATGTTAGTGCACTTGATATTGTCCCAGAGTCCCCTTAGACAGTTCTCATTCTATTTAATTCATTTTTCTGTTTTCTGTTCTGCTTGGGTGATTTCCTCTAGTCTTTTGTCTAGCTCTCTGATCCATTCTTCTGTATCTTCTACTCTGCTATTGAGTCCCTCTAGTGAATTTTTCATTTCCAGTATTGCATTCTTCATTTCTGCTTGGTTCTTTTTTATATTTTCCAGTTCTTTGTTAATGAGCTCACTGTGTTCATCCAGTCTTCTCTTAATATGTGTGAGCTTCCTTATGAGATTTTGTTTGAACTCTTTGTCAGGTACGTTGCTTATTTCTGTTTCATTTAGCCCTTTTTCTGGGGTTTTGTCCGGTTCCCTTGCTTGGAATGTATTCCTTTGTCTCCTCATTATGCCTCTTTCTCTGTGCTTATTTCTATGTATTAGGTGAGTCAGCTATGTGTCTTGATGTTGGAGAAATGGCCTTATGTAAGAGATGCCTTTCAAGGCCCAGCAGTGTGCTTCCCTCTCATCACCAGTCCAAAAGATCCAGGAGTGACCTCTTTGTGGGCTACTTGTGTCCTTCTGCTGTGGCAGGGTTACTCTTAATGCAGGTACTCAGGGAGTCCAGTCTTTCCTTCCCTGGCCAGCTGTTTGTAAATCCTGCTTGGGGAACCTCAGCACTGTTGGCTACAAAGTCTAATAGCACACTCCTGTTGCAGTTTTCCTGCTAATTGGGTAGGTACCCAATATAGCTGGTTGCTAGGCTCAGGGGCTTACTGTTGCTACAGGCCTCAGGCCTACAAGGCTGTTGTAAGTTCTCTTAGAAGTGCAGCTGAGTGGGGCTGACCCTAGGCACAGGAGCACTCAACTATTTCAGGCTTTGGAAGGTGAGGCTGATCATTTTTATGGCTATTTGTGAAGCACAGGTCTTCTGCCAATGATAAGCCTCACCCCCCCACAGGACCACACA
This sequence comes from Equus quagga, assembly GCF_021613505.1. NCBI lineage: Eukaryota > Metazoa > Chordata > Mammalia > Perissodactyla > Equidae > Equus > Equus quagga. The sequence goes on along the minus strand of NC_060269.1, from coordinate 107,403,068 downwards.
CACCGTCAACAGAGTCCTGTTAGATGCACACTTCCCAACCCCCTGGAGTATTTGCTGATGCCCCACTGCAGAGCCCCCACCTCTCCAACTATGACCCCCACAGTTCACCTGGTCCTCACATAGACCCTGTCTCACAGAGGTGGACACATTTGCCTGCATGTAGAGGATCAAGGCACCCAGTCAATGCAGGCCAACAAGTGGCCTGAGGGCTTGTTGTTGGGCGATGTGTGTCCCTAGGGTGGGATGCCTGCCTTGGCTGAACTGGATTGTCTGTGCTCTAGTGGATGTGGCAGCCCCCTGGGCTCAAATGACAGGCAAAGAACCTCATTGGCATCTGTCAGGGACCATGTCAGCATGCCTGGACCAGGTCAGAACAATGGCTCCCATCAATGTCTCAATCTCCAGAGAGGTCCCTCCTCTCACCAAGATGCCCCCAGAACCCACCAGGTGAGTCTCTTTTCACCAAAGGACTGTAAGTCTTCTCTCTGGTGATTTTAGATTGCTGTGATGGGTGAGTTTGTGTGTGGGCCCTTCAAGAACTGGGTCTTTTTGGCTTTCAACCAATAACTTTTCTGCAAGTATTCCCTGCTGCAGATAATAGCCAGTGAAGCCAGGTAGTAAGACCCTTGTCTCAGCTGCACTGAGTCTGAAGAATGCTTATAGCAGTCTCAGCCCCTGCTCTGGCCTGCACCCTTCCAGGGAGGGCTGTATACCTTAGGGTAGCTCCCACCTGGCTGGCTGAGAAACTCCACTGCTCCAGAAGGCGACTTTTTTGTCTCCAGCAGAAATTTCTTCTCCTTCCGCCTTAGTCAGGACTGTCCTTTGTTGTGGGGGTTCTTTTTATCCAGTTTTCAGTTTTCTATCCGAGGTAATTTTTCCAAAAGTAGTTGTAATCTACTTGTGTTCATCGGAGGAGTTGAGTTCAGAGTCTGCTTACACTGCCGTCTTGACGAGATGTCTCTAAGTTTTCTTATAGTAAATGCATTTGTGACTAATTCTTTCAGCTTTTCATTTTCTGAAAATGAATTTATTTATTTTGCTTTTATTTTTGAAGAATATTTTCACTGGATGTAGAATTCTAGAATGATGTTTTCTTTTCTCTCAAAACTTTAAAGATGTTCCATTGACTTTTAGCTTGCTTTCTTTTATGTAAGAAGAAACTGATTCTTTTTCTTTTTCTTTCCCTGGTCTAGTGTGTCTTTATCTCTGATTGCTTTGAAGATTTTCTCTTTATCACTAGCTTTCAAAATTTTGAATCTGAGGTGTGTTGGTATAGTTTTCTTGTTTTTGTTTTTTGTTTTTATTTTGAGGAAGATTAGCCCTGAGCTAACTAATGCCACTCCTCCTCTTTTTGCTGAGGAAGACTGGCCCTGAGCTAACATCATGCCCATCTTCCTCTACTTTATATATGGGACACCTACCACAGCATGGCTTGCCAAGCAGTGCCATGTCTACACTCGGGATCAGAATCAGTGAACCCTGGGCCGCTGAGAAGCAGAACGTGTGAACTTAACTGCTGCGCCACTGGGCCAGCCCCCAGTATAGTTTTCTTTGTGTTTATGCTACTTGGAGTTTTTTGAGCTTCTTAATTCTGTGCGTTTATATTTTTAAACAAACCAGAAAGTGGCCATTATTTCTTCAAATATTTTGTCTGCACCTCCCTCTCTAATCTCCTATGACTTTCATTAAACATATTTAGATTGCTTGATATGGTCCCATAGATCACCCTGGTTTTGTTCATATTTATTGGCGTTTTTATCTTCTGTGCTTTTTTTTTTTTAAGATTGGCACCTGAGCTAACAACCGTTGCCCATCTTTTTTTTTTTTCCTTCTTTTTCTCTCCAAGTCCCCCCAGTACATAGTTGTATATTTTAGTTGTAGATCCTTCTAGTTGTGGCATGTGGGATACTGCCTCAGTATGGCCTGATGAGCGGTGCCATGTCCAAGCCCAGGATCCAAACTGGTGAAACCCTGGGCCACCAAAGTGGAGCATGTGAACTAAACCACTCGGCAACGGGGCTGGTCCCCAATCCTCTGTGCTTTTGATTGGAATATTTCAATTGATATGTCTTCAAGTTCACAGATATTTTCTTCTGCATAGTCTAATCTGCTAAGTCCATCCTCTGAATTATTTTGTTTTGCATTTCCTTTAAGTTTTTGAATATTTTTACATTAGATGTTTGATATACTTTTGAGCTAATTTCATCATCTCTGTCAATTCTGGGTCTCTTTATATCAATAATTTTTACTTTGTGTTATGACTCTAGTAACTTTTGATGGGGTGCCAAACAGTATGAATTTTATGAATGTTGAATTACTGAGTAGTTTAGTACTATTCCTAAATTGTGACTTTTCTGATATCTCTACTGAAAGTTTTCAGGAATTCAACATGATCTTTCCATTCATGTTTGTCTCAACTCATATATAGTACATAGAGTAAACATCTAACTAATTTTTATACAAGGAGTAAATAATTGAATTATAGTTTTTTGTGTTCTTCCAAAATAGTGTTAAAGCTCACACATAAGATTTCAATCCAATCAATACAAGTATTTCAAAGATATTTAATGATTAAAGAATACATTAATTTGCTTTTTTGAGGATGATGGTAGAGTGAAATAATATGCATAGGAAACAAGGGAAATCAGAGAATTTTCTAAATACATATTTGAAACACTTTTTCAAAATAAAAGAGAATATCTTTTAAAAACTTTTTAATTTACTTATAGTAAAATTTAGTACTCAGTGTACAGTTGCATAAGATTTAATAAACACATGCTGACATATAATTACGAAGATAATCAAGGTCCAGAACAGTTCCATCACCTCCAAAATGATGTGCTTTAATACACGGACAACACACAAAAAACTATAATGTTTACAATTTTAGATGTCTAAAGTTCAAAAAGATGTGTCTCACTGGGTTAAAATCAAGGTGTCAGCAAGGTTGTTTTCCTGCTGTAGGCTCTAGAAGAGAATGTTTTTACCTTGCCTTTTTTCAGCTTTTAGAGGCCAATTGCATTTCCTTGGTTCATGGAACCATTCTATTATCTTCAAAGCTAGCAAGATTGGGCTGAATGCTTTTCACATTACCAACTCTCTAATTCTGTCTCTTCTGTCTTTCTCTTCAATCTCATAAGTGCCTTGGTGATTACATTGAGTATACTTGGATAATCCAGAATAATCTCCTATTTTAATATCTTCAGTTGAATCACATCTGCCAAATGCCTTTTACTGTGTGAAGTAGCATATTTACAGGTTCTGGGGATTAGACATGGACATATTTGGAGGGACATTATTCTGCCTATCATAGCATAGTTTAAATTCTCTGGCTCTATGGAAGTGTACTATCTTTTGCTGCTTCTTTGATATTTTCCTGGCGTATGATTCTGAGGAATGATAATTCTTCTGATTTGAGGGTACAAATTGAATGCTTACCTTGTAGGCTTATTATCTTATTTGTAAGACTTTTTTTGGTGGAGGTTGAGTTTTAAGGAGCATGATTTGATCCAAAATGTATTTCAATACATATAATAATGAACTCGTATAATGGAATGCTAATATATTTATGAAGTGTGTAATTGTGTTTCAAAGCCATTTCAAGGAAGCTCTGTAGCTTAGTGGAAATAACCTGGCACCAGAGTTCAAATAAGCTATTAGTTACTTGTGCTATTAATGAGGCTAGAATTTCTAACTCTGAATTTCCTCTTAAAAATATCTCATCCTTATTTAATACCAAGATGTTTTCTTCTCACTTTCATTTTGTCTAATTCTGAGGCAAATCCAGAGCCAAAGACCTAGCTCATGTTATTTTAAACATTGCCAACTTCTATTTCCTGTATGGATAGCCATAAAGTTCTATTTGTATGGTTGAATTCAGAAAAGAAATGTCTCTGTGATCCCTGAACAATTTGTATCCATATGGAAAAAAAACAGTCATAGAAGTTGTGCTCAAGTTACATGACCGCTGAGAAAATTGCATAACTATATTCAGTTATCTGCCGACTTAATTTTATGTCTTTGTATAGTAATCATATTGTGACAGGGCAAGAATTATACTATAATTATGACTCTTAGCCCTTTCAAGTGATTATTTTAGCTATTTGCATCTGCAGGGCTAATAAATATATTATGAGTTGGTAAAATCAAGGCCACAACACCATTCTTTACTAGTCTTTGAAGAAAAATGCCAATTTGTTTTAGGTTAGCATCCAATGAAATAGTAGGATACATATTCCTATTCATAACATTTTCTCTTATTTTAACATGAATAGTCATATATACAACATATGTTTTAATGAACCTTGTAAATTAACTATCTGAGGCAGAAGAGGAAAAAGAGTGAAAACCAGATCTTACGCCGGCAGGTCACTCTAAATATGAAGCTATTTTTGTCCAAATGAGAAGTATTTAAATTGTATCAGTTTTTGAAATTTCTTTTCTTCTAACAGTTCTTTAAGTATGAGCTTGGTTTAAAATACATAATAATACATATGAACATTAGTTCTGGGCAGCTGATCTTGCTTAGCATATCTTTGGGATGCTTTGAGATAATTTCAACTGCAGTCTGCACTGCCTGACAGATGTCTTTGGAAACTTTCCTAGAAGACTGTTTTTACATTATCATGGTTTATTTTTCAGAATCTATTGTTTGAGATCAAAATCTTGAGTAACTTAGAGCTTAAGTTTAAACTATTCCCTCTGAGGAATTTGGATCATTGAGGCTAAAATAACAGTATTGTTTTCTGCTGTATTTCAGTTTTAAAAATTTATTCTTTTAACTCATAGAAACCTCACAGAATTTCTTATAATATTTGATTTCAAATACTGGGATTTTTGAAAAAGACTGCACTAGTTATATCTAATTATGTTAATATTTGGTCTCAGCATAGGGATGTGAATTGTCTCTATTTCAACAAAATATATTATGACAGGCTACTGAGGATGTCTTATGTTCATTGTAATTTCATTTATTATTTTCATTACTTAATTTGATTACTTAAGTAGTTGAAAAGTGACAGAGTCTGATAATTCTTGCTTGCACAAATTGGAACATTAAATTTTCCTACCATGTTATCATTTAAACAATTTATCTATAGCAGTAACAAATGCATTCTGAATCACTTTACCATGCCATAAATAGAGAGACATTTAATCACTTTATAATGAGGTGTAGACTTCTCTTCTTCTGTGTGAAGCTCATTGCACCCGAGACTAACGTTAATGCCTTTTTCTAATCCAAAAGGAAATTAACCAAAGTATTTGGGTTATGTTCCAAAGTAGTTTATTGTTTAGTAATTACTTTAATAGCACACAGAGTTGAAAATAAAGTTTGAAATATAGATAACAAACTACAGTCAATTCTGTGATTCATGGTAGTTATGTTCTGTGAAATCTCTACAAAAACTGAATTAGCAATCACTGAATCATCGCTCCTAGTGGAAATATGTACATATCTATCTATCTATCTATCTATCTATCTATCTATCCATCCATCTATCTATCTACAAACACATGTATCTCACATAGATTATAATCTTAAATCATAAAAATAACTCATCCTGGTAGATTCTATTTTCTTTATTTTACAAAAAGAGATAACAAATGTTCAAAAGTAAGTGACTTGCTCGAGGCCCCCCACTAACAGGTGCCAGAGTTGAGATTTGAACCCCATCCAGCTGGCCCCAGAGCAGGAGCTTCTTGCACTAGGCTACACTGCCCCCTACTGTCTCCATCCTGTGATGATGTCTGTACGAGAGCGAAGCAAGAAGGCAGTGTTGCTTGTCTGACCTCAGGTGGGGACATGGCAGCTAGGCAACTCAAATTTTTTTCTCCCCTGCTCTGCGTATGTCAGCAAATCACCCCAGAAGACAGAGACTCCTGATTTAGGGGTTACAAATAAATTTTAGCCACTAGGCAAACTGGCATATACAGGATCTGCAATAATGAGGGTCCCCTCTACTTTTTAGCATTCCTCCTTAGGTTGAATAGATAGAAATACTTGCATATAAGAAAAATTTAAGCAAGACACAAAATTAATTCTCTTGGAATAACATTACACACACGCAAAATCAAAGTGTTCACCATAACTGTACTGATGACTTCGGGATGACCCGCAGAATTTTTCTGAGAATAACTTAGATAAAATGTCAGGACCTCGTTAATCTGTTTTTATTATTGAAATTTTGGGGTGACAGATGTAAAATATCAAATATCTGCATTGTGTCAGGGATGATGTCCTTTTACTTATTGTTTCATTTAATATTCGAGGCAAAACTCTGAAGCAAGTGTAGCTATGGTTCAATTAGTGAAACAGTTCCTTATAAACTAAATAACTTTTCTAATATAACAAAACTAGCATATATCTGAGTGAGAATCTTGAAAGCAATTATCTGTGACTCCAAAGCTCATGGTCTCTCCAGTACACCACATAGCTCCCTAGAGAAAATGCTTTATGGGACACATCACTCTTAATTAGATTTGTGTGTTTAACTGGATGTCTATTTTGCTTGGATGAAAGTTCTGTGAAAGCATAAACAAGGCTGTCTGGCCCAGTATTTTATCTCTGGTTTCTAGTATAGTGCCTGGCACATCATTACCCAGCTATAAATATTTGTTGATGTTATAAATGAAAATAAATGGTTTAATGATACCCTACTTATAAAGATTAGCTTCCAAAAGCCTTTGGATAACTATATTATTCAGCTCAGATTTTCTTGGCTGTGTATACTCTGCCAAAATGGAAAACCTAAATTTTGTAATTAATGATTACTCAAGTTACTTTTAGACTTTTAGAATATTTCTGTATGCAACAGAGGGCTCTCTTTTGAACTATTTCCTGCCATTAGTATGCTCATTGATGACTTTCTTTATTCTACCTTCTAAGTCGACATTGTTGGCAAACCTCAAGCTGAACACTGCACCCATTCTTAAACAGCCATCTGCATGTGCCCAGGAAAAATAGCAAAGAACAGATAAAACCCTGTCAAGCTCTTATCCTTTGCCAATTTCTTCATTCAACTTTACTGTGCACTATGAGTGCTAGTATAAAGTGGGTATTCTGATAGCTTCACTTCTTCTCAATGGTTTGTATTTTAAAGAAGCAGAAAGAACAGAGGCGCAGAAAAGAGCAAACAGCCAGAGCTGTCATTACAAAACACTAGGTTGATATATATGATTATGTGATGTATGAGAGCAAAAGAATACTTGACAGAACACATTTTAATACATGTTTCTGTAAATATATATATTCATACTCAGGCTTAAACTTTGCTATGAATATTTAGAAATACTATAGAGAATGATTATAATAGCTTAAATTCAGAGAACTTGACAAAGGAAAACTCTAAAAGAAGGAAAATTTGCTAAACATTTTCTATATGAATGTATTTTATTAAAACACTACGTTTAAGCAAATTGGTAGAATTTTAGAGCAAAATAATATTTTAATTTGCTAATATAGTATTATCCTTATGACAAATAACTTTTTTGATTGCAATTCATATAAGCACATGTTTCCTAAGACATTCTTAGAAGCACGTAGTTTTTTTCTGTTTTTGTGTTACATTTTAAAGAAACACTTGTTTTGAGAAAGGTGATTCTCCGGGCAGTGTCTTTTGGTTTAGGCTTTCTGGCTATACGTATTAAAGATAGAGTTTCTTAGAATTAAGTCCTTAATAACTGGAAAAATCCTTGTTGCTCATGGGTCCGGTGATCCTCAAATATGTTCCTTGGAGATGAAATTTCTTCAGAAGTACCTCAGGGCAAGCTGAAGATGATGAGGGATAGACCAAGAGAAAATCTCTTATTAGTTTACATTTTGGGGCTTTAAATATGAGTTTATATGCTTAAAAGGATTCCTTACCAAGAAAAGATTTGAGAATCATTTATCTAGTCCAGCTTCCTCAGCACCAGATCAATCACTTGTCAAATGTTTAAGTACATATTCCAGAAGATTGCGAAGAATTTGTATTGGGCTCTAGAATATAGTTAGGGCAACTATTATTACCTATACATTGTGGAGCACACAATCTTCTGCAGAGATTCTAAACAGGGTTCTCTACTAATTTACTTAATGAGAACTGAAATCCATACATCACTGAATCTATTAATCTTGGCTTATTTTTTTCATTTTCTGCCAGCACAATGCCTGGCACATAATATGATCTCAATGCTTGTTAAAAGAAAAAATACTTAGGGAAAGGGTTTTTACCTAACTGATGTCCCTACCCATATGAAATCTCCAGTCAGAGAATGCTTATTCCCTCATCATGTCTTTGTTTTTGATTTTTGTTTTCCATAAAGGAGAAGAAAGTCTAACTCCTTTTCTTAAGGGAGGAGTCACAAGGTGAATACTTAGAGGCTATCTTTCTACCACCTCGCTCACTCCCTTTCGGATGCTGAATTACTTAGCTGATTTCTGTTTCATATCCATTGGTTCCCCTTTTCAAATGCTATCAATGCATTCTCATTCTCTTGCCTTCCCACCTTTGAAGTGTAATCTCCTCCTCTGCTTCTTATCCTCCAGTTTGGGTGTAGAGGTGGGTCCTGAGGAAGTGTGTTGTGCCATTCTCTGGCTTCTCTACCTGAGTAGGACAGGGTCCAGTGAGTTTGGAGTTTTCAGTCCCAGGTGGGATGGAAGACTCCATCATATTCTCTATTCTAGCCCTAGGAGTGAGAATTGACACTGTATGTTAATTCCTATTTGAATTCTTGTGTCTGTTGTCATTTGATCAGAACTTGAAAGGGGGAAGGGATGATTAACAGATTCAAACTACAAACATTATTTAATAATATCTCACACTTATTTAGTGTATAATATACATCAGATTCTTCTAAACACTTTACATGAATTAATATATTTAGTTCCTGCAGTAGCCATTTAAAGTATGTAGGACTGAGATGAGAACACAGAGGCACAAAGAGGTTAGGTAACTTTCCTAAGGTCAGAGGGCTAATATGTGGCAGAGTTAAGAATCATACTCAGGTATTCTAGATTCAGAATACTTTAAACTTCATGTCATACTACCTCTCTAACATTATCTGACATTATACACTCACCTGCAATTGACTAGAAGTATATTGAATTAGAAGTCTGAAGACCTGGGCTCTGGTTTCCCTGAACCTACCACGACCTTGAAATTTATTGTCTTTTGTAATACTACACTTTTCTACAAGTTGAAAGACACTACAGGTCTAATGGGAAGGAAATAATAAATTTGGCTTGGGATGTGTTTGATATAATGGGATAATGAAAGAATTCAGTTGAACTGCAAATTCTTAACATTGGAGACATGGGCTAGAATTCCTTTTTAGAAATAGATCTTTTGGAGTCATCTTGCTAAAATGAAAACAGATAAACTCTACTTTTTAAAAGAATTTTGCAATTTGTAGGACTTCTTTTTGTCTTTTTTTTTTCCTTTGAGGAAGATTAGCCCTGAGCTAACATCTGCTGCCAATCCTCCTCTTTTTGCTGAGCAAGACTGGCCCTGAACTAACATCTGTGCTCATCTTCCTGCACTTTCCACTTGGGACACCTACCACAGCATGGCTTGGTGAGTGGTGCCATATCTGCACCAGGGATCCGAACCGGTGACCCCCAGGCCACTGAAGCAGAATGTGCGAACTTAACCGCTGTGCCACTGGGCTGGCCCCATGTGTGACTTTTTGTTTTCACGTTCACATCACACTTGTCACCTAGGGTGGCCAGTTATTATGATTTCTATTTTATAGAACTTAAAAACCAAGCTCAAAAATGCTAAATAAGATGTGTGGGTCCACAAGTTTGTGCTAATTCAGTATATTTAGGGTCAGATAAAGAAAATGGCCCCAAAAGCTTGTGATATTTTACATATATGCATATACACACACACACATATATATATACTTATTTTGTGTGTGTGTGTGAGAAAGACCAGTCCTGAGCTAACATCTCTTGCCAATCTTCCTCTACTTTGTATGTGGGATGCCAGCACAGCACTGCTTCATGAGTGGTGTAGGTCCACTCCTGGAATCCGAACTGGCAAACCCCAGGCCGCTGAAGCAGAGTGTGCAAACTTAACCAGTGCACCACAGGGCTGGCCTAACTTGGGTGATACTATATTTTAAAAGACACACTATTTTATTATTCTTATAACAGAACAATGCTTTGACATAAAAAAGGAATGGGAGCTACAAATGATAAAAAATTTCATAACCATATGAAAATATAATAACAAACATGAAAGCATGGGAAATGTGGCTTCTTAAGCCATTCACTCAACATTAGCATACAGTTTCTCTCTTTGAATCATGAATTTTGCTTTCAAATTTGTTTTTACGTATTTATATAGGGGAAAATATATTTAAGTGCTTTCTGCACAACAAAGCTGTCAGATTCCAGTGGACTCTTTCTTTTAACAATGTTATATTAATGGTAATACCTAAAATTTATTGAAGTTTATCTATGTGACAGGCCCTGTGCTTACTGCTTCATATGGATCACTATACTTCATCTTTAGACAAACCATGCAAAGTCATTTCCACGCTGGCCTAGTGGAGGCAGAATTGCTGAGTAACTAGGAGCTTAAACTCCAAACTACAAGAGTCTGAGCCAAACTACACGGCTCTGCTCCATCAGAAAATTTTGGGTGATCTTGGGCAGTTTATGTCACCTCTCTGTTCTCTGTTTCCTCACCTCTGCAAGTGGAATAATTGAATTTAACTCATAAGATTGATTTCTTTTTGAATATTAGAATAATGACTGGCAGAGTATCTTTCAGTGAATGTAAGCTGCAAATGTCCTTTTAGATATGAAGGCACCAAAGTTTAGCAGAGATGAGTTGCCCAGAGAGGTGTAATTAGCCATTGTAATTAACCCATATTTGAGACATTCCTTGTAATAAATGCTTTCTCTGATGTAGGCCTTGATATTTGGCTCCTGTAGATGCTGACCTTTTCATTCTCTCTAATAGGGCCTGGTGTCCCTGAGTTTTTCTATCAGTTCATTTTCTGTCTGTAGTGAAGCTGTTAACTTGTCCTCCAGGCCTTGGAACTATTTGGCCTTAACCCACAGACCATAAATAGCCACGAAAACAATAATCGCAGCATTAATTGTGTGATTTCTATGGGAAAGGCCATGTACTAAGTGCTTTATATATTTTAATTTCATTTAATCTTAAAAATAGCATTATAGGTTGGATATTAACGTTATAATCATTTTAAAGATGCGGAATCTGAGGTACAAAGTATTTGTAACTTGCTAGAGGTCACACAGCTTCTAAGTTCCAACTGAGTTTTGAACTCATATCTTCTGAATCTTGAGATAAATATCTCAGCCTGTGTATTCTAGAACAGCTCTGGAACACTAAATTCATAGGGAGGTTCTATCAGAACTTATGAATCCATACACTCACTCAATTTTTGATTGCTTATTTGGTTTCATACAGCTTGCATAACATGGTCATCAATGTCAAAATAGAAAGCAGGCCATTAGGAAGCAAGGAACATCAGCATTCCTGAAAAGTGCTGAAAAGTCCAGCACAGATATGCTACCTTTGCAACACTAAAGCAATAACTCAGTGGATGGGAAACATGGTACCAAGGGATAATACTGAATAATGGGTTTGAATAAAAGTTAGATAAAAGCGTTCTTAGGAATTTTTGTGAATTTTGGTTAGATCTGAAGGGTTGATACAGTATTCAGCAGAATACTTCTTTGCTGTTTAGTACACAGCAGTTTGCAAATTATTAGTTTTCTCTGCTGATGCTTCTAATTTAGTTATGTTTCTTGGCTTGGTATGTTAAAGTACCTTTCTAGAGAATAACTCTTGTGAGAGCACTAACCTAAGTAAAATAACTGAGTTCTCCTCCTGGCTCTGATGTTTTCCAGGGTTTAACCTTGGACCAAGTACACATTCTCTGGGTCATTAGTATATTTGTCTTTAAAATAACAGAATTGGAATTAATTACCAAGGCATCTGAATTTTTCAACCTACATCTGGCATTCTCTTACTTTAGAATTTTTTCAAAAAGACAATTTTTATGGATATATGTATTAGGAACATTTTATTTTCTCTCCAGCACTCATCTGCCCTTCTTTTGATAATATGTTGATTTCTCCCTGATGGGCCACTTCTGCTTCCATCCCACATTCAGCTCATTTACCTTCAATACTTGGCCCATTTTTGAGTTATGTTACTTGCCCACAATGACTCATTGTGTTTTACTTCTGTACATAGTAACAGTGACAATGGAAAGCCAGCAGTGGCAAAGATTAGGAGTCACTTCTGGCCATGGGTAACTGGAAGTGGGACCCACCATGTAATTAATTAGGTATTTTTCCTACATTTAGTCAGCTATACTGCCCAGTATTTTCTTAGATTTCCATTCACGGCAGAAAGTAGGAAAATCTGAACGTGCAGTAGCTATAAGAGAACCACTTTACCAATGCTGGAGGTGGGAAAACTGAAGTTAAGCAAATAATAATAATAAGAGCTAATATTTATTGAGCACTTACAATGTGCTAGGCAATATTCTGAACGCATTACATGTTTTAACTTACTGTACTTAGAAGTAATAAAGTAACATAATTCTTCCATTTCCATCAAGCAGACATAATTACTCCACTTATTAACCTTGGCTTTTTGAGCCAGAAGAAGAAACAGAATATACTGAATGGTATATTTGCCAAAAAGGCATATGACTTAATGAGAAAACAGAGAGCCACGCTGTCTCTTAAGAATGAATGTTGAAAGACAGGAAATAACAAGTGTTGGAGAGGATGTGGAGAGAAGGGAACCCTCGTACACTGCTGGTGGGAGTGCAAATTGGTGCAGCCACTATGGAAAGCAGTATGGAGTATCCTCAGAAAATTAAGAATAGAACTACCATATGATCCAGCTATTCCACTGCTGGGTATTTATCCAAAGAACTTGAAAATGCAAAGGCATAAAGATACATGCGTCCCTAAGTTCATTGCAGCCTTATTCACAATAGCTAAGACTTGGAAGCAACCTAGGTGCCCATCAAGAGACAAATGGATAAAGAAGATGTGGTATTTATACACAATGGAATACTACTCAGCCATAAGAAATGATGCAATCCAGCCATTTGTGACAACATGGATGGTCCTTGAGGGTATTATGCTGAGTGAAATAAGTCAGAGAGAGAAAGTCAAATACCGTATGATCTCACTCATAACTAGCAGATAAAAACAACCACAAACAAACACATAGCAATGGAGATTGGATTGGTGGTTACCATGGGGGAAGAGGGGAGGGGGGAGGGCAAAAGGGGTGATTAGGCTCACATGTGAGGGGATGCACTATAATTAGTTTTTGTGTGATGAACATGATATAATCTACACGGAATTCGAAATATATTACAATGTACATCTGAAAGCTATATAATGTTATAATCCAATCTTACTGCAATTAAAAAAAAAGAAATAAGGGATGAAAAAGTAAGTTGAGTTCAGAATGTGAAGGTCAATTTGCCAAATTAAGGGGTTTAGATTTCGTTCTGTAAGAAGAAGGAAACCAACATAAATGTTTAAGTGGTATTCTAACAGTGTGGGATTTGAGAGCTTATTGTGGGAAGAGTGCAGACATAGACGGCATTGGCTGCTTCAGATTTGTCTCCTGCCTAATGGAGTTAATAGGTTTTTCCATGTTACATTTGCCTTATAAGTTAGAAAAATATTTTAAATCCATGTAATATTATTAAATATGTATTATTGATTATTATTAAAATGAAGGATTTAGAGTGTCTTAATACCTACATCAGTGTTGTAGTTATCAATGGCAATTAAAGCAAGCTTTCCTCCAGACTAAAAAATGTTGTAATAAAGGTAAAAGTTTACTTTCTTCAGTGAACTGTAATGGGGGAAACTGGACAGGGATTAAACAAAGGACTATAAGAGCTTCTAGTTGATACTTTTTCTATTCTGTTAAGGAAAACAAAGCTAGCAGGAGAATCTAGTTAGAAGTAGTGAGGAGGTAAACGAGACATATTCATTGATAAGATAAGTAACTGTGATAATGATCAATTTGTTGCCTCTCAGCTGTGCAATTTCTCCTTTTCCAGCTGAACTAATGTTAAGCTTTTAAGCGCTTTGTGAGGAGAGATGCTGGAGGAGGAAGGAGATTTCTCTTCCGGGTTCTGATAACTCTTTTCACCCCATAGCTTTTGCGCCTCCTGTCTGTGAAGTTCAAGGCAGCCAGGAGCATCAGCAACAAGCAGTTTCGCCCGGCATTCCTTTGGTTGGATGCACAGCAAATTCTGAGGAGCAGCACCTCTCTGTGAGTGGCTTCTCCAGGCACCCCAGAGGGCAAGTTTCCAGAAAGTTCCAGAGGGAAGATTTCCAGCAAGTTCCTCCGCCACAGCACCAGCACAACTTCTCTGCCAGTCAGTGAGTCCTGGCCATGTCTTCTTCAAGGAGGCCGGGATCTCAGCCCTGGGCTGGGGGTTGGGGGGCAAGTAAGGAACCAGCTCCCACTACCTTGAGTCCTCTGTCTCAGCCATTGGGGTAGTGGCTGTTTTAGTCAGTCAGGCTACTTTAACAGAATATCATAGACTGCGTGGCTTAAAACAACAGAAATATATTTCTCACACTTCTGAAAGCTGGAAGTTTGAAATCAGGGTGCCAACATGGTTGAGTTCTGATGAGGGTCCTCTTGCAGGTTGCAGACTGCTGACTTCTTGTACCTTCACAGGGGAGAGGGAAGAGAACAAATCAAGTTCACTCAGGACTCTCATAAGGGTCCAAATTCCATTCAGGAGGGCTCCACCCTCATGACCTCATTTAATGCTAATTACCTCCCCAAAGCACCACCTCCTAATACCACCACATTGTGGGGGATAGGATTTCAACTAATGAATTTTGGAGGAGGAGACAAACATTGAGTCCAGAACAGTGGCTATTATATATTACATGATATTATCTTTGCTATTATATTATTCTTTATATCTGTGATTCCTATACTGTTCAGAATTCTCTGTCCTATTACCCAATCACTTGTTACTTCAATCTCCTGCTATAATTAATTATTCTTTATGTTAAACTTTTTCTGTTCAAATTATTGTGTTTTTGTCTTGACTGGACTCTGATAAAGTAACTAAATGAAAGAAAACTGTCATTTGTGCTAAAGAGATGGATAACATATAGTTCTTTGCAGTGTCTGACTGCTATAAAATTTCCAAGTAAGTTTTTTCCCTAATGATTCATCTACGAATACTGATTTTTTTAAAAGCTTAGATTTAAAAAGTTACTTTGTACTTTGTTCAATTTATTTTAATTTTTATTACAGATTTTATATCTATTATACAGTAACTAGCTAACTTATGTAACTGACTTACATGTACTATGAACCAAGAACTAACCAATCATACCAACAACTTACAAATTTGATTTTATTAAGTGAAGAATGAGCACTGCTCCCAATTTTTCTGATTGTCTTTCAAATGCATTGTCACAGATTAGTTACTCTAATGTGGTTTCAACACACACTCAGTTCTAACTCAAGTTATTTAGCTAGAACTCCACAGATGCCATTCTGAAAAGTGACTGGTCTGATCTCTCATTACCCTTTTGTGGTACCATAGCACATTTTCACTTAGTGTTTTATTTTAAGCGCTTATTTTTGTTTTAGTATTATAAATAGGGACGGAATAAAGCCTAGAAGAGGTTTCCTTTAATCAGAAGGAGAACCATTGGTTGGGCCGTCCTTAAACCTTTGGGTATGGGGGAAGGAGGATGAGACATAACAATTCCAAATTGGGTAGTTTCATGATCAACTCTATCATAGATCAACAATTTTAAAAAAATTCATTTCTTTTTGTGTGTGTGTGAGGAAGATTGGCCCTGAACTAGCATCCATGGCAATCCTCCTCTAATTTGTATGTGGGATGCTGCCACAGCATGGCTTGATGAGCAATATGTAGGTCTGTGCCCAGGATCTGAACCTCAAACTCTGGGCCACTGAAGTGGAGAGTGCAAACTTAACCACTATGCCACCAGGCCAGCCCCCAAAATTCATTTCTTTACAAGTACCGAAATCATGTGAAAACTACACATTCAATAGCAGTAATAGTTTGCTATAGCTTACATTTAAGTATGAAATGTCAAGGGTAGTGTAGAAAATTCCTACATAAAGGAAACAAAACTGGATTTGATTACTTTGGGTTCTTTCCAATAATAAGCACTTTCAGTCTATAATGCCTTTCATTCTTATTATTTATAATATTCATTTTTTATTTACTAGAAAGAGTTCACAAATGCTATGCAGTTGCATGTGAAATTACATATAATTATAAGTTACAGTAATTTTAATATATAATTTAAAAGTTGAAAGCTATTATGTAGCTTAGGAACCCTAAATATGGAGTATTTAGATGTACTTACTAATTTATAAAACCTAAATGTTCTACTTACATTTTAAAATGATTTTCTTTAAAAAATGTGAATTTAAAGAGCATTATCTGTCCTGATACCTTTCTAGTGAAATCAAAATACTTTAATATATGTAGACAAGCTAATACATAATTGCTTAAAATTGCAGTAGAATATATGTTTGAACTCATTATTGTCTGCCAACCAAATTCTTCAAATCTAACCTAATATAAAGAGAGGCCAAAATATAATATTCTTTAACTCTCCACATTTCAGCTTTAGCAACCTACATGACGAGAAATATCTAAGAGTAGCTTTTCTATTTACTGTGTAGTTGGTTCTTTTTTAATAATAATTGTACCTGCATTTACTTTTGGCTCCAACTGAAACACTATAAAATGTTTTCATAAGCTCCCATTTAAAAGTGTTTTCTTATTGAGTAATTGCAATATAATGGCCTGCAATTGCATTAAGCACTCAGAATGAAAAGGAAAGAATCGAGTGAAAGCGAAATGAATCCATTAAGTCTCTGTTGAATAGAGACAGGTCAATAGAGAGAAGCCCTAAGTCAAAACATATTTGTATAACTGCCCAGAATGTTCACTCCTGAACTTTCTAGATAAAGCTAAAAGTGAGGTTAACTTTATACAACCCAGAAGATTATCCCTAGTTTTCCTGAGGAGATAAATATTTGTGTCATGGAGTTCCCTAGAGGGAGGTTACAATATCCCCATCCAGCGTGACTCTGCTGGCATAGATGAGAGTAAAGTCAGAAAGATACTAGTGAATCCGGAAACTGACCCTACCATCAGAGATTACTCCAAACAACCCTTGATCAGACATAATTTAGTCCTAGTATTTCATGCAGATAGGGCAGGAGGAATGGGGGAGGCTAGGGGAAATTTTACTAACGCCTTAGAGGAAAAACAAGACAGAAATATTTAAAAATTTTGTGGTTTTTCTTTTTTAAAATAGCAAAAACAATACTACTTCATAATGCTGTAACATTATAAAATGTGTTTGATGCCTTATGTCATTTCAATGTGGATAAAATTTCTTCATTTCATCCTTCATGCCCTCAGCCCGATATTTTAATTTTTCATTGAACATTTTGGTCAGCTTCTGAGTTTCAGGGGGTTCTAATGACACAATTTCTCCTGAAGTTTTCTATGAATGATTTAGCATTTAAGCAACCCTGAATTGTTGCCCTAAAACAAACTTATTTACCACCCTACATGGAAATACTTAGCAACTATTTTCAGCATGCAGCATTTCCCAGCCCCAAATTATTTGATAACCCTGATAATGGTAACTAGTTACAAAAGTATTTGGTGACCAATATTTTTAAGTAAATGACTATATTGACCACATCCAAGTTGTTTACCCTGTGAAAAAGGACGCAGCTCTTCTTGCATCTTATCCTTTCTGGTGTCAGGTAGTTATTACAAAACCTAGCAAGGATGCACTCGCTACTTTTCTTTCTTAATCTTTATCTATAAAATTGAAATATAATATTTGTCATTAGCCTGCATTTTCACTTTTAGTTTTTCGTACAGAAAATTGAGTTCTCCCGAACATTTAGAATTTATTGTTACAATGTGCATTTTTTTTGATTTTTGAATTTCTTTAGACCTTCTCCAAAGCTCTCATTTTATATTTTCAAATGTTAGTAGACAACTTTTTTTGTTTTGTTTTGAGGAAGGTTAGCCCTGAGCTAACATCTGCTGCCAATCTTCCTCTTTTTGCTGAGGAAGGCTGGCCCTGAGTTAACATCCATGCCCACCTTCCTCTAGTTTATATGTGGGACGCCTGCCATGGCACAGCTTGACATGCAGTGCATACGTCCACACCCGGGATCTGAACCGGTAAACCCCAGGCCGCCAAAGCTCAACATGCGAACTTAACAGCTGTGCCACGAGGCTGGCCCCCAAATGTTAGTAGACAACCTTTAATTCAAGAAACATTTGCTGGTGACTACACTATGGTATGTCTTACAGGGATATAATTTGAAATAAGATATAATCTTTATCTTTATAGACATTGGATATAAAAGTAAGTGTATTTTGATGTTTTTCATTTTACCAGATACATCATTATTGAAATAATGCTTTTGTAAGTTTAAGAAACAGTAAAAACTTTCAAACTGTTTTTTAAGTTGTGGACATTTAAAAAAATAGAGACTTCTTCCTCTGACATAATCATATGGCATTTTCTCTCATCCAGATGGTGATATTAAACTTATTTTTAGTGTAAATTACCATACTTTTATTTTTCATATGCTCCTTGCTTAGTTAGATTTCCAATCTACCAAAACATTCAATAGAATACACAGGGATTATTGCTTTTCTTAGCCTTTCCAAATTCTTTAGTTATTACCTGCATAGTAATAACCACCTTGAAGCGGTTCATTCTCTGGAGCCAGCTGCTAGGGTCATGTCCTAAATACAGCTTAAACAGCAGGCTCCTGTCTGATGAAACCTGACCGGTAATCGTGGAGCAAACAGAAGCTCAGCAGTCGTTCATATTTAAGATTCAGCAGGCACACAAAGCTGAGAGCGCCTCTTCGGCTTTGACGTTATCTATAGGTCCAATCCTCAATATGCTGATTCTATCATAATACAGAAAATTGGTTAATTCCCTCTGGAAATTAGCAATAAAAAAAGCCTCTCCTTGAATTGCTCTTGCTTCTTCTTTTGATTGGCTGATGCTATCTTTCCTTTACCTGAAGATAAAAGAAACCCTTTTTAAGAAAGCATGTCCATTTCTGAAACATCTGCACATTTTCTGTGTTTTCAATGCACAACATGAGAATTAATGTGCAGACGAAGTGAGGCAGGTATTCTACAAATTTAATTAGAGTATTCTTAAAGAATTCATGATTTTGTGAGGATTTTTGCTTAGTTCTTGTGGGTATCGCTTTGTTTATGATATGTGCTGGTTGGCAGTTTGACTGAGAGACACGTTTAAGTGCAGGGTGCAGACTTCTAAATGTTCTGGATAATTATCTTCTGCTTCTCAGATACATTGATGCATCCCTCTCTACTGAAGTACAAGCTCACACATGCACACACACACACATACACCCACACACACACAATAAGCTATAATATCCTGATTATGTTATGCATTAGTTGTAACGTGATATAATACAGACAACTGCTCACATGAAAACTCACCATGGAAAAATGTATATAAGGAGATCTTTCTATCATGATAATTCTGAAGGTGACAATTTTGAGATTTGTGGGTTGCTGAGTGTACCCTACACTGGCTACTGCCTCTGGCTTTTGCAGATGTGCTCAGAAGATATTTGTTAAATGTGCCACAATATATGTAATTACTGTGACCTTTAAATTGGGATTAAATCAGTCTTCTTGTGATGTAGGTGCACTGAGGAATCTCTCTACTTAAAGGAACAATGAAAGAGATACTTTCCATATGAATGATTTAGAAATATGAACAATCCCTTATTTTTTCTGTCTTAAATCTAATCCATACGCTTTTCTTGTTAACGGATTTGATGAATGCATTTCATTTGTCCTTTATGCCAGATATACAGGTTTCTTTCACCTTCTCTCCCCTCGGGTTAAGGATCACTACATTTTAAGCTGCCGTGTTCACGAGGCCCAACACTGCACCTCCAGCCACTTTAGATGTGGGTTTAATGAATGCTTTTGATTAAGACAATGATACTTATCTAGTTACCATTTAAAGACCATTTAGCAACAGTGATCACTTTTCAATTCTCCAGTATACCTTGTGGGCTGTATGCAAATTCGAAAGAAATAAGTGCAATTTTTAAAAACTGTCTTGATCTTGGGGCTGGCCCCGTGGCCGAGTGGTTAAGTTCGCGCGCTCCGCTGCAGGCGGCCCAGTGTTTCGTCGGTTCGAATCCTGGGCGCGGACATGGCACTGCTCGTCAGACCACGCTGAGGCAGCGTCCCACATGCCACAACTAGAGGAACCCACAACGAAGAATACACAACTATGTACCGGGGGGCTTTGGGGAGAAAAAGGAAAAAATAAAAAAAATAAAATAAAAAAATAAAAACTGTCTTGATCTTAACCTTTATGATTTGGCTGCCTCCTTCACTGATCCTGGAGCCACTTCCCGGTCCTGCATGTCACCTAAAGTTTATATTAGATGAGTTTACACAGTTTTGAACTCCATTTCCTTCTTGCTGAGCAATTTCTTCTTCCTTTCTTCTCACTGGTTTTCAATTAGAAACTTTGACCATAGGGTAGAGAAAATAGAAGTTTCTTTCAGCGGCTTGAACGTAAATTTCATCTATTGTCACCACTGCAAGTAGTAGAACTTAGTTCATTAGACAGTGTTCACGGAGCTTAGCTTCAGTTTTTTTCTGTTAAATATTGGGTTCCTAGGGAACCGGTTTCAGTGGTTCAGCAGCACTTTAACCATCTGCCTCCAATGATCAAATTTCTACATCTCGCTCTCCTCTTATAACAACGATGATGCAGAGTCCAGGATGTGCTATTGTTAATCCAGCAGGTCATCATTCAGATCTGCTAGAGATAAATCAAAGTAATAAAATACTCCTACTAATACTACTTCTACTATCACTACAATGATAGCTGTTACCCATTAAATATTTACTCTGACCTTTACCCACATATTCCAGTTAAGGCGATCCTTTTATTTGTCTATGAGGTAGATATTTTTTGTCCTAATTTTATAGATGAGAAAATTGAGGTTTAAAAGTTCGAGTAATTTGGCAAATTAAAGCAATTAAGTGACAGAGCTGGCATTCAAGCCCAGGTCTGCGGAAACTCAAATGGACTTCTCTTAACCCTTAGATTTTACCCTGTATTTGAACATGGGGCAAAAGTTTGAACAGAAAAAAGTTTCCCACACCAGGTAGCTCCGCTTTAAAATGCAGGTTCGGGGAGCCCTAATGATCTAATGTTATTCTTTCAGACTGGTTATTGCTTGAGGGTGACTAGAGGCAACTGAGATTTTGGAAAAAAAAATTCTGTCCACTCATTTCTTCAACTCAACCGAGCATGGACTTCTTGTCAGAACCCGTAACATCGGGCTATGTAATCTGAATTCGTCAAATAACTGAGGCAGATTTGGGAGTGTAGAGACAAAAGTTTGAGAGGGAACGTGGAAAACATCCAATCTGTTAAAGATACAGCTCAGCTTAAGCAATGCATTCTTTGCTCTAATCATAATTCAAAATTAATACAGATTCCTAATGAAATTTGAAAAATTAAAATTTTGTTTAGTAGCTTAGCATGTAATTACAATCTTTTCAACATCAGAATCAATTTCATACCCACATACCTAGATTTTAGTCAATACTTTTCCATTAAAATCGCCTTATACATGCTCTGAATAACGTGAGGATCAGCTCCTGATCTTGCGAAAAAGAATAACTCACAAGCAAAATATGAGTGATTTAAAATTTGTAATTTCTAAACTAACTCATTAAGGGAATTGCATCCTCTTCAGATAATGCCCCAAACCTTCTCACTAGCATGTAAGAAACTATTTTCAGAAAAGAAAAATAATGAAAGCAAATCTTAAGTTTCATTTCATTCATGAAGCTCCGTCACTTTCTACTCCCCCTCCATCCTTTCCCAGGGATATACGACTCTTCCTTTCCTTTTGTTCAGCATAAACATTTTTCCCTGTATGCAGACCTGAACTTTCTCAAGAAGGTACAGTTTTTAAAGGAGACGTACATAAAAGCTAAGAGAAAATAAGATAAGATAAATGGATAACACAATATTGATCTTTATTTTCTTTTTTGAGGAAGATTAGCCCTGAGCTAACTACTACCAGTCCTCCTCGTTTTTGCTGAGGAAGCCTGGCCCTGAGCTAATATCTGTGCCCATCTTCCTGTACTTTATATGTGGGACTCCTTCCACAGCGTGGTGTGCCAAGAGGCGCCATGTCCGCACCCGGGATCCGAACCAGTGAACCCCGGGCTGCAGAGAAGCAGAACGAGCGAACTTAACTGCTGCGCTACCTGGCCGGCCCCCGATCATTTTTAAAAATAAAAAAAAATCCTAAATAGATAAGGTCAATGAACAAAATTTCTAAAATATTAAAAAATAAGAATTTTTGGTTAAAAACCACACAAAATCTGCTCAAAAAAGATAAAATTGACATTATTAGCCATAGCATGTTGACCTGGATTCAGATCCAGTCTGCCTAATTCTATAGCCTGGCCCCTTGACTACTACCCTGGCTCCCAGTGCTTACTTTCTGTATGATATCAACTTTCTTCGCCACTCTAAGATTCACTTTGTCTTTCTACATATTGATTAATAGTTTCAAATTGATTTTTCTCATGTGTCTATGCACATACCTTGCTCAGAAGAACCCAGCTGCCATTTTGCTGCACTTCTTTAATAGACCTTTTTTAACAAAATGTTAATACTGAAGATGTTAATACTTGTATAAATGTTTATTGAAACATTTGTGTGTGTGTGTGTGTGTGAGAGTAAGATTGGCCCTGAGCTAACATCTATGCCAATCTTTCTCTATTTTATGGAGGATGCCACCACACCATGGCTTGATGAGCGGTGCTAGGTCCATGCCCAGGATGCGAACCTGTGAACCCAGGCCACTGAAACAGAGCATGTGAACTTAACCACTATGCCACCATCCAGGCCCCTGAAAATACTTTTTGCCTAGTTTTTTGCTTTTAATTTTTGTTTAGGAAGTTTTGTGAAATATAGACATTTAAATTTTATGATAATCATGTCAACAATTTCCTTTGTAATGTTTTCATACTTTAAAGAATAAATAATGATTATGTATATAGTCATCACATTTTTCTCCTTATTTTGATTTTTTCTTATATCTTTTATTCCATTATTCCATTTGTAATGTTCTTTAGCATATAATGTGAGTTTAGGATCCAAAATTTGTTCTTTGTTCAAATAGAAATTGATTCAATATTATCATAAATTTATCATAAATTAAAATTTAATAATATGAGACTGTATTACTGAAAAGTTCATAATACTTCATTCATCTTTCTTAATTCTGTGTCCTTTGCTTATCATAGCTTGTTGATATGTTTAAATATCTAATAAGCAAACAATGCTCTCGTTAATCTATCTTTTAACTTTTTCATAGCCATTCTTTTTTTTGTCCTTCTTTTTGGAAAAAATATATAATATTCCATCAGAGATAGTCTATCTATCTCTGTCAGTTCAGTTCCTCTGAGAAAAAGGTACCAAGATGGGCTCAAAGATACAAAAGATTTATTTGGGGAAATTCCTGTGAATGATAAAGACAGAGGGAGCAGGAGTTAGGCAGAGAATGTCTTCAGAATGCATGCAGGTCTGACACTTGTGAAAGGAGAGAGGAATGGAGGAGGGTTGGATAGGAAGAATCCCAGTCTGCAGTATAACTCTGAGAAAGTCTTGGCCAGACCAATAGGGAGATTCGGAACAAAGATTTCCCATTACAGGAGGCCTACACTGGGCTAGACTGACCTGGCTCTAGTGCTCTAGCTGTGCTCAGCCATGGACTAGATGCAGCCCAGGTAGCAGTGGCTTCGAAGTAAGCACTGGTGGATCACGAAGAGGCAATGGCGAGAGGCTGTCAGCTAACTACACTCCTCACAGCAGTTTCTCTCTTGAAGAAAGAACTTAGTAGTGCATTCCCATGGCTGCAACATCATCCTTTTGAAGTTCCTTCAATTTCACACCATTATCCATAACAAATGGCTGCTCTTGCATCCATATTTTGCACTTTCTTCCTCCTAATGCTTAAAGGGATGTTTTTCCCACTGTATGGTGTCATTCTTTCCAGTTGTCTTCTGTGGAAATCTTGTGTACATCACTGTGCATGTGGCTCTTGAAGATAGTAGTTCTGGGGCTGGCCCTGTGGCCAAGTGGTTAGATTCTTATGCTCCACTTTGGCAGCTGGGATTTGCTGGTTCAGATCCTGGACATGAACCTATGCACTGCTCATCAAGCCATGCTGTGGAGGCATCACATATAGAAGAGCTAGAATGACTTACAACTAGGATATACAACTATGTACTGGGGCTTGGGGGAGAAAAAGGAAAAGAGGAAGATTGGCAACAGATGGTAGCTCAGGGCCAATCTTCCTCACCAAAAAAACCAAAAAAGAGTTCTATTTTTACCCCATCTCTTCAATTTTTCTCCCTCTCTCCACTTCTTCCCAAAAGTATTTGTGTTCCAAGGCTCAACAATGACAACAAAATAAAAACAAAACATCATCTCCTTTCAAAACATCACTCCAACTGAATACTGTTGACTTTCACATTCTACGAGCCTCTCACCTCCTACTTATAGCCAAGCTTCTTGCAAGAGCAAACTACATTCATCCTTTGTCCTCCTCTACTTTTTACCATTTTTTGCCCCACTGTATTCTTTCTGTCTCTGCTATTTCCTTAAAACTTGTTCTTCCAAAATCACCTGTGACACTGAACTGCATTACTGCCTTTCTTCTCTTTCTACTTCCTGATTTGGCAAGTTCAGTCCATTATACTTTCTAACTATCTATTGACTATATTTTATAGACATATATACATATTCCTATGTATGTTTATATGTGTGTTTGTATGTGCACACACACACATATTTCCCTCCATCCTCACTGTTATTACCTTTTCCAAACTATTTTACTTCCTACTATATGGATTCCTGCAAAAGCCACTAGCGGAAGCATCTTGAACCAGTATTAAAGTTATTGAAAGATACAGTTGAGGCTATATTTGAAGAAGTAAAATGAAAGGGATTAATACATAGCAAAATGTTCCTAAAGTTTGTGAAATTATGGACTTGAGAGGTGCAGCTTCAGTGTAAAGGAAGGCAATATCTGTTCTAACACAAGAGAATGATGCAGACTTTGGTATCAGGAAGATTCGGGTGTACCAATACAATGCCTTTTATCTTATTTGGAGTCGTGTTTTAGGATTGGTGACCAGGTTTCAAATTGCTGCTGTGCAATGTGTAAGAGTGAGGGAGTGTGTGGGGGGTTGATGACCTGGAGTGTGTTTGTTCGCTCTTCGTTAGTATGTGATTTTTTCTAAGCCAATTTGGCTTCTTGGTGCAGACAAGAAGAAATCAAATGGTTGAGTTTATTGAGTTGATTTTTCTAATCTTTTCTTGGGGACTTTATATTTTGCTCCTTCTAATACTGGAAGACATGCTTTATCTGTGGATTATGTCAATAATTCTCTAACTGGTCCTTCTTTTCCACTCACCTTCTTCTAAAACATCAACACAGCAAACATGGATTGTGTAGAGCCTTGTAAACCAAACTGTAGAAGAGGCCATACTACTCTCTTGCTTGAAATTTTCAAACGATTTTCTTTCCTTTACAGAATGATCAGACTCTTTAACAAGACTTACAAGACCCCACGTGAACTGGTACCTGATATCTTTCCAACAACATATTCTACCAATTTCTCTCTTACTACAATTAAGCAACACTTTCCTTCTTTCTCTTCCTTTCCAAAGTTTCCATATGCCTATCTCCTTATTACGCCTTTCAAATATCATCTACCCAGGAAGACCATCCCAGGCCATCTTGTTCTACTCATTCCCTATGATCTTTTCCTGTTTATAGTTTTGCAGAATTTATCATAAATAATTTTATCTCATGTTTCTGTTTAATTATCTACCTACTTCACTATAATGCTGATTTCAAGAGAACAAGATTTTGTTCACCACTGTATTTCTAAAACCCAAATCAGAGAAGACATTCAATAGATGTTTGAAAATGTTGAATGAATGATAACAATATTATTAGGATCTCAAGCTCATCCTTGAAAATAAGAACAAAAGACCACCTACAAACATATTTTTATGTCAGGAACTTTTTATTTAGTGTTTCAGTTAATTGTTATAATAGTTTTGCAAGAAAAGTACCATTGTCTTCAGTTTTCAAATCAGGAAAATGACATTCAGAGGAACTGTAAGTTCCCCTTTGTCACCCAGCTAGCTGGTCACAGAGCAAGGATACAACCCCAAATCTTCTAAACACAAATTCAGCACTTTTTGAAACATACTGACTTGGACTCTGTGCATCCAATTATTGCATATGAAATTAACATTGGCTTTATTACTAGATGACAAAGCAGAAAGGGATAAGAAGATTTCTGTTGGAGCCACTAATGACCACTGGTTGTTAGCCCCATTTATCTAAGGGATGCAAAACATAGAAATTTAGTTTTTATTGTTCACCCAGTGACTTATAGTATCATAGTTAAAATGGCAATCCAGTGGAAGTCTTATTTGGTTGATCATACTTTCTATAAGAAACTATAGTAAAAAAGGTAATATACTTCAACCAATAATTTTATTTCATATAGAATGCTTTTTACTTTGTGTTTTTTAATAATGTTTAATCCATATATTCTCTGAAGCAAATTTGTTTACACACACACACACGCACCCCATCCCTAATTCCTTCCTTCAATACAGAAGAGTCTTGTTTTGTTTTGTTTTGTTTTAATTTCTGTAGAAATGGAGCATAATAGTTCTAAATGCATGAAAATATGAAGAATGGATTGTTTCTAGTATAATTTTGCTCCTGTGACATGCACATTATTTCTATAACCTTTGCATTATGTTCGTTGCTAGCATTATAAATAGTTGTTAAGATTGTTTGTTAACTAAAAATTGCAGCTAAATTATAAATCACTTTAAGGGGGTGCTTTTTATGCACAGTAATGAAAGCCTTGTAAAGACAATTCAGGGACGTGCATTCTATATAAACACTTAGTGTTGGTACAAACTTTCATCGCAATTTAATGGTCTGCTGAAGTATAAATCTTCAATTAAGACAACATTGGTCATTGAGGACAAACAGTTATAGACTTAACTCCAGTTTATTCTATTTATATGGCTGTAATTTCTGTCATTTAAAATTCTCCCTTTGATTTGGGTCTGTATCTCGAATTAGTTATAAAAATAATCAGCCAAAATACTCTAATTTCTAAATTCTAAATTCTTGATATCAAAGTATATCTTATCCCATTATAAATATCTTCGCCTTGGGAAAACTTGCATCTCTCCTCTTTCCCACTAATTCTCATGCACACAGATGCAAATGTAAAATGTCCTAGACAAAATTATGATGTAGATGAAGTTTGTCATTAAAAACAAACAGGAGCAAAAAATCATATTTTTTATAAGTATAGTGGAAATGCTTGTGTAATCGAAGGCAGAAATGACATTGAGCCTTAGCAAGAAACTGGTATTCTATACTTGAAAGCCAACAGATCTCCCTGAGTTTCAATTTTTCAGTTTCAATTTTTCTACTTTCTGCATATTTGCTCCATTTTCCTTTCTCCGCAGACCAGCATTTTTTGCTTCTTGGCCCAAAGAAGTAGAAACTGGTCCATTAATAGCTTCCAGGTTTCTATCACCTTTATTTCATAGGCCAGCTCATGGGATGAAAAGTGTGGCATTAATGCGCACTCCCTCATGAGATGTAAAATACTTTAATTTGTTCTTCATTGGAATATCTTTTCATTGGAAATGTCTGTTCATATCTTTTCCTCATTTTTTCTGCAGAGTTATTTTTGATTTATGGAGTTCTCTTTATATTTTCAATATTCAAATACTTTATTGTATATATGAATTGCAAATATTTTTTCTACTCTGTGGCTTGAATTTTCACTTTTTAATAATATCTGTTGATAAGTACCATTTTGTAAATTTCAGTGTAGTCTAGTTTATCATATTATTTTCCTTAGAGTTAGCAAAAGTTGTGATCTTTAAAAAGTAAACTTTACATTTGTCAGAACTCATGAATTTTACTGTGTATGAATTATACCACAATACAATTGATATCCCCACCCCACTAATATACATTTATGATGTAAATCTATTTATTTTTATTTTCCTTTGTTGTTGCTATTTTCTAGAAGCATAATACTCTACTTCTCACATTTATTTATACACTTCACATATAATTGATCTCTGTGTGTGTAAATGGTGTAAGGTAGGGATCAGTGGATATATATTCCATTGATTCAACACAATTTACGTGACGACTTCTCCCACTGCTTTGAAATGCCACATATGACATAAATTAAATGCTGTATTTCATCAGTTTATTCAGGTTCTCCTTGCACCAATAGCACACATTCCAATTAATGAAGCCTTAAAATAAATCTTGATATCCACTAAGTTAAGTCCTCTGTCAGTGTTTTACTTCATCAGTATTGTCTTGGGTATTCTTGGTCCATTCGTTTCCATATAAATTTGAGAGTAAACTAAACAAATTCCAACACATACACATACACAAACATGCATGCAACACACACCTATGTTGTTTATGTTTGCATTGAATCAAATCTGTAGATCAGTTCTTTATAATACTGTCCCATTTTATTCATGTACATGACATATTCTTAAATTTTTAGAGAAAATCTTTAATTTCTCTCAATAATATTTATGGATTTATGTATAGAGGGTTTTTTTTTTTAAATTCTTACAAACAGACTTATTCATAGAAATCTCTTGGTTTTTTTAAGTAATTGCAAATGTTATTATATTTTAATATTTTATTTTCTTATTGTTTCTTCAAATGCAGTTGATTTTCATATACTGAAACTTTATGAAGTGACCTTACTATATTGCCTTTTACTTATTTATTTATTTATTTTTTTGAAGAAGATTAGCCCTGAGCTAACATCTGCCACCAATCCTCCTCCTTTTGCTGAGGAAGCCTGGCCCTGAGCTAACATCCGTGCCCATCTTCCTCTACTTCATATGTGGGATGCCTGCCACAGCATGGCTTGACAAGCTGTGCGTAGGTCTGCACCTGGGATCTGAACCAGCGAACCCTGGGCCGCCGAAGTGGAATGTGTGAACTTAACTGCTGAGCCACTGAGCCGGCCCCGCCTTTTTCTTATTTTGACTTAGATTTTAGATTATGGACTTTTAGTGTAACTAATCACGCCATCTGCAAATGATGACAGTTTTCTTTCTGTCTTTCAAATTCTTATATTTTTTTCTTGCATTTAATGAAACATCAAATATAACATATTATAAATGCCAAGAGGCATTCTTATTATACTTTCAGCTCAGATAAAAATATTTTTTCTTATTTCATCATTAACAACACTGTTGAAGTCAATTCATTCTATTAACTATGCTGTTATTTTCAGGTATCTATTTCCAGATAGTGATTATTATGCTAATAAAGTTCCCTCTAGTACTAGGTTGTTAACTATTTTTGTGTAAATTAAATTTTGAATTTTATTACATTCTTTTTCTGGTCTACTGTGATGATTATATTGATTGTTTTGATTTTGTTGATATGGGTATTGTACTGTTTGATTTTAAATGTAAAACCAAATGTCTTAGATAATGTCTTGAAATAGCAGTGACTGAAGCAAGGTTTAAAGCACTGAGTCTTTGTTAAGGATGAATAAGACCAAGCAGTGAGAGTGATGAGAAAAAGGGAAAGCGAAGCAAGGGAAAGCTTAAAGCACTGTGATGCAATGCGTTACCTAATTGGCTTCCACTTCCCAGTCAGCCAGGAAGAGGCCCGGAATGTCACTCAGCAGATCTGTTTGCTTGGAGCACATGCTTTCATGACTTGATGAAAGAGGTGTCTGCAAGGCAGACATAAGAGTAAATTTACTTTTCACTTTGTGGTGGAGTACATTAATCTTTAAAAAATACCCTAATTCTTTTCAAACTTTCAAATTGTATTTCTTAATTTTTACCAGTATAGATTTGTATTTTCAGATTTTGTTCAATGTACTATCAATTGCTACTTTTAAAAACTACTTTGAAAATATCTTGCCCGAGATTTGATCAGTCAGATCACTTTTTAGCCAGTTTCAGTGTCATTTTGAATCTTTTTCATCATTCTTCAGGCAGTTTCCAAATTAGGGGAACAAGAAGATCTGGATCATCTTGATCTGTCCCTGCCGCAGTCCTGGAATTCGTCATTTTTTCAGAGTTCTAGTCCCTTTTAGTGGAGAATGGTATTTAAACACCAAGATCTAGGCACTAGGTATGCTCATCATGTTGGTCACAACTTTGAAGACTGGACCCTTTGCCCTATTTAGCACTGAACTCTAATTATTTTCCTTTTTGGTCTGAAACTAATGAAAGCTCTATTCAGCTTCTCAGCCACTTAGCCACCACTTTTTCTCAGTTTCAGGCTTTCAGTTTTTATTTATGAATGAATCAGTAACTGACTTCTTCAAGTACTATTTAAGATAAAAAGGAGATGTAACAGTTACTGTTATTTGGTGTTTAACACACTTTGAAAAGAACAAGAACATTTCCTTTCCGGGATTGTGTGTGTCTGTGTGTTTGTGTGCGTGTGTGCACGTACATAGACTAGTTAGTAGTAGAAATTTATAGTTACTGAGAGAAAGACAGAGAGAGAAAGAGTGAGGAAGTTTGGCTTGTTAGTCTTTACTCTGTGTATTTGATAACTTCTGGAATTCTTTCAAAAGAACAAAAGCATCCAAGTCGTCAGGTAAAGTTGAATGAATCAGAGACCTGAGTTCAAATGTTTGTTTTGCTGATTATAGACTATGTCTCCTTGAGCCTCTACTTTTTGTATGAGAATGGTATTTATATCAACTTCCCGGAGCCTCACATGTTATACATGTTAAATCAATATATGCTTATTTCCAAGTTGACTTAATTTCACACAAAGTCATTGATGAGAAAGAGGAAGAAAATAATACAAGAGTATTTGTAACTGTGGGTGGAATTTAAGTTGTGGAATATTTGCATGGAGAGGAGAAACATCAAGTACTTTGAAAATTAGTACGTCTTATTTTAATATTTTTGCCAAGGGTCAGCCTGGAATTCTCTATGGGTTGTATGCATACTAATAGGGTACTTTTAATAAACAGAAAGTTTTTCAAGTCTGCAAAGAATAGGAGCAGTGAGGGTAACATGATAGATTACACATCTGTAGTTTGGATGAATCGGTTTGTTAAATCAAAACACAAAGGTAACCAACTCTTCATTTACTTCTAGGCTTACTCTACAGAACACAGCGTCTCAGCATTTTGCACTGTCTTTTCCAACTATGCCTCGATCCTAAGTCTTTGCCCTAGAAACGCTCTTTGATCCTCACCAAAAATGCACAAAAACAATTAACCATTTCATAAAGAACATAAGCTATTCAAAATAATCCTGACAAAACTTAAAATTGCAATGATAAACTTCCTGGTAGAATAAAAACTGACCGAAGAATCCCATGTAATTAGTGATATTAAAAACTACAAAAGAATTATCTGATAAAATAAATTTGGTGGTTATAATCAGTACAAAATGAAACAGGTCCCTCATAAAAGAATAAAAACTATTATTGACTACTATAAATGGAAAAAAAACCACTTCATAATATTTTATTCTGCCCAGTCTAGCCAGAAAAGATCTGACTTCAAAAAAATAATGATTAAAAAACGGTAAAAGTAAAAATTGTTAAAATTTTGTTATGGACATACATTGATTAATCAAATCTCCATTTTAAAACTCTCACTGAAAGTAGTTAATCTCTGGTTAAAATAATTCCGACTCACACAGAATAAGAATAGAAAATTTTGGAAATGTTTGTTAAATATTTATTCTCTAACAAATTTCATTGATTTAGCATCATTCTGAATATTTTTAACTTATACCATTTTACATATGGAGAACCTGAAGTCTGATTATATCTAAGTTCCAGGTAAGAAAATGTT
Organism: Equus quagga; assembly: GCF_021613505.1. NCBI lineage: Eukaryota > Metazoa > Chordata > Mammalia > Perissodactyla > Equidae > Equus > Equus quagga. Next base: position 107,371,016 of record NC_060269.1, on the reverse strand, counting down.
AGCAGAACTCATGACTGACTAATAGTGAGCCACTCTTAAAATGCACAGATTTTTGCACGTAAATGTGAAAGATTCATTTAGAGTGACAATATTCTGCTCTCTAGGAACAGAAGAATAAGATGAGATCTCTGGATTTTTGACATCTTCCTTTTTTTGAGGAAGTTTAGCCCTGATCTCACACCCACCACCAATCCTCCTCTTTTTGCTGAGAAAGATTGGCCCTGAGCTAACATCTGTGCCCATCTTCCTCTATTTTATATGTGAGATGCCTGACACAGCATGGCTTGATAAGCAGTGTGTAGGTCTTTACCCAGGATCTGAACTGATGAATCCTGGGCCGCCAAAGCTGAGTGCATGAACTTAATTGAGGTGCCACCGGGCTTACTCGAACGTCTTTCATATTTTAATGATTGACTTTCCTTGAGCAACCAAGGAAGATACAATGATTATACTTATAAAAAACAAAATATTAGATATATAAACACAAAGAAAAATGTGTCAACCTAATCATAATTTCATGAAAACCTTAAAATAAAATAAATGATCATATAGTAATAGATTTTAACAAACTCTGAGATTTGTTGTATTGCCTGGAACAAGTATTATTGCCAATTACATATATTTCTTAACTCAATGAGCTATGACTAGAAATGGCTAAGACCAAATTAAATCCTGCCTTCTATCTCTTATAATTAACCTCAAGTGTTGAACTGTCATCAGTACCTGTTATTCATGCTTACAAATATTAATCTGTAAAAGAAGGACATTAATGAATTTCTTTTAGTCTGCTTTTATTTGGGAATACATAATGATAAGAGACATTCTTCTGAGCAATAACAACAGCAAAAAGAAAAAAAGGCAATTAATCAAAATGTGAATTTATTGAAAGACAGAATTGGAAGCAACACAACTCTATTGGTACCTTAATTACTAATTATCTCCCATATCTGCCTAATAGGTAAATAAAGCTCTAATTTACAAGTAATACAAGTGCTCATTAGATTGTACAATGTGTGATGCCATTTGTACGTTTGAAAATTTCATTCAGAAGAAATGGCAACATTTTAAAGTCTTTAAAGCCGTCTATACCATATATAACTCTATTTCTTTCAAATGTTTTTAAAACCTATTATAAATACATTAATGCTGCATCTTTATGCTAGTCCTGTAGTTGGGGATGTAACTGAAAATGAGTTTGCACTCTGAAAGTGTTAAACACTTTTAGTAGCTCTTTTTCTTTGCATTTTGTTCCAAGTTAAAGATTTAATAAATTTATATCAGTCATTACCCATCGTTCTGCCTATGTCAGTCCTTTTACTTAATCTTTGATCTAAATTTTATTGGTTTCATAACTCAGCATATACTATGAGAGTAAGAGATTATATTATCTCCATTCTAAGTTTAAAATAAAAAGTGACAAATGGGCTATGTTTACTAATGTTGCTACCATCAAGGATTTGTAAATCTAACCAGTCTAATATTGAGCCCTGCAAGCACTTTATTCCTCAGCAACTTTTCCTTGCTTATATGTACAAGGATAGAAGATGAATGGTGTTATTTGTTTGGTGCCCTTAGGAGGAAATTAAATATTTACTCGAAGTATGTTTTTTACCTCGATAACAAATCCAATAAACAAGTGCTTTGATTAATGAATATTAGCATTTCTTATTGTAAGATGTATGGATTACTTATAGCTTGAAGGCAATTTTAGGCACAGCTTTGTTGGGGAGGATGTGGCATTTGTTTTGTCTTTGAAGATTTTAAGAAAAGTTTTCTGGGACAGGAGAGAAAAAGCTGGATTCATTGACATCTTTTGGCTAAGTGACCTTGGATAAGTCATTCAATGTCCTTAAAATCATTTTCTTCATTTCAAAATTGGCATTAAATTATTAATACGTAACACATCCCGGCATTGTAGAATGCAAGGGAAAACATTTACACACTACATATAATATGGCATTATTATGTTTAAGGTGCAAAATAAGCAATGTTGCCTGAGTGGTTTTGCTTGTGAACTCTTCCATGGCTTAGCAGTGTGCATTTTCTCTCCCTTCTTTGACACTTTATATTCCACTTATGGACATATAACTCAATATCTTTTGTAGACAACTTTGAATTGTTTTAATAGACCATCTATTCATTAATATTGTAACAGCTTTGGCAAAGAGAAGGACTGTTATTTCATTATTATTATTAACATCATCATTATTATTTACTCCTCGATTTTGTAAAAGCATTATCAGGATTTCTAAAGGACATGCAATTCAAATCTTGCCTCTACCGATAACTGGCAATATGACTTTGAGCAACTTACTTATCAATTCTTTGAGCAACTTACTTATCACTTGCTGTCTTATAAAACGGAGGTGATACCCACCTTTTAGGGTGGGTGTGAGAGCGAGATGAGAAAATTTGCGTTCCGTAATTCCTTCCAGTGTATCCTGAATTAATGAGTGTACTTTCCATTATACATATTTCAAAAATTTCTTTCGAGTCCAGATCATAACTGAGGAGTTATGAGAAAGGTCGTTTCCTTCAATAAATAAGCTAGAAGACTAAAAACTTTCTAATTTATTGGCCTGCTTATTTCAAGGAACATGGAGATAAACCAAAAAGCAAACTAAAAAATAATGAGATAATAGTAGATTGACTCTGTTGTCCCATACCCAGAAAGAGGTACAGATTAAAAAGTAGAGATCGTTTTTTTCTTGAAAAATTCCTGCTGCGTACTTGAGTCTTTTTGTTAGTTTATTTTAAAATTCGAAGTCCAAACTCTTATGGCAATAAAATATTAGGAGGATTCAGTCTTAGAGTAGATTCATGAAAGAAATGTCTTCACATATGCTGTTTTCACTGTGGTTTCCTTACAGAAGCTATAGCCATGTTTTCTATGATTCAAAGCTTTATTAAATGATATAACTTGGTTCTCAAAAATACACTCTGTTTGACTGGAATACTCTAAGTAGAACAAATTCTGTAATGGATGTATAAAACTGGAGGCAGCTCAACTTTATCTGGGATCCTTGGCAGCCAGTGGGATTTTTAATAGACTCCATGCATTTACATCTGCATAGTATTTAGCTGAGTCCTAAATACAAAACGCAATGCTATTTTCCACAATTTTTCAATATTACTTTTGCTTTGGTAAACTAACTATACACATTCTACTAGCAGGGTTATTCGGGTGAGGGGTTAATTCTTGGAGAATATAATATAAAGTGTAAAATCCATCATATTATATTAACTGTAATTGGGTTTTGTCTTAGTCAGCTCAAGCTACTGTAACAAAGCACCACGGACTATCTTAAACAACAGAAATGTATTTTCTTGCTGTTCTGGAGGCTGAGAAATCCAAGATCAAGGTGCTGGCCAATTCGGTTCCTGGTGAGAATTCTCTTCCTGGCTTGCAGAGAGCTGCTTTCTTACTGTGTCCTCACGTGGCAAATAGAGATCTCTGGTGTATTTTCCTCTTCTTATAGGGCACCAGCTCTATCGGATTAGAGCCCCACCCTTAGGAGCTCATTTAACCTTTATCCCCTCCTTTCCAAGTACAGTTCCTTCACATTGCGGGGTGGGGCCTCAATATGTGAATTTGAAGGAAGGATACTGACATTCAGTCCCTGACAGATTCCACGAATTCTTTGTTATCCTACACACTAGTAAAGTGCATCAAATACCTATGTATTATAGTTTGAAAACTTTTGGTTTTATTTGTATTTCACCAATTATTTATTTAATGCTGACTATCCAGGCTCTATCACCACTATAATAAGGGGAAATAACCTTTTATTTCAGAGGGGGCTTCCAACAGCTGAAGAGGAATGGAGAGGCAGTGGACAGAAGAGGAAATAGTATTCTCAGAGATACAGATAGCAATGGTACAATGAGGAAAATGTAACTAATTTCTATGAGTATCTTGCTGATAATTTAGAGCAGGACCATTTGATAAGAGTTATCTGCCAAGTTTTTGCATTTTCTGTTTTTAAGAGCAACTGTGGAAAGCCATTTATCTTGGAATCTAGCAATAAGTGCATCTAAACAAAAGAATTATTCCAATGTTATGTTAACTGACCATTATTTTAAAAGTTAGCATAATAATAACAGAAAAATGATGAGATATAACGTATTTCATTTATCAGCCAGCAGTAAAATTGTTAATTAATTACCCAACACAATTTTCTGGTGCTAAGATGCAGACTTGTAAGATGGAGAACTAAAGTGGGTAAAACACTATTTTATTAATTCTGAGAAAATCTGAAATTTATTGAACTGAGTTTCTATGTATGAGACAATGTGTTCAATGAATTACATATATTAGCTCATTCTAAGTTTGCCATAACTCTATAGAGAGATAATGTTATCTCCACTTTACAGATGAGAAATTTAAGCCTCAGTGAGATTCCAGAATTTAACGAAGGTCCCTCAACTAATAAGTGGGATATCAGTCATATCTACCTGACTTTAAAGTCCACTCAATTTCCATTACTCTACCTTGCTCCTCTTGAGAGAGGGGCTTAGGTTGTATTAACTTACATCATGTAATTGATTGAGGACTTTAGTTCAGTTGCCCTCTGTGGAGAGACTTATGTGGCACCAGCCTGGAACATTTGAAGAGTGTCATCGGAAACAAAGTTGGCAGAGGGGATAAAATGGTAACTGCCATGGTTCTCTTAGTCTTGTAAGGAAACGAATGACAACAAGCCACTAATGATCTTTCAGGTTCTTTCTTGTGACTTCTGTTTAGGTAAACTAGAAAGAATTAATTGTCTCTCTAACAGGACAACTTCTGATCATTTTAAATGTAAGATATTTTTCCCTAAAGCAATATATTATTATCATTGTGAATGTTAGATTTTTATTTTAAAAAGTACATTGAATTTCAATTTCCTTAAATATTATTAGTACTCACATTGTATACTATTTGTGAAAATTGTATAAAAATTAAAACTTTATTGAAAATATATGAACATTTTTTAGCATCCTTGTATGTTTTAGAATATCTGCAACCTTTTGGGTTCAGGGTTTGGGGACTGTGATAGACACAATCTGAGTGACTCCCAATGAGTCATACCTTTGTATAACACCCTCTTTTTGAGTATAGAACATGTAACTTGCTTTCTAACCAATCAAAGTTACCACTCACTAAGTCTATCACATCGCTCGATTACAAATCTTTTCCAGGATTTAATCTGATCTGTTTGATAGTTTTCTTGCCTGCCTGAATGTAATTTCCATGAAGGAGGAGATTTTTGTCTGTCATGCTCACCTCTGTATTTCCTGTACTTACAGCAGTGCCAGAATATTGTTGTGCTCAGTAAATCTTGTTGAATGAATTATTTATTTGCATATTACTTACCTGTTTTGCTTTTCTGTCTAAACAATAGAATTCTTAAAAGAATAGTCCATGAGAGCAGGGTAATTATCATCTGTCTTTTTCACATTTATGTTCAATGCATCTAGAGCAGTATTTAGCACATAATAAAATATAATTAAAATTTATTCAATAAATAAATATTGAATAACAATAATAACAACACTTATATAACACCTTACATATTACAATATTGGAACATACAAATTTGCCAATATATTTACATAAAGGGCTAGTTCATATAATCTGACCATACAAAGTCTGTTTCTATCTGGTTTATTTCTCATAGTAACCCAAAAAGGTAGTACTTATCAAGAAGATAAGTATTACTATGAAGGGAAGACTGCAGACTAGAAGTTTTGACTATAAAACTGTAGACTATCAGAGATTTGGTCCTTGGAAGGGCAAACTTGAGAGCAATAAATCTTGGGAAATGAAGACTTGTTAAATGGAGAAAGACATGGTTACATCCTCTCTTTTTTTTCGTTGTCTTGAGTATAACCTGGACTCATCTTCCATCATCGTAGCCCTGAAATGACTCTTTTCATGAAGCTACATTACATATCCTCTGTGGCCTTGGCTGTATATACCCAAATTTTTTTCTACTCCTCAGTTAATGACACACCATATCCATCTACTTACTTAGTTTAAAACCCTGCAATCATCCTTGATTTCTCTTTTTCCCTCACCCCTCCCCTCCATCCTATCAGTGAGTACCTGAAGCTCTGCCTCTATATTCACCATCTTCTCTGTTACTACTTCGGGCAAACCACCACAAACTCTCACCTGGACACCTCTGATAGCTCCCTAACTAGTTTCCCTATTCCATACATTCTCATTCACATTTCAATCAGCCACTAAAGTTATGTTTTAAACATGTAATTAAGATCATATCATTCCATTTTTAAACATCAACCATTAGATTCCCATTCTTAAAATAAAACTGTAGTCTTTCCCATGTCCTATGCTATGACACATGAGCTGTTAAACTAACTTTTAAACCTACAGTTCTATCACTTTTATTCTCATATAATTTGTTGTATCCGCATTGGCTTTCTTTCCATTTCTCTAACATGCTTAGCTGTTTCTTCCTCTGGATCCCTGTCCCTGTTTTTGTCTCTGATTCCAGGCCTTCAAGTTGTGGCTGCCTTCTCTTCATTCTGTTCTCAAATCTGATGTTATTCTCAGAGAGATCTTCATTCCCCATGCTATTTAGTTTGTGGACTGTTGGTCACACCCATCAATCATACTGTCTCACTTATTTCTGCTAATTTTCTTCATGATATTATCAGTATCTAAAATATATTACTTATTTGTTTAATTGTTTATTGTCAAAATGTCAAGCTAGCTTGTCAGCCCCATGAAAAAGATTCGTTTTTGTCCTGTTCACCTTGCTATCCTGAGCATCTTGAGCAGTATCTGGCACATATAACAACAAATATTTGTTAAACAAATGAGTATATAAGCTTAATCTAACGAATCCAAAGTACCTTCTCTAAAAAAAATCTGATAATGTCACTACCTGTTTAAAATTTAACACACACACACAGTGGCTCCCCATTGCTACTGGTAGAACCACTCTTTAATGTGACATCTACTATCTTTCATAATTTGTCCTGTGCATTCCATCCATCATGACACAGCCTTAATAAACTATGTGCAATTTTCTCAATATAAGTCCAACTACATATCCCTGAATGCTGTTGTCTTGAAGAGAGACTGATTAAAGAGCTAACTGAAAATTTACCAGATCCTCAGTCTATAGAGATGTAAAACTTGAGGAATTTAAAAAACATTCAGGAGTGGCTGGCATTTCTGACTTGTTCCTATTCACATTTTTTTCATTACCACCTCCCACTTTTTTTTCCTTTCTCTCATATAAAATTTTCTTCTATTATTCCAATTAACCATTAAAACAGTCGCTTTTTCTCACAACGAGAAGGACCCACAGCTAAAAGTATACAACTATCTACTGGGGGGATTTGGGGAGAAAAAGCAAAAAAAAAAAACCAGTTGCTTTTTTTAATCAGAAAATTTGGGTTATTGCAAATAAATTTCAACAAAATCTGGGACCGATATTTTCCACATTCAACAATCTGGTATCCAAAGGAAATATCATCTAGCAACCAAAATTATTCAAGAGTAATTTAATCCACATTTTGTTCTTTAAAGAAATACCAGATAGAGGTGTATGTTCTTAAGGCAAGCAAATACTAAATACCTCACCTGATTAATGCCTACTTTATATCCTTCACACTGGTGGCAACTGCTCTTTAAAGTTGACTGATGTTCTCTAAATTAATGCCCATAAAATAATAGCAATCATATATAAAATACTTACTATGTGCCAAGCACAGTTGTGTTCTAATCATTTTACATATATTAATCATTTAATCTTTATAATTCTATGAAGTAATTATTTTTAGAGATAAGAAAGCATTTATTTATTTGAGTTTTTTTGGTGAGAAAGATTGGCACTGAGCTAACATCTGTTGCCATTCTTCCTCTTTTTGCTTGAGGAAGATTATCGCTGAGCTAACATCTGTGCCTGTCTTCCTCCATTTTGTATGTGGGATGCTACCACAGCATGGCTTGATGAGTGGTGTGTAGGTCCACACCTGGGATCTGAACCTGCTAAACCCAGGCCGCTGAAACAGAATGTGTGAACATAACCACTATGCCGCTGGGCCAGCTCCACAAGCATTTATTTAGTACATTCTCTTCTTTCTTTGTTTGGTTGATTGTTGTTGTTTGGGATGAAAACAAAATGGAAGAAATAGCTTATGAATTCAAAAACCTTAAAACTTCAACTGACAATGTTATAAAGTCACGCATATATTTTCATTCATCATCTCACCACCCTTATTTATAATCAAATATTGGATTCTATTGTGCAGACTCAAAGGAAGATGGTGATTCGGTATAGTGTGCCCAGGCAAATGTCTTTTTAATTGGAACAGTGCCAGCCATGAAGTCCCTTAAGGCAACAGATGATAAACCCTTCTCAGGCATGGGAGGGGAAAATTGAGGCTGGCAAACAAGTTCCTGTTTAGTTTCTGCCATAAACTTCTCAATTTAACATAATTTTCTTAGGACCCTGAGTGCAAATTTCCAGTATTTTAACTCTTAGAAATTGCTTAGATACAAAATTGACTTCAGTTACATCAATGTGCTAAGACCCAAGCACCCAAAACAACACCATATGGCACGTGGGACATTCTCTGGTCTTAGACAGCTATTTAGAAATGTGACATGTAGAGAAGCAGGTAGATAGACCAAAGGACTAGTTTAGACATTATGAGTAAAGGCATTTGGAGTACCAATGACATATTAAATCGTCTTAGCAAAATCTTTGCTGGAGACAGTGGGATTCTGTGTGGCTATACTATCTACATCATTCCTTTAAGTATGCCTATGAAAATGCACTGTTTTGAAATATGCTAGAGTAAGAAATTGCATATTTATAGATGAAGGTACAGCTTTAAAATATTAAACTTACTTTAATATAATCATAATAATCTTCTAATTCTCCTTTAAATAGCCTTAAATTTCGTGTTAGCTAAAATTATAAATTGTTATGAAAATTCTTTAGCAAAATATAGTGTGAGCATACATTGGAGTGGACGCCTTATGTTTTTCTCAATTACATGAATAGTAAAGCTTTTAACATCTGATCATATGTATGAAAAAATCATATAATTCTCCTTATCATATGTTGGCAACAATGATAAGAAAAATAACTATGTTAGACTTTAATAATATCTTCCATGTCTGCAAACATATTACTCACAAATACAACATTAAAAGATATATATTATAATCTTAACTTAGTCTTAAAACTCCTTTACAAAAGCTAAATTAACATAAACAACTTAGTAAATAATCTTACTTTTTTCCTTTCCTTATGGAATATTAATTATTTATGAAATTAAATTAGTAGACAAAATAATCTAGTTTTACAATGTTCCTATTTAGCAGTCTATACATTCAGACACAATGAATATAAGGGATGCTGTTATGAATAAATCTGAGTGTTTATATTGACAACAAGAAATGGCAAACAATAGGATATATTGGAGTATATGAGGAAGCCATTTGGTGTAAACCTAACTCGGCCTGACCTTGTTTTTCAAAAAGGCCCTGATGTGGCCATTGAGCATGCATTGTATATCTGCTTTAAACATTTACCATGGCAAGAATAAATGCTCTTAAGATAAAGGTGCAACTTCCCCCCACTTTGGCATTTCCTTAAGGATAAGCATCTTTCCTTAGGCTAGGAACTGATTGCTATGCTCACCTTTGACCAACTAGCTCACCTGTGACCACCCAGCCCAAGACAACAGACATGCCACCCTGCTGTGTCCACCAAGACAGCAGACCTACCTGCTGTGTCCATCAATTGCTGTGCTGACAGAGCAGTCTTGCGACTATTGTAAAAAGGACATTTCAATCATATGTGAAACATCCTCTTTGGGGGTATATAACCACTCTGTACACCCCACTTTTTTGGTGCCCTTTCTTCATTCAGGAAGAAAGGCCCTGGGCCATGGTCCTCACATTTTAGCTCAGAATAAACTCTCCCAAATTTTCATTTATAGATTGGTTATGGGTTATTTTTATTGACAATATATTGTCTTACAAGTTAAAAATAAGGAAGTCTAGATTCTATAATCACCCACATGGAATGAAGATTTTTAACAATGATATTAAATGCATTCTAGTTTAGAAAATAACTATAATAAATATATGACAAATACATTGAGGAATTCATATTGTTGATATTTGAACACTGTGTATAGATCCCATAATATCTAAAACAACAACAATTATTATAGGTAATAAAAGCAGTAACATGAAGTAATTAATTACCACTCTCAATTAGACATATTCCAAACAATGCATTTATTTGAATTAAAACAACCTCATACAGTGGGTGTTTTTGGATTTCTTAGGAGACTTTGATTGCCATCTTCATGGTTTTAAGTGTGGAGCTTAACAGTTCCAATTATAAACAAAATAAAATCAAGTTGAAGGAAACTTTGAATTATGAATCAGTAATATCTGTATTATGACAGGATTATAGTCCACAGTATTTATGAATGTGTTTTATATTTGAAAAATACCCAAACAATGCTTAGATAGATTTCATTGCTTGATCAATATCTTTTACCATAAAGATTATTACATTGTTTTATTATGACCGCAGTGAAATTTTGCTTATAAGAAATCATATTTAATGTTTTAATAGTTCTTAAATATTGTAAAAATTAGTACTGTTACTTTTCTCACATAAACATGAATATATTATGAATATATTATTCGAAAATTGCATTGTGTTTATTGTGTAAGCATCTGTGATACAATAAAAAATATATATTTGGTCTTTGTCCTCAGTTCCTGAAACAGAGCTTCTAAAACTCTTGGAATTTCCTGACTGATAGAGGTGATAAGAGCATCTTTTATTATTCATAACAAGCCCCTTTCACCCATACCTGAGTTTATGCTAACAAGGTAACTCTTAGACCCTTAGGGGCCCCTAGATAGTTTCAGGATGAGTACTGGTCTCCAGAAAGACCAAGGAATGATTAGAGGGTTGGAACTTTCAGCCCTACCCCTGACCTCTAGGATGGAGAGAGAGGCTGGAGATTGAGTTAATTGCCAATGGTCAATTATTTAATTAATCATGCCTCTGTAATGAAACCTCCATAAAAACTATGGGGTTTGGAGAGCTTCCAGGTTGGGGTTGGTGAACACATTGAGGTGCTGAGAGGGTGCCATGCTTAAAGAAGGCATGAAATTTCCATGTCCTTCCACCACTTCCATTTGGCTGTTCTTGAGTTGTATCTTTTATAATAAACTGGTAATTGCAAGTAAAACACTCTCCTAAGTTTTGTGAGTTGCTCTAGCAAATTATCAAACTGATTTGGAGTAGTCAAGAAGTATAAGAAGTTTAGGACTTATGATTGGTGACTGAAGTGGTGTGCAGTTTTGTGAGACTGAGCCCTCAACCTGCAGAGTCTGCTAACATTAACTCCAGGTAGTTAGTGTTAGAATTGAATTGAATTGTAGGATGCCTATTTGGTGTCCAAAGAGTTGGAGTATTGGTTGGTGTGAGCAAAAATCCCACAATTCTGGGGTCCGAAACGTTATGAATAAAAACAGTTTATAGCATCTCACACTATTCATGCAAATATTGCACTTTTATCAAGAATTGGATGTGGAGAACTGTTCTTGCTGTTGAAGATATTCCAAATGGAAAAGAAGACTTTGGTCAATAAATTATCATAAAATTATATTTTTAGAAAATGTCTCAGAAGGTCAAGTAACTAGTCCAAAAGGCTTCATCTAAGTTATTAGGAGAAATGTTTAGTTTGTCTAGCCTTACATGCCAAAAAAGCCAAGCTATATAGACACATTTTAGTGTGCTCACTGAAGTACAGACACAATGAATGCAAAATTACTAAAATCATTATCTCTTCTCCTTGACAATATAAATTGTTTCATACTTAAGTCAATATATGACTGTTAGTTTCCAGAACCAGGAAAGCCATTTTTAAATCCCTTGAGAAACATAAGATTTTATGAATATTAAAAAGAGTCTCTGTGTGAATTGTGAAAAAAAGTTAAAAAATAGAAACATTTTAACATTTTTTGAAGGGGAATATTAATCTTGTTCAGCTTAACTCAGTTGTATCATAAGTTAAGAATTGACACCCCATAATCAAATATGTTTTAAAAATTAGCCTATCACTACTATTGGTATCATTTGATTATAATGATAGAAATTTACGAAAATAAAACAAAGTGTAAACAATAAAACTGGGGGAAGGAAACACATTCAAAACCTCAAAAAAGATTTCTTGAGTTTAGATCTAAACTCGGTGCTTCAAATCAAGGGGAAAAGGATAAGCTCTTTAATAAATGGTCTGTAAAATTGGCTATAAATTTGAGAAAAAGACTTTAATTCCCTCCCACATGCCATATACAAAATTGAACTTTAGAAGAATTAACGAGATAAATATGACAAGCTGAACTATAAAAGAATTAGCAGAAAATAAATGCAAATATCCTGAAAATTTTGGGGGTGGAAAATGCTTTCTTAGGTAAGACACAAAATTAGAATTCAGAAGGAAAAGACTGACAGAGGTGACTATTAACTTACAGCTTATGCGCATCAAAGATGCTGTAAACAACGCTAGTGTTACTGGCACATTGGGTTCTTGTTGTCCCCCAGGACAGAAATCAAGAAAGACAACAAATGGGAGTAGAAAAGGAAAAGTTTATTAGCTTGCGAACAGTAGAGGAACAAGGGAACCAGTGTGGAAAGGAAAGGGGCAGGTGACCAGCTCCTTAGAGAATGGGATTTTAGGGATTTTATTAAGTCAAGGTTGGGGAGGAGGGCCTTCTTATGCGTGTAGAGGTGGGGCTGTGCTTGCTCCTGCACTGTCATGTAGCATGCTACAACTTGTGATGCATGCATCATTAGCATGCTAGCTCTCCACCCCTGGCTGTGATTTTTACTATGCTAATAGGGCTACGGTCACCTTCAGACAACTCCTGGGTGCTAGGGTGCATGCGTGGGAAGTCCTGAAACAGTGGAATGTAGATCTTGCTGGTCTCTATCTGATCTCCTAGTTTGCAGATTGGTTAGGAGTCTTACCTTGTTAGGTGAGGGGCCCTGCAGATGGCCCTGTCTCGTTAGTTAGGCTGGTTCCTGTCTCACTAGTAGACAAATGACAGGCTGGAATAAGTATTTACAATGGCTATTAATTAACAGAAAGAAAATATACTTAATATAAAAACTCTTATAATGCCATACAAAAAACAGAATTAACCCAGTCTGAAAATATCCAAAGGTGATTTGAATGTGTAATTCTAAAGTAGAAACCCATAAATTCCAATAAAAATATAAAATAATCCACAATTTCACATATACTCAGCAATGAAAACAGCAGAGACATAGCATTCCAACATTTACATATGAGGACATTTAAAAAAATTTATGCTGTTCATTTTCATTAAGAACTGGAGTTGAGATTCCAACAAGCCACTCTTCTATCACTGTTGGAGGGAATGCAAAATCAGACAAACTGAGGAAAGTGTGCATCCCTTTTGTGTCAGCAATTCTATTTCTAAAATCCATGCAACAGAAATACACACATGCACAGAGATATGTGTACAGGAATGTTTATTGCAACATCATTTGTAGTAAAGGGAAAAAAACCCTTAAAATCAATTAAAAAGCATGGTTAAAGAATTTATGACATATTCACATTATAGAATATCATGCTGCTTTAAAAAGAATCGATTAGACCTTTATGTAGACACAGAATGATAATTATGACTTGTTTTTAATTGTTGAACCACATGCATAGTATAATCCTATTAGAATAAAATAGAAAATGTGCATATATATAAATGTACCTCATGCATGTAAAAAGTACTAAATGGATGTACCAATTTTTGTCTCTGAGTATAGAGTATAAAATGGTGGGTACAGACGGAGGGTGCTAGTGAAAGAGGACATTCAGATGCTAATATTATTCTTTATGTGATAATTTTAAAAAACGATGCATGTTAGTTATACATCACTTATAAGAGTAAAACCAAAAGCTCCTGCCCTTTAAATATATTTTATGTTCTGTTATTATTATAATCAGAGATTCTAATGTTTGTTTAATACATTCTTATAATGTACTTTTTGCTCTTCAATTGTACAACAAATACTCTGTTCACATTTCAGAAACCTTTATATTCATCCCTTTTGAATATAAATATCTTGGCATTCAATTTCCTGAAGAAGTTCAATTTGTGTGAGAGACTCTGGGAAGATCCAGGTGAGTAAATTAAATGACCTCAATATTACATTTGATGAATTATTGCATCATTGTTTAAAACCAACCAAGTTGTAAAAAATATGATGTTACATTGGAATTCTCTGGCTATGAAAGTTTGTAATTTGTTTAATGTGTCCCTCCAACAAATATCCTCAGTCACCACCATGAGCTAAAAATGCTTCTCTATCAAACGTTTTAATTTTCTTCCAGTTTATTTGTCATAATGCTTTATCATGAACATGTCACCCAGTTGGAGCAGCATGGTTGACATTTCCTTGCTAATAGGCCAATTTGCACCAGACATTTGTGTGAGTGGAATATCAGAAGGACCAGCAAAATAATGTCTTGTGATGCTTGATATCAAGCCTGCAAAAATGAACTGACGCTAGAAAAACCTATATGCAAGCTAAATAAATATTTTTCTGTTAGTACAGAGCGCCACCCAGTGTTATAGAATTCTCTATGGAATGCTCCACAAAGTAGGCTGTTGTGCCAAGGTAGGAAGGGACAGAAATAAAACTATGCAAGCTCCATATTAACCTGTTCATTTTGAAGTTTGTTTAGCATTATTGCATATGCTAGCTTATTGGAAAACATTAGAGTGAAATAACACAGCAATAAAAAACAAAGTGGAATGGTCACTCCAATACCCATATCCTGGGAATTCTTCTCTTTTTGGATCTTTGTCCTTGAAAAAATTCCAGGAAAATTGTTACAGTTTTATTAATTCATGGTGTGCTTCAAGGTAATTTAAGACATTGCAAAGAGATAATTCCAGAGGCCATTATAGATTCAGGCATGCTTCATGTTTCTGCATGTCTAAAATGATAACTTTTCTTTTGAATTAAATTACAGATGGAAATGAGAACGCATTTACAGAAAGAAGCAGCAGAATTTTTAGTTTTCTGTCACGGCTTTACCATAGGGATTCGATGCTGTAGTGAAATGCTATTTGGCAATTAAGCCACACAATTAGAGCATAAATATTCATGTTAAGGAAGATCTAGAAATAAAAAGTAATAAAAAAAAGACATTGCTTCATTACTTATTTGTTGAAGTGATAAAATGCAAAATTCCCTCTAAGTCCTCAGAACTTATGTAGATTTGATCAAAGTAACTGAATCTTCTAAGATAAATTACACTCTGTATTTCTCATTTAATTTTGAGTGTTCTTCAAGACTCTGCTCCACCTTATTTTACTGTCTTTTAAAATTCTGTCTCCATTGATGCCTGAAAATGTATACTTCTTGTTTTCAGCTGACTCAGGGCTTTTCTTTTGGCATGGCCTACAGTCACATCAAACTTGGAATTTCTATAATGCAATAATTTTCCTCATTAAAATTGCTTCTACTTCCAGGTTCTGGCACTGGCACTAGCATTATTTTATTTTCCTCTGCTTGAAATATGTTGGTCAGCACCTAGCAAATGTAACCTGTTGTTATTGTTCTCACCCTTGTTATTATTACTATCATCATATTTCCCTCCTCTTATTTTTATTTCTCAGGTCTTGTCTTCTGGTATACTGACTCCTTTTTGCTGTGTTTCATGGTTTGTTCTCTTTATTTGTATGCCATCATTATGATTTAGGCTCTTCTTATGTCATACTGTCATGACAATTTCTCCCTTCTAATCACTCTGTGGCTCACATCCTCTTCTTTCAATCTAACATGTGCAAAACAAAATGAATGTATTGAAAATTTTTCTCATTGTCTTTCCAAATAGACTGCAATTCCTTAAAGGTAAGAATTATGCTTTTCAATGTATACTATTGGCATTTGACACTGTGCATACTTATTTGACCTATGCGATGTTGACCATGGAGTAATTAAACAGTAACACAGAGCAAACTACTAACGGTGAGTAGAGTTCAGTGGTGCTAAGTGGGAAGCTTCATGGTGTTTACACGCTTTTGTCACTGGGGATCATTCTTTAGATGAAAGCACATGCCAATTTTTTTCCACCAAAGTTAGTTTAAAAAATGTTTCATGTATCCTGAGCAGAGCAGGAGCACAGACCTTCCTGAGAGAAACATACTTCCAAGGATCTGGTTAGAAAGAAAAAGAGAAGTATTATACAGCCATTATTACCAAGATTAAGAAGAGAAAGAATAAGGACTATCTGTGATAAATGATGAAAGATCCAGTATAAGACATATGACAAAAGACAGTAGGATCAAATACATATGCAATGGAGACTAATCAGATTCCAAAGCACAGTCTTAGTTCAACTAGTTCAGATCTATCCCCTGTTTCTGGATAAGAAGGAAATAGAAATTGTTATTAAAGCGTATTTTATTGTTATTATTCCTTTTATAGTTTTTATACAGTGAAATTTACATGTTTCAATAACCATTCATTACAAACTCTTTCCTTTTTAATGAATACTTTTTTGTCCTTATGCCTTCCCTGGCTAAAAATCCTTTACAGCATATCATTACCTAGAAAAGATGGGTGTTGCTTGATATTGAGAGTCAAGGCTTTGGTGTCTAGATTGGAGGATGGAGAACAATTATTTGTGGGAAACATAAGCAATAGTGAGCGCTCAGGGGATTTCTGGTCAAGATGGCGTTGTGAATTCACACTTCCCCTTTTCTTCCAAACATGACAAAACTAAAATTAAAAAAACAGTATTTTCATAAATTGATGCCAACCCTGTGAGTGTTCTAGTGTAAAGGACTTTGAGTGAGCAGAAGCATCATCACATTTCAACCACTGTAGGGTAAAGACATTGAATGGCAAGTCAGGACAAAAAACAGCTACTTGGCATAGAAATGAGGGCTGGATTAAGACTCCATTATCCATGCAAGTAAGGAGACTAGAAAAGCTTTGACCATTTCTAGGAGCTCTGACTTTCATAAAGCTGCTCATCTTGAAGAAGGAGGAAAGGAAGAAATTACCCCAGCTAAGGTCTGGGATGAACTACCCGTTAGCTCAGCAACTAGATCTAACAGCCATGGGTCATTACAGTATAGGAGTCAATATAATTCCTGATTCTAGAATGGGGTCTGGGAAGCCAGGAGGAGGCAGATTCAAAACCACTGGACAAAGGTGGAGAGAGGGAGAAGAAAGAGAGAGAGGAGGAGGAGGGGGAGGAGAGAAGAGAGAGAGAGAGAGAGAGAGATTTTCCATGTGAGATTTTTGCAAATACTCCAAGCATGTGAAGAAATGAATCCTAAAAAAACTGGCCAGCAAAATCAACAATAGAGAAATCGGAGCAAGTCAATGAAAGGCAGACATTAGAGCAATTTCAAAATGATTTTAAAGTATGTTGCAGATCCTAAAAGAAGACAAGGGAAAAAAATAGTACCCCTAAAAACAGTACAAAATTATGAAAGACAGACAGACTCACATAAGAACTGAGGGATATTAAAATCAAATTATAGATCTTGGATATTAAAATAGAGTAACTGATATAAAAATATAACTCCCTAGAGCACCATAATCTTTAGACTAAACACAAAGAGAGATGTATTGAATGGGAAGAGTGTCTTGAGAAGTTCACCTGGAATGCAGCATAGAATGATAAAGAAATTAAAAATGAGAAATTGAGAAAATAGAGAATATACTTATAATTCAACCATAGCTAATATGGGAGGACGGTAGGTGGAAAAGCCTATTTAAAGTGAAAATGCCTAAGAATTTTTCAGAATTGAAGTACACATAGACTGCTAAAAGGATAAACACAATTAATTCAGCCCTAGTTCATTGCAGTGATACTGCAGAACATAGTGAAAAAAAAATCTGGAAAGCTATCAGAGAGAGAAAAGAAAAATTGACTAGAAAGGAATGATAAACATTCTGAAAACAAGCTTATCAACAAAAATGGAGGGCAGACAACCATGGAATACTATATTCAAAGGACTGAGAGGAAACAGATCCACACAGGGACACGTACTGATCAGTTTTGGATATGTCAACTGTTAAGACTTATTTTATTTGGCTTCCCTTAAATGAAAGAAAACATAAACAAAAAAATATATTTTTCCAAAAATTATTCCTTATATATAAGTAACACAGTATTTAGAAAATATAAAACAATTTAAAAAATTGAATTACCCAGCTGTTAAATCTCGACGCTATTTATGGTTTAGAAATTTCTATTACCTTAATGGCACATTTAGAATCAGTATTCTAACATTTTCTGCAATTGAAAAAAATTTACAGAGTCATCTGTTTAAATCATAGTTACTTAGGAAAAACAGTCATTAGATTCCAGTTATTTATGGCTTCAGAACAAAATCACTCCAAACTTAGTGACTTAAAGTAACAATTTATTTTGCTCACAACTTAAGGCATAGGAATTTGGAAGGTGATTTGTTGGATGACTTGTATTGAATGTGGTATCTGTCAGCTGCGGCTACTCAAACGGGAAGATCGACTTTCGAGGCAGCCTTTTGCTTACATGTCAGGTCCCTTGGAGCTCCATAGACTTGATCTCTCCCCTTCCACGTAGTTTCGTCCTCTAAGGCCTCTATAAATGGCTTGGGCTTTCTATAGCTTGAAGAAACCAGGTGGCACTTTCAACTTCCTGTCTGGATATCTCCTTTTCTAGATTCACGAAAAATATTTTCTATTTTCCGTGTTATCACAGGTATCAGTTTCACAAAACTTTCCCCCAGTACATAACATCTTCAACATTCTCTAGACTGAATGCCATTTCCTCACTGTTTTTCCAGTCTTCCCTTACAGTCTCTTTGAGACGCCTCCAGGTTCCTCTCTGTCTTATTATGGCAGCATCCTTCTTTCAGTTAACAAGTTCCATACGAACAATTAATAACAAACCACCCTGAAATGTAATCATGTAAAAGTCATTTTATTTTCCCCAAGTTCTTATGCCAGAGATCCGGAAGAGTTCATCTAGGTGGTTCATTTCTGATCTATGTGGTGCTGGCTGGAGATTGCACTTTCAACATGGTTTTTTTCTCAAATGTCTAGAACTTGATGATTCTGATCTCTGTTTCTCTGTCTCTGTCACTGTCTTTCTGTCTTTCTATCTATCTCTTTCTCTCTCATTCCACAGGATAGCTCACCCTCCATAAGCATGAACTTTCAACTTTTCACAGCATGTGGCGTTCGGGTAATTGCATTTTATAAAGTTGAGCAGCTTCCAAGCGGCAAGCAGTGGAAGCTCCCAGGCTAGTTAAAGTCAACCCCTGGAACTGGCGCAGAATCATTTCTGTTCTATTCTATTGGTCAGTGCAGTCACAAGACCTACCAGGTTAAAACGGATGGAGAGATAGACTCCATATCTTGAGGAAAGAGTGACAATGCCACATTACAGACAAGCATGTCTGATAAGAGATAATATGATCTTCCTTGGAAAATACAATCTGTCACAATTATTATCCTTTAATATAACTCAAGTATAAGAATAGCAAAATATTCAAGTAGCCAATGTCTTAGTCTGCTAGGACTACTTTAACAAAATACCACAGACTTAGTGGCTTATAAACAATAGGAATTTATTTCTCATAGTTCTGAAGGCTGGAAGTCTGAGATCCAGGTGCCATTGTGGTTGACTCCTGGTGAGGCCTCTCTGCTGGGTGGCAGACTGCCAAAGCTCATTGTATCCTCACATGGCGGAGAGCAGAGAGGGGAAGCAAGCTCTCTTATGATGCTTACAAAGGTGCTAATCCCATTCATAAGGGCTCTTTCTTCATGAGCTAATCGCTTCTCAAAACCCCACCTCCTAATACCATCTCCTTGGACATTAGGTTTTCAACACATGAATTTTGAGGAAACATAAATGTTCAGACCACATCAACAATGAAAGTTAACACCATAACTCGCTGATATGAATATTCTAAGGCAATCAAAATTTTCTAAGCAAACTTTGTGAAAACTGGCAGGTATTTAACAGACTTTCATCAAAGAATAACTCTAACTGGGATATTACTATGAAGAAATATTTTAGTATATAAATTAAACCTCCTATAATATAAAGTAGACAAATCTATACACAGTAAATGTAAGTTTATATAGAAAAAGAGGTATCTTGTTACAAAAATAATCTCCTAAATTACAAAAAAGAAGTAAGTTATATTAATCTTTCTAGTTTTCACATTAATTAAAACACTATTATTTTCATTGAGTTGTATGATCCCATTAAATTTAAAAAAGAATTGAAGATGAGACAATATGAATAGTTCAAAGCAGAATCCATAATCCATTTCACATCATTATTAAAATAAAAATTCTGTGGATGAGATTTTTACATTGTTATTGGAATAGCAATTCATTGGGTTTATCCAATTTAGAAGGAAAGTAGACTGCTTTCATAGTTGGAAGATGTTCTTTATGGGCTAAATGTTTATCATTCCTTAAGATATGATGTTAATGGTAGATATGAGAGTTATTTTTCTGCATTCAGAGTTGTTTTTGTTTTCTACATATTTAATCTCTTCCTTTCAATTTTATAATACATGAATATTATTTCAGCATTATTGTTTGGTTTGACTTTATCATTAATCTTAGTCATAATATATCATCAAACTGTGAAGTCACAGCAGCTGATTAATGTTACAGGGCCACTTTCCTATGTGCCCATTAAAACTCTTTGCTTTATTTTCAGTTTTCATCAATGTAGTTATTGTAGTTTCACTTAAGATTTATTCAGCTTAGTAAAATGTGTTATATGCCATCATTGGAAAAATCCATTTACGTGAAATATAATAGCAGAGTAAGCAAACAGTCATTAAGAACCAATGCTTTAAAATCCTGCTTGGAATGGTTTCAAGAAAATAGTTAAAAACAGATAAATTCAATTTCATTTTCTAGGCACTGCTGCATTCCAGGTAACTCACGAAAGGAATGTGGTGATTTAATTGTCTGGATGGCACAGCAAGAGATCCTCTGAAGTTAGAGTGAAGTTGGCTCCATAGTATCTTGCTTCTGTTTCACACAAAAACACTTTCTTTGGATGCTCAGCATGATATTCAGGAAGCATAGATATGAGAGGCTAACAAAGAAGAAATGCTGTTATTTATTATTCACTACTCTCCTGGGGTCTCTTGCCACTTGGAGTTAACATACTTCCTTATGAAATATTTAACTCTCAATGGTTCATTCCAGGTAAAACCAATCAGACAATGTTCATAAATCAGTAGAAAGAACATTAAAAGCTTGAGCTTTTATCAATTTAAATTTTTTCCAAAGAAATGGCTAGACAAAGGCTTTGTGAATAATTCTCAGGTACCTTGAAAAGATATTAGAATTCATCTCCAAAAATCTTTACAATCAATTCTTAAATTCCCATAGGCATTCCATTGTCAAAACATCTTTAGTAAAACAAATACTCTCGATTACAACTTGTTTGCTTTTTCAGTACTTTTTTACTCTTTATTTACAAATACTTTGAAAAGATTCTTTTTTTTTAAAGATTAGCACTTGAGCTAACAACTGTTGCCAACCTTTTTTTCTTCCCTGCTTTTTTCTCCCCAAATCCCCCCAGTACATAGCTGTATATTCTAGTTGTGGGTCCTACTAGCTGTGGCATGTGGGACGCTGCCTCATCCTGGCCTAATGAACGGTGTCATGTCCGCGCCCAGGATCCGAAGCAGCAAAACCCTGGGCCGCCAAAGCGAAGCACAAGAACTTCACCACTCAGCCACGGGCCGGCCCCTGAAAAGATTCTAAAACCAAGCAGGAAAGAAAACATTTACTAACCCCATGATCCACAAAAGATGCGAGGAAGTCAGTGTCCTATAAGTATGTGCTTGAGAGTGCTGTTTAGTCTTCACATGCAGATTCTGGACTCGTGTTTTTCTTTTCAGCAGGGAGTCTGTGTTCAGATGTAGAATTAATAATTTTCATTCTCGTTACTAAAAAAAGAAAAAACATTTATATGTTGGCTACTGCGTTAGTTTGTGATATAACAAGTTGCCACAAATTTAATGGCTTAAAACAACATACTAATTGTTGTGGGTCAGGAGTCCAGGCAAAGCTTAGCTGTATTAAAGAAAAACCAGAACTGGACGGTAGTTAAAGCAGTAAAAACAGATTTTATCCAGGACTATTGCAATAGGGGGAGAGAAACCTCAGTATAGAACTGGACTCAATTCCAAATGCAGCATGGACAAGTGGGGATATATAAGTGTGGGGGTCATCGCATGGAAAATTACTAAGAGGAAACATCAGGGATAAAAAGGGATTCTGGTGAAACTGATGATAGGATTCTTGCTGAAGGCAGGCCAGGGTGATCAGATACCAGGGTAGGGGATAAAGAATTTGATCAGACACTGAAGGTGATGGGAAATTAAGGGTGAAGAGTCTTGCTAAATTGACCCTGCAGGACTTTTGCTAAAATTGGGCCATGCAAAGATGGACATGGGTCAAGGCCTTGTTACAGGCTCTTAACATCAGCTCTGATATCAGTTCTCCCACATTGAACCCAGCGTATATGGGGTTAAAACTAAAACCCACCACCCCCTTTCCTGCTTCTCTAGCTCCACTCACGTGTAAATACCTGTTTCTTTAAACTTGGACTCCTTGAGCTTTACAACTAAATGGGAGTTACAAATTGTTAAAAGCCCAGGTGGACTGGTGTTGGAGGCACACTGAAGTTTGGCTAATCATGTGTCCTTGAAGTTTGCCAGGAAAGCTGCTGTCTCAAGAATATCAAGGAGCGGAGGCTTCCCAGAGCTCAACTCCTCGACTCCCGGCGCTTGAACCCGCCTCAAACAGGAAGAGGAGACAAGAGACAACAGCGAAGAAGGACGCCCACCTGCCATCCTCCTATCTCACCCTCCCCCACCCCACCGCCTTGCTGCAAGCAGCCTCTCAAGGCCAAACGCAGGCTGGTGGAAATGCGCCGAGCTGCACAAGCTACGTTTCCCCTCCCCTATCCAAAACCCCAAATAAAAATCCCTACCCGTTCCTCATCGGGGACCTGGCAATTTTTGAGGCATGAGCCCTTGCTTTGCTCCCTGTGCCTGGCATAGTAAAAACCTTTCCTCTTCCACTCAAGACTCTGTTCTTGTTATTTGGATTGGCATCGGGTTCAGAGACTGAACTTTCGGTTACAGCCTAATTGAAAGAGGGTTCAGCGGAACTTGACTAAAGTTCGGTCAAGGAGGGCATTTTGTCAGTGACGGCCTTTGCTTATAGTCTTAAAGTGAGGCTACAGTAAAGGTTTTAGCTAGACTGAATTTTCATCAGAGGTTACACTGGGGGAAATTCCCTTCCAAGCTGCCTGAGATTGCTGGCAGAATTTATTTCCTTGTGACTGTAGAACTTGCAGTGGCCTGCTTTATGGGGCCCAGCAAAGAGCGAGTGTCTGACTTTGGGGAAGGCACCAGTCCCTCTGTTAAGGACTTTAACCTGATTAAGTCAGGCCCAACTAGGATAATCTCTCTCTTGAAAATCTCAAAATCAAGTGATTTGAGACCTTAATTATATCTGCAAAACCTCTTCGCTTTTGCCATATTCTGTTGGCCAGAAGAAATTCAGATTGTGTTCCCACTCAAGGCTGTGAGTCATTGGGGGTTACCTGAGGGCATGCCACCCATAGCTACCTTAGGAGAAATCATGTTTTGCAGGATGAATCCTGAGTGTGAATGTTCATAAGAGCCATTTTCTTCTATCAAAAACCTATGGTTTTTATTTCTGTCAAAAGCTGTAAGGATAACATAAAAAAACAGTCCCGATGGGCAGTATGACACATTTATCTTTGCTTATAATTAAACATCTGACAAATGTGTATGTGTAGAATTAATTAAGGGCATTAACTATATTTTGACCTATTTTTAGTAATGAGAATATTAATAATAATAATAATTTCTACGTCAGGATATATATTTCAAAATAACAGCATCAATCACAATGACAACAATGAAAACCAAGAAGTTTAGTTCCATGACCTTACATATTATTACTGAACACAGCAAACATGAAACAACTTAGCTTTTCTTTCCTCCCACTACTTCCCACACCCACATCTGCTACACCCCAATTGAATTCCTCTGTCTTCAAAATAATAGGGTAAAAAGTATAATGTAACTTTGGATGTTAATCATGGAATAAGTCAATACATATTTTCTTTCATTCTGGCTTACACTGATTTATCATTGCTCTTATATAATGTTTATTGACATTCAAATTTAATGGTTTTAAATATTTCTTTAATTGGGGATTTAAAAAAAAAATATTTTCTTTAAGTTACCCTGTTTTACTGTCTTACCAATAGTATGTGTGTGTGGAGAGTATGATGGCTCCCATCAGGGAATTTTGTAAATATGATTTAGCACTAGATTTTGCTCAACATTTTTTACCTTCGTTTTCCTTTTATCAAATTTTTCCCTTATACTTTTAGTGAGAGGAGGTCTTTCTGATATTTTAGGCTATTACAATCTGTTACTTTTTTAATCACTATCTCTTAGATATTTGCCATCTTTCAAAGTCCAAAATTCAGTAGGTAGAAAATATGGCAATCCTCCGTGTGTGTACATGTGTGTAAAATCAGTTTTCACCTTTCTCACTTTCATGTCAGCCAATACTGCTTCCATGCACAGCTGTTCATATATTCACATTCCGAAGTTTATTTTCCTTATCTTCCATTAGACCTTTCCCAAGCCACATGATGTTAACCTCGATAGCACTTTAAAATTGCCACTTTTAGACCATTTCTCTCTGCTGGTATCTTTTCCTCATTTGACTTTTATATCACTCTTCCCAAAAGCACAGATTTCAGATTTCTCTCCGTACCTTGGCACCTGAGGGGGTTTCCTACTATTGTTTTTATTGTTGTTGTTCTTACATATCACCCCAAAAGGAAGAAAGTGACAGATGTTGATTATTTTTTCTGGCCAAGGCAATCTTTACTCTCTGATTCAACTAGTTTCTTTCTAACACTAATATTTTGATCTAAACACGCTTTTGAACAAAAATTTATTTACACGTTTTTTATTCACACTTCCTGGTTCATAATTTATTCCATTCCTCTTAACCGTTAACTCTGGTACATTACAGCATTCTCATATTTCCCAGTGCTCTCTCTAGTTTAATTTATACTTTTGCAGCTCTGCATACATCATTCTAGTCTTTTTCTTCAGTGTTTCTTCAAATAATTTTGCCTCTTATTCCCAATCTTCTCTTATTCGTGTATTTTCTTATGCTCACTTCAATACCTGGAATAGACAGCCAATTAAAGTATGTCAAGCTGTCAAAGTTTCCTTCAGCAGGCAAAATCTGCCAAGATTCCCTCTACCTACAAAATTACTGACAATTTTTCTTTGCATATGTGGCATTCACTTTGTCTTCAGATACAGGCTTCTCTAGCTGAAGACCAGTCTATTGGAATCCTTACTCTTATAAACCCTGAGATGCTGTACTTCTGTGGTGCAGTTACACAATCATGCCATGGTAAATATTTTTTCCCAGAGAACCAGGAACTTATTTACAATAAAACTTTGTTTTTTAATGCAAGACTGGATTCAGAATGCTAATGATTAAATCCACATTCTGATAAATAAAATAAGGCATTGATTATATAACAATCCCATGTAAAAACACTTCTTGAAAAAAACCACCACACAAAATTTGTAAGACTTGAAACTAAATGCATGATGGTCATCAAATTTATGTTCATCATAGGCAAAATCCTTTGAAGTCATGAGAAACTTATGTATCATAAATATTCATTCAATTGTTCATTCGCTGCTTTAACAGAAATTCCCTGCTCTTATGTAACTAACATTTTTACATAGATGATGAAAACAAAAATATAAACAAATGGCCACATAAGTAAATCAAATGTGTAGTGAGCTAAGTGGTCAGAAGAAATACGGAGAAATATAAAGAAAGGGAGGTGGGAACGTGAAGTTTCAGCAGTGGGGCTCAGGATAAATGGTACTTGAAAATTTTAAATAGATTGTTCATTGAGAAAGTAAAGCTTTAGCAAAGACGTAGATGCAGTGAGGGAGAAGCCACAAGGAAATCTTTGGGAAAAATGTCCCTGGCAGAGGAACGAACAAATAAAAAAGCCTTAAAGTGGGATTAGGTGTTCAACAAACAGCAAGGAGGCCAATATGAGGACAGCAGAAGGAGCAAGAGAGACTAAGCAGGAGATGAGATCAGATACATCATGCTGGCCAGACAAGCTAAATCCTTATATAGCATTCTGAGTACTTTGGGCTTAACTTTAAGTGTGATTTGAGGTCATTGCAGGCTGTCATTAGGGAAAAGAAATGATTTAATTTTATTTGTTTCAAAATTTTTATTGTGGAAGTCAATACACTACACAAAAATGTCTAAAACACAAAAAGGAAAAAATGAACGTGATGTAATTGCTATATTGTACTGCAAACACCTATGTAAACACCATAGAATTTTGCCAGATTCCCCAAAGTCATTGATTGCCTTTTGAAAGAAACTCTCCTTCCTACACATTGAGTAATCATTATTTTGATTTTTCTGGTGATCATCCTCTCGCTTTATAGTTATACCAGATAGGTATGTGTCTCTAAGCATTATCATGAAAATTGTTTTGAAATTTGTGTAAATGGGAATTAAATGCTCTCCATATTGTTTTGTGCCAATTTCCTTAACATTTCTTTTTCAAATTCTCCCACCTCATGTAGAAGAGTGTAGATGTAACTTGTTCATTTTCATTGCTCTATAAAATAATTTGCATACGTTTTTTCTGCTTTTGATGGATATTTTTTAAAGCTTCCAGTCTGAGAGTATTATGAACAATGCTGCTATCAATAATCTTGTATACGTATCCTGGAGTACCTACCACATACTTCTACTAGCTGATACCTAGGAGTGGATTTGAGAGCACAGGGTATGTAGTTTCACCTTTACGAGATACTGGCAAACTGTTTCAAAAAGTGATTTTTCAATCACATTCTCACCAGTATTCAATAGGAGATGTAATTGCTCCACATCCTCAGCAGTAAACTTTATCGAATGTGATTTCTGCTGGTGAATCCATTTTTATTTATTTGTTTATTTATTTATTATTAAGACTTTATTTTCTTAGAGAAGTTTTAAGTTCCCAGCAAAGTTGAGGGGAAGGTACAGAGATTTCCTGTATATCCTCTGTCCCCACACATGCCTAGCCTCCCCCTTCATCAATGTCTCCCACCAGAGTGACACATTTCTTACAGTTGACGAAGCTACATTGAGACATCATAATCACTCGAAGTCCATAGTGTACATTACAGTCCCCTCTTAGTGGTGTATATTCTATGGACAAATGTACAATGACATATATCCATGATTATAGTACCATACAGAGTATTTTCACTGACCTGGAAATCCTTTCTTTTCTGCCAACCCCAACCTCTGGCAATCTCTGATCATAATTTATTGTCTCCATAGTTTTCCCTTTTCTAGAATGGCATATTAACCATAGTTGTTTTAAATTCCTAGTCTGATAATTCCAACATTCCTACCATTTCTGGTTCTGATGCTTGCTCTCTTTCTTCAATTTGTTTTTTTTCTGCCTTGTGTTATGCCTTGTAATTTTTTCTTGATAGCTGGATATGATGTACTGTGTAAAGGAAACCATTGTAAGTAGGCTTTTAGTAATGAGGTGGTGAGGTGTGGGAGAAAGGGAATTATCCTATAGTCCTATGATTAGGTCTCAGTCTTTTACTGAACCTATTCCTTTGGACTGTGAACTTTACAAGAGTTTCTCAGAATTTTTCTCCTCACTTAGGTGGGACAGGATGCATAGAGTTGGCTACATCTGGATGTTTCCCTTCTTCATGTGGAAGGCTAGAGCCAGTTAGAGGTAAGTATTTCCCTTTCCCAGGTCAGCTAGACTCTGATAATACCCCCCAGATTAGGCTCTGGTTAGCTAGCTTCCCCTGAGGGCAGGCAGGTGTTGTGAAGAAAAACAGAGTGCTCTGGGATATTTCAAAATGGTTCCTTTTCCCCTCTTCCTGCTGGAAGCACAAGGGTATTTTTCTCTGTTATTTACTGTGAAAATCTAGTTGAGCTTCTGGAGGTAAAACTCACAAAAGTGCGTGTAGGCCACCCCTTCCATGACTGGGTCCTTGTGGAGTTTTTAACTCTCAGAATTATCCACACCAAGCCTCCAAAAATAGTCAATTACAGTTCATATTTTCCTATGTAGGCACTGGTTCTGACATCGGTTTGAACTCCTGAGTCTCTGCTCCAGTAAGTTGTGACTCCCTGTATTCACTTCTGTTCCCTGCACTCTTGGGGGTGGTAGTTTGCCCTGTGCCCTCTGGTTTCTCACAGATCCAAGAAAAGTTGTTGATCTTTTATTCTTTTCAGGTTTTTATTTGCTATTAGGATGGAGTAATGAGTGCTAAGGTCCTTCCATGTGGAATTAGAAACCAGAAGTCTAGCCTTTTTCTTCTCCTTCTCTTTCTTTTCCTTTCCCTCTTCCTCCTCCTCTTCTTCCTTCTTCCAATTTTGGAGTGGGACTTTTGGTTTAACTTGAAGTTTTCTGGTTACTAATGAAGTTGACTACTATTTCATCTGTTTACTGGTCAATTGAACTTGTCTTAGTAAAGATCAACTTTCTTACAAAATTTTCCTATTGAGGGGGTCTGACTTTTCTTGGAGACTTACAGTTCTTTATTTATTATATAATACAGGCATAGTTGTTTTATTGTGCTTCACAGATATTGTGTTTTATACAAATTGAAGATTTGTGGCAACTCTGCATTGAGCAAGTCTATCGATGCGATTTTTCCAAGAGCATTTGCTCACTTCATGTCTCTGGTTCACATTTTGGAAGTTCTTGCAATATTTCAAACCTTTTCATTATTATATTTGTTATGGTGATCTGTGATCAGTAGTCTTTGCTATTACTATTGTAATTGTTTTGAGTCACCACAAACCACACCAAAATAAGACTGTGAACTTTGTTGGTAAGTGTTTTATGTGCTCCAACTGCTCCACCGACCAACCTGAGACAGAACAATATTGAAATATGGGAATTAAGTCAATTAATAATCCTACAATGGCTTCTAAGTGTTCAAATGAAAGGAAGAGTTTCGTGTCTCTCACTTTACAACAAAAGCTAGAAATGATCAAGCTTAGTGAGGAAGACATGTTGAAAGCCAAGATTGACTGAAAGCTGTCTCTTGGACCAGTTAGCCAAGTTGTGAATGCAAAGGAAAAGTTCTTGAAGGAAATTAAAACTGCTACTTCAGTGAACACACAAGTGATAAGAAAGCAAAACAGCCTTACTGCTGTGTAGAAAGTTTTAGTAGTCTGGCTAGAAGATCAAACCAGCTACAACATTTCCTTAAGCCAAAGCCTAATGCAGAGCAAGGCCCTAACTCTCTTTAATTCTGTGAAAGCTGAGCGAGGTGGGAAAACTGCAGAAGAAAATTTTGAAGCTAGCAGAGGTTGGTTCACGAGGCTTAACAAAAGAAGCTGTTTCCATAACATAAAAGTTCAAAGTAAAGCAGCAAGTCATCCAGAAGACCTAGCTAAGTAAACAACAGACTTTCAATGTAGACAAAATAACCTTATATTGGAAGAAAATGCCATCTAGGACTTTCATAGCTAGAGAGGAGAAGTCAGTGCCTCGCTTCAAAGCTTGAAAGGATGGGCTGATTCTCTGGTTGGGCCTAAAGAAGCTGGTGACTTTAAGTTGAAGTCAATGCTCATTTACCATTTCAAAAATCCTAGGGTCCTTAAGAATCATGCTAAATCTACTCTGCCTGTGCTCTAAGCCTGGAGGACAGCATATCTGTTTACAACATGGTTTCCTGAATATTTTAAGCCCACTATTGAGACCTACTGTCCAGAAAAAAAGATTCCTTCCAAAATATTATTCCTCATTGACAATGCCTCTGGTCACCCACGAGCTCTGATGGTGATGAACAACGAGATGAGTGTTGTTTTCATGCCTGCTAACACAACATTCATTCTGCAGCCCATGGATCAAGGAGTCATTTTGACTTTCAAGTCTTATTATTTAAGAAATACATTTCATAAGACTATAGCTGCCATAGATTGTGGTTCCTCTGATAGATCTGGACAAAGCCAATTGAAAGCCTTCTGGAAAGGATTCACCATTCTGGATACTGTTAAGAATATTTGTGACTCATGGGAAGAGGTAAAATATCAACATTAACAGGAGTTGAAAGAAGCTGATTCAAACTCTTATGGATGACTTTGAAGTGTTTAAGACTTCAATGGAGGAAATAACTGCAGATGTAGTGGATACAGCAAGAGAACTAGAATTAGAAGTGGAGCCTGAAGATGTGACTGAATTGCTGTAATCTCACGATCAAATTTTAGCGGATGAGGAGTTGCTTCTTATGGATGAACAAAGAAAGTGATTTCTTGAGATGGAACCTACTCCTGGTGAAGATGCTGTGAGGATTGTTGAAATGACAAGAAAGGATTTAGAATATTGCATAAACTTAGTTGATAAAGCAGCAACAGTGTTTGAGTAGAAATAAGTTCTACTGTGAGTAAAATGCTGTCAAAGAGCATCACGTGCTACAGAGAAATCATTCATGAAAGGTGGAGTCAATCGATGTGGCAAACTTCATTGTTGTTTTAGTTTAAGAAGCTACCGCAGCCACCCCAACCTTTAGTAACTACCACTCTGATCAGTCAGCCGTCAGCAACATTGAGGCAAGACACTCCACCAGCAAAATGATTATGACTTGCTAAAGGCTCAGATGATGGTAAGCATTTTTTAGCAATAAAGTATTTTTTAATTAAGGTAATACATTATTTTTTGGACATATTGCTATTGCACACAATAGACTACAGTATAGTGTAAACATAACTTTTATATGCACTAGGAAACCCAAAAATTCGTGTGACTTGCTTTATCGTGATATTTGCTTTATTGTGGTGGTCTTGAACTGAACCTGCCATATCTCTGAAGTATGCCAGTGCTAAATGTTCTGAACGTTGCCTTTGCATACTTTTAGTGGTGTCTTTTTATAAATATACAATGAATGTACTCTCCTATATTATCTTCTAAGATCTTCGCTGCTTTACTTTTAATAGTTAGAGATCCAAATAATGTTATTTTTTCAAATGTCACCCATTTGTCCCAGGATCATATACTGAAAAGATTATTATCTCCTCATTAATTTTCAAATCCATCTCACATATGTAAAATGTTCATACGTATAAGACTATTTCTGAACTCCCTATTTTTTCCTTATCTATCTAATTTTCCTCCAATATCACAATATCTATATTAGTTTCTTATTGTTGCTGTTACAAATTACTATAAACTTTGTTGTTTAAAACAACCCAACTTGATTATTTTACAATTCTGTAAGCCACAAGTGTGATATTGTTCTCACAGGGTTAAAACCAAAGTATTGGTAGAATTGCCTTCCTTTCCGGGATCTGTAGAAGAGAATTTGTTTTCTTGCTTATTTGGCTTGTTGGAAGAATTCATTATTTTGTGGTTGTCGGACTGACAGCTGTTCTCAGCTTCTAGATGCTGCTTACATTTCTTGGCTCCATCTTCAAAGCCAGCAATGTTGGGTCACGTGCCTCTCAGACTTTGACTCTCTTATGTCTCTTCTTTTAACTTCACGTCTCTCTCACTAACTCTTTTGTCTTTCTCTTCCACTTTTATGGATCTGTGATTAGATAGGGCCCAACCAGATAATCCTGGATAATCTCCTTATTAGATTGGGCCAACCTAGATAATTCAGGATAATCTTCCTATTTTAAAGTTCTTAACCTTAATCACAACTGCAAAATCCCTTTACCACACAAAGTAACATATTCATAGTCCCTGGGGATTAGAACATTTAGGGGGCCGTTATTCTGCCTACCACATTGTCTAAATTGCCGTAACATTATAGTAAGTCTAGAAATCTGGCAGAGTCAATTCTTCCACTTTTTTCTTAGAAGAATCTTTCCTGTTCTTAAATTTTAGAATAAGTTTGTTTAGTTCTGCAAAAAATTATGGTGATATTTTGATTGGGGTTATGTTGAATCTATAGATCAATTTCAGGAGAATTGATATTCTGCACTATTGAGACATAATCATAAACACTGTTTTTTCCCTCACAATTATTTGCCTTTTTCAGATTTTTAAAAGTTTTCTTTAATTTCTCTGAAGAAAGTTTTCTATTTGCCCTTAGAAATCATGTTTTTGTGAGATTTACTCCCAAGGATTTCATATTTTTTTATTTTATTGTACAAGATATTTTAAAATAAATTCCAGTTTTGACAGACTGACTTCATACTAGAGACCTATAAACTGTCATTAAGAATCACTGTCTTTCTCGGAGCCAGCCAGGTGGTAATAGTGGTTAAGTTCACATGCTCCACTTCCATGGCCGGGGATTCACCAGTTTGGATCCCAGGTTCGAACCTACACACCACTCATCAAGCCATGCTGTAGCAGGCATCCCACATGTAAAATAGAGGAAGATGGGCACAGGTGTTAGCTCAGGGCCAATCTTTCTCAGCAAAAAGAGGAGGATTGGTGACAGATGTTAGCTCAGGGCTAATCGTCCTCAAAAAAAAAAAAAAAAAAGAATCACTGTCTTGCCAGTTGAAAAACTCTCCTTTCATAGTCCATTCACATAGAGCCTCACTTAAGTCCTGTTTGGGCACTTTACTGTTTTTAGCATAGCTTAATGACTCAATGTCATTGCCTTGCACGAGTAAGTAATCAAATTATATATCTAGTTTCCTGAATTCTAGAATGTAGTATCTTCAGGGTGATTTCACGAATAGGTTTATCTACTAAAAGAATATCATTCTTT
Source organism: Equus quagga (assembly GCF_021613505.1). Taxonomy (NCBI): domain Eukaryota; kingdom Metazoa; phylum Chordata; class Mammalia; order Perissodactyla; family Equidae; genus Equus; species Equus quagga. Next base: position 107,338,123 of record NC_060269.1, on the reverse strand, counting down.
TATATGTAAGAGTGTCAATCATGAAAAACATGTCATCATCACCACTATTGGTACTTTGATGCAGGTAGTAATATAATCATATCTTTCACTTAACATTTTAATTGATACGCTGGTATCTAGTCATTACACTTCTGTCTAAGACAACTAACTTATCTTTCCAAATATTGGCACTGTTCAAATGGTTTCAAAATTTCCATGACAAATATACAGTAAAATCTAGTGTCTTAAGTTTGGCATTTAAGATTCTGAAAATGTGTGGCTTTGAATAATTCTCTCACTTTTCTTTCACCACCTTTTTCTTGTCCATAGATCTCCTCACGACACTAAAGTTCCAGTCACAACAGGCACCTATGAAATCCTCTACTAACCTGAGTAATTTATGCCTATATGCCTTTTCTGCGGTACTTACTTTAGCTAGGAGCCTTTTACCTCATTCAGCAAAATCACAAAGATTCTTTAATGCCTCCTCAAGGGCAGCCTCCCTTTTAAAGCCTTTACTCACCCCGACAGTCAGAATTAGCATCCCTCTTTTGTACTCCCCATGTACCTAATTTTTGCTTTGGTTTATCATAAATAGTAAAATTTTAGGGACCAGGATTATTTCTTATTCAATTTTTTATTCTCTGGGAACAGCGGGAGTGCCATGTGTGTAGTAGGCATTCACTGCTTCTTTCAGAATAAGTCAGGTTTTATTGTGTGTAGAATACATTCATTTATAAACTTGTTTGTTATGTTTAACTGAATCCAAGAAAGTGAGATGTCTGAATGGTTATTTCAGATTTCAGTGTTCATAATTATCATATATAAACTAGACATAGATCAATTTCAATGCTATTGTCAATAAAAACAAGCTGTGCCTTGTATTCTCATTTCTTTGAACTTGAATTCTGTCAGATTTCAGAGAATAAAGAGATCCCGAATCTTCCAGTTCTGAAAACTCTATAAAACATTTGTTTCTCTAAGAAATGTGTCTATGGTTTAGCTGAAGCTAATTTTTCCTCCTGGTCTAAAAAGTACAGTGAGCCAGTTTGAAAGGGTTAGAGATAAGGAAGAGTATAGCCATCTTAAATGGAATGTTTGATGAAGAGTCCTAAATATGAACGTCTCCAACAATTTTAAATGTGCCTCTTCCCCTATGTTATGTAAGAGCAAGGCCCATCCCAGTGTGGTGTGTTTTCAAAGTGAAGGGAATGCATATTTGAGAGGTAGCACTATGCTAAAGAGAGATAAAATAAATTCCAGGGAGTCCAAGGAGAGTACAAGTCTTACATCTCACAGATGAATTAGAAAGATAGATGAATATGAATTTCTGCATTTGAATATCTAAAGCCGTTTATAACACTACATCTTTTGCTCTCAAATACACAGTTCTTGTCATAGAAATACTTCTAATATTTTGTATAACAAAATGTACTCTGAACAGCTATATGCATAAGAGAGATTGACATATTGAATAGTATCTCCGAATATAAAGATGTAAATAGAATTAAATTTCAAAAAGCAATCCAGTAAGTTAGGTAAAATGCTTGGAATTACCTAGTGATGTTGGTTAAGTGGCTATTGTTCATTCTACTGGAAGAGGGGTAACAATTTCAGATTATATTAGTATGCTTTCTATTTTTTTTTCCTTTGGGAGATTTTTATCATTCTGGTGTGTGCTTGTTTCTAAACATTGGAATAGGTCAATTTTTTTCCTATTCTGGGTAATATTCACAGCAAATGGTGTTAGAACCATGGATTATCTAATTAATGATATTCTTTCAAAAGCATATATTTTAAAATGCATATCGTGTGTCAGGCACTATTCTAAATGACTATTCTCATCGTCAAAAAAAACAAAACAGCAAAATATATCTGATTACTTGAAGTCTACAGTCTAGACAGGAATTGTAGGTAGAAATTAATAAATAATATGAATAGGTAAAATATATTGGATGTTGAAAGGAGATAACTGTTATGGAAAAAAAGAAAAAAAAGAGAGCAAGTTAAGAGGGATGATGGATGCTAAGGATAGGAGTGATGGGTAAATTTCAGAATTCAGGACAGGCATCGATAAGGTCAGTTTTGAGCAAAGATTTGAAGGATGTGATTGAGCTGATCATGTGGATTTATGGAGGAAAAGCTTATAGGAAAAGGAGATACCATGAGATCACACAACATGCTATTTATAAACTATTTGAAGGTGAGTAGTATGTCCATGACAGAAAAAGACCATAAAGTGAAACTTGCATTTTCTGTCTGTTTTTGAGAACGTATTAAGTACCAGGAAATTTGCTTGGCTTTACACCTTTGTGATTTCCAATCTAATAACAACCCTTCTAGGTAGATATTATTCCTATTTAACAGATGGGAAAATTAGTCCGAGAAATGAAAGATAGTTTAATCACTCCTAACTAATGTGTAAGTAGTGGGGCTAGGATTCCAATAATGCCAAGTGTGTGAGTTTATTTAAATTTTTGCACTCTTTTCATTAAGGAAACTTTTTGTTATACAAAATCCCATGAATACGGTTTGTTTTTCTGACCACCGATGATAAGTGTTTTTCATGGAAAATTCAAATACTGTTTTAAGTAGTTTTAAAATTCATTAATGAGAACTTAGTCAATGGAATTTTAGTCAGGTCATCTTGGATAACTAGAGTTCAGAGCTTTTGCTCTTTATTTCCTCTTCATCTATGAAGTAAAATATAGCATCCTATATTTGGGTTTCTACGTATTTTAGCTTGGTATGATAGGAAACATTATTAATACTTTTATTATGTTAGTCATTTTTGAAATATATTTGAAAACAATTACCATGTTCCTTTTTCTTTTTTTTCCTTCTTCTCCCTAAAGCCCCCCAGCACATAGTTGTATATTGTAGCCGTGCATGCCTCTGGTTGTGGCATGTGGGATGCCACCTCAGCATGGCCTGATGAACAGTGCCATGTCCGCATCCAGGATCTGAGCCGGCGAACCCCTGCGCTGCCGAAGTGGAGCGCACAGACTTAACCACTCAGCCATGGGGCCGGCCCAGTTGCCTTTTTCCAATTGCCTATATTATGGAAAAAACTGAGATATTTCCAATTTGTACAATTAGTCAGTCATCTCTATAACACATTAGACTATAGGTCCCTTCAATCCAGAGAGGAATAGTAGAAAGAAATTAATAAATATAGGTCCCATACAGGTCACTCCTCTCCTTTCAACTTATTTTTTATACACTACATAAACCGTGTGTTTTACATGGTTATTCTTTGATTCTATTTCAAGTTCTTTTTCTTTGTATTCTAGCTTTCCCAGAGAGATAGCTTATCCCCACTACAAAAGATAGCTAATGGTATTCTTTAAGTAAAATTTATTTTAATCAGTTAAACTCTCAGAAAGCAACCATATTTTTATCATTGAGAGAATTACATTTTACCCTCTAAAAAGCTAACTATAAGATGTTTTGTATACTATATGTCAAGGCAACCAAAAATTTCAATGGTGTAGTATTCTTTACACACATAGTTGAACCCAGATTCATCTAGGATAAATTGGATTTTTTAGGGTTCTGAGGTTGGAGGGGATGAAAAGGAAATTTAATCTGTCTTAATTGGTTTCATGAAGGATTCAGTGACTCACACTTTTTCAATTTTTTCCTGGGTATCTTAGATAGTGACAATGATAGATGGCTACTTTGCCATACTGTTCTCTAAGAATCAAATGTTGCAAATTTAAATTATTTTTTACAGTAAAGAGAAAACCATCCACTCTTTTCCACTTGTCACCCATTAGGCTCCCACTAATTTTAATTCTGTTAAAGGAAGTAGGAAAATATTGATTCATATTTTCTAAGTGTCTAGTTATATCTCTCTCTAACAAATACATTCTCATAAAAAAGGATCCTAAAGCACCAATTCCTCTCCATTGTAATTTATTTGGTATTTTAAATAGTAGTCTTAGATGAAAACATGGTTAACTTGAAACTCAGAAGTAGTTTTGACACTTGAAGAATCTGGCTGAAATTCTTTCCTTTCATTTTCTGCTATTTTTTTTGAAAAAAAAAAAAACCTAGAAACTGCTCGCTTGATTTTCAAATTTGTGGTTACTTCTACTAAAGTCAGTCTCTCAATGATCTTTCTCTACCTAGTTTCAGCCTTTCACTGGGGGTTGGTGATTCACTGTCCCTATGCCCTTCAAACTCACAGTGACCAGATGTCATGAAACACCTTTCCTTCACATCTTCCCATGAGACTTGCAGTTTATTATATATTTCTCATTTTGTTGAACGGTACCATCACCCACCTCTTTCTCTCTAAGTGTTCTGGGGGCCGCTCATTATTTCTAACATTTAATTGGCTATATATTATGCAAATTTTATTCTCATTTTTTGTTTTTATTATCTATTATCTCTCGTCCCTCTCTTTCCTCTGGATTTTTACAATAGCCTCTGAATTCTCTCCTCATGTCCCTCCAATCTATCCTCCATGCTACTGCTAATATGAACTTTCGAAATGCAAATCTTATTTTGTTAATATCCTGCTTACGTTTCATTTGTATAGTATTACCTGTAAGGAAAAAGAAATCAAATCTTTGGATTGGCATTCAAGGCTTTTCATGATCTAAGTCCTGGCTGCCACTAGAGGCAAGTCTTATACAGTTGTATTTTTTTAAAAACGTTGTATTGTAATTATTTCCTTAAATATAATTTCTCTCCTACTAGATCTTGAAGTTATTGAGAAGTTGAATTTTATTCCACCCATCTCTGGATCCAGGTGTCTCATTCAGTGCCTGACATATTCTTTTTTTGACATATTACATTTTCTTATTCTTTTAAAAATTATATCATATTTTGACTTAAGAAGTATTTTTAAAGGTCACAATAGTTTAGCACATTATTTGCTAAAGGAAAACGAGCAGTGATATGGGAATCACAAGAGCTGGATCTTCATTTCAGCACTACGGCCTCCACGCCACATGACTGTCTAAACTCCGGATTCACTACCTATAAAGTGGGAGGAATAATTCCACCTTGCCTACTTGCAGGTTGTATTGAGGATCAAAAGTGTTGACATTTATAACGACACTTTGTGCATGATAAAGTTCGATAAAAATAAGATGCATTACTGTTATTAAAACCAGGTAAAAATACTGAAATCAGCTTTACCTTTTCAGTAAACACAGTAATGAGTGTTACTCAAATATATTCCTTCTGTGAAAAGAAAATTTCTGCCCATGACACTTTTGAAAACCTTTTTGTACATTCTCGTGGAGAAAGTTGTGTGTCTGTTTCTGCGTGTGTGTATGGTTATTACTAACTATGATAGCACACAGTTAATAAATTTCTCCTGTGTACTATTTAAGGATTTGATAAAACAATGTCCATTTGTTTCATGATTTTCATATATGGAAGAAAATCCAATCATTTTTATAATTTCCTTTTATGGAAACACATCATATTAAATAGTAAAGTTACATGAAGTGAAAATTTCAGCATCACAATACTGATTCATTTAAAAAATTTCAAGGACAATGAAAGTAGGGGAAAAGAGATTAAAATATTTTTTTTTGAGCTATGTACATTTCTAAATATCAAAGATTCAAAAACTTCTTCCTTCTTGGCTACTCACCTTTTTTTTTTAAGCGAGACAGATGGGGAGTATGGCTGAGACATTGATGGATGTTTTAATCCAGGAAGCAGGTTTCTGAGTCTGAATATATCTTGCCAATTATCAACAGTAGCTATGCTTTCACCCTCAGCTCGTTGCTTTAGTGTGAAAAGAGAACCAACAAATGATGCTGGTGTTGCTTGCAGACAGTGACATGACCCAAGAAGTGTTGTCTGTGGGAAAGTGACAGCAGTACGACCTGTAATGGAAATGATTAATTGCTGTGAGGTATGAGTGAAAGTATTTATCAGGATGTTAAACTTTTGGGATCAATTTTTAGGGCAGATGAAGATATTGCGTTATATAATAATTGCCTTCTATCTTGTCCCACACTGCTTTTTATAATTTGCTACTTTTACCCTTTACCGTTCACTCCTGTAAATTCATTTCGTATTTGCTAACATAAAGCGAGAATAGTTCTTCTTCATCTAATACTTTGCAAACGTCAGGCTTTTTTTTTTTTTTTTTTTTTAAAGATTTTATTTTTTCCTTTTTCTCCTCAAAGCCCCCCG